>NC_044032.1:88607623-88911924 GCF_901765095.1 Microcaecilia unicolor | reverse complement strand
TATTAATGTATTCATTAATCGATTTATTTATTAATGTGTTTATATGTATAGTTTGTATTTATAACTTGTCAATGTAAGGAAAGCCCCACCTTTGATGGTAAACTGAACAGCAGAGAACAGTACATTTAGAAAAACAAACCCATCAAAATGGTCTATTTAGTCTTTCCAATGAGATGTTTAGAATTGTAACTTTCTCTTCATACAGAATGCTTCTATGTCATCTTTTCAGGTTCTAACTATTACACTGTGCAGCTTGCTCCCACGGTTGTATTTAGGAATTGTAACAACCACTCCATCCAGGTTATCTTTCATGCTTTTGGAAGTACAATAAAGTTATTCAATATCTGTTTTGAATTGTTGATCTGTTCAAGTTACACCAGTGCTTTGAGTCCATCCTTTAGCTATTAAGGGATCCTCATTTTTATACCATACCATTTGGAATTCCACTCGGTTGTATGGGGGGATATTCTAGGCATCCATCATCTTTTCCATGAAAAAGAAATATATTTACTAATGCTTCTTGTGAGTCTAATGTCTTGCAACTTCTTAACATTTCTCTCCCCGCCCCTCTCCTTTTTGGGGACATAGTAAACGTATCCACTTTGGGAGCTAAGTTATCATTTCATAAAATCCTCCAGTTACCTTCTGCACCATCAAATAAGTTCAACACATGTAGTACGCACATTTTTTACTCTATATGGTGAGGGAACTAGCAGTCCTATGAGTATTTGGTACCCATGGGACTGCAAGTTCAGATTGAAACCCCATCAATATGCCAAATGAGGTTCAAAGTACTTACCTACTTTGCACTTGCAAAGTGAAATAGTATCGTGGAAGGTAATTCTATAAAAGGGTGCTCACTGTAGATACTGGTTATGACACCTTTTTAAAATCTAATCTATAAAAAATTAGTCTACTACTTTTTTATAAATTACTAGCAGAAAATAGCCAAAATGTGTATATTAAGGTATGATCACTTATACAGACACTATAGCTGGTATAAATGGCCTTGCCTAAATGTTAGCACATATGTGTATAACTGATACAATTCTAAAATTTATGAGTTTACGTGCATGCTCTCTCTACATTCTACCCAAAATTTGCCCATGCAAATGCCTGCCAGCAAAGTTTGTACCACCAAATCATGGCACATACTCAGGGCCAGTTTTTGCAAGTGTGGGGCCCTGTGCAGACCAATTTGGTGGGGGCCCATCCTAGCCCCGCCCCACCTAGCTCCACCCCGTTGACAATTAATACCTTTAATTAAATTTAGATATTAGATATGTATCATATGTCAAAGAATTTTAGATATTAGATATGTATCATATATCAAAGAATAAAGTGGTTGCTCAAAGCATATACTAACCACAATCGTTCATCTGCAAAACACTATGCACAAATTTGTGCAAAAACACACTCAGAACCTTACTGTACCATAAATATTACACTGGACAGACCCTAATACACCAATATACCGCCTATATGGAAAATGCAGACCGTCAACAATATGAAACAAGGGATCATATCACAATTCTCATGTAGAGCCACAAAACACCTTTTTAGGGTGGATAGTGTTCACAATGAGCTCCTTTTATTAACGACCATATATAGATCCTTCAAAAGGTAGTGTGTCATGATTTAGGCTCTACACCCTTTCTGATGCTTTGGTGCCACCTCAGTAAGGCCAACACACAATCTCTCCACTGCAAAACACTATACACAAACTTGTGCAAAAACATACTCACAACCTTACCAAACCATAACAGCACTAATTCCAAGGACAGGACGAGCTACAACCTTATGCGTGGAAAGGCAGCACTATAATTACACCGGGCTCTAAAACACCAGTACATAACCTAGTGAAACAAAAAAAAAAAACACAACAAAAAAGGCTGCAAATTCTACACGCTAGCAGAATACTGCACCTTGATCACACATGAAAAACAACAGATAAAGTTGCCTCAAGAAGTCAGACTCAGCATGCAGCAATACCCCACATGCACTCAATTCACACAAGTCCTCTGCATGCACTCTACTCCCCACCCTCCAATGTACCCTTCTGACGTCAGTCCTCTGTATGCACCCCACTTCCACCCTCATGCACCCCACTGACATCAGTCCTCTGCATGCACCCTCCATGCACCTCATTCATTCATATCAGTCATCTGCTTACACCCCACTCACATCAGTCCTCTGCATGAACCCCACTTCCCATCAGTCCTCTGCGTGCACCCAACTCCCATCCGTCCTCTAGGAGAATCGTACTCCTCATCTCCACTTGCATCGCTCCTCCGTGTGCATATCTCCCCCTGCAGCCCCTTCCCCATGTATCAGGCCAGATCTCCCCAGAAATCCTGTGATGCACCTGGCGGGAATTCACGTGATCCTGAAGAAGGGTCTCTCTGTCCTCGCCATGAGTCTACTCTCGGGATCCAGCGGGGTCTCCCCACAAACCTGGGGCACAGCAGGAACAGGAGCAAGAGCCTGCAACACAGGCAACAGCAGCAGCAGGCGGCCGCTGAGAACACCTGATCGAGGGAGCTGCACCACCAAACTCGCCAGCTTCAAGTTCTCCCTTCCCTGTCTTCACACAGTGTCCGTCCCGCTTTCGCGGAAACAGGAAATACATCATCGTAAAGGTGGGACGGACACTGTGTGAAGAGGAAAGAGAGAACTTGAAGCAGTGTCTTCACGTCGCTCATGCTACTGAAAGAAAAACGACAGGCAGGCTCAACACTCTTGCGTGGGGGGGGGGGGGAACGGAACGGAAGTGGGGAACGGAGCGGAGGAGGGCTGCCGGTCGGGCGAGGGCAGGAAGGAGGCATGCCGGACGGGGCCCCCTTGACCGCGAGGCCCTATGCGGTCGCCTCGGTCGCCTCACCTTAAGACTGGCCCTGCACATACTGTTCTACTAGTCAGCACTCTAAAGGCATTTTCTGCCTGTAAAACTTCCCAACTCCTTATATAATTACCCCCATAGTAACTGATGACAAAGGTAAGAACATGCCATCCATTCTGCCTTTTAGGACAGTAACTGCTGTTCTAGGCAGTGTACCCCTAACATAGGCAGTCACAGCTTTATTAAAAATGTAAAACATTTTACTTAACTTTCAAATAAGTACATAAGTATTGCCATACTGGGAAAGACCTAAGGTCCATCAAGCCCAGCATCCTGTTTCCAACAGTGGCCAATCCAGGTCACAAATACCTGGCAAGATCCCAAAAAAGTGCAAAACATTTTATGCTGCTTATCCCAGAAATAAGCAGTGGATTTTCCCCAAGTCCATTTTAATAATGGTCTATGGACTTTTCCTTTAGGAAGCTGTCTAAACCTTTTTAAAACTCCATTAAGCTAACTGCCTTTACCACATTCTCTTTCAACGAATTCCAGAATTTAATTACACGTTGATTTAAATGACATTCCAATTGTAACACGTTCTTGATCAGATGGAAATGAGCTGACCAATTCAAATTTATCATATGTTTCATCATCCCCAATAAATCAGGGTCTACAGTAATGCCAGCTCCGATTCCCATACCCCCAACCCAAGGTCCATGGCAGTACCACACATGAACCATTCAAACTCCCTTCCACTACTGCACTCTCTCAACTGCACTCTGTAAAACCAACTTTATAATAGAACATTGAATCACACTACCACTGTAACAAACTCTCCTTCTTACCCACCTCCCAAACCTGAACAAAATTAACCACTAAACTCCAAAAATACTATCTCACAAACCTCACAAAATCCCCCAACCAGAAACCGGGAAGGGTGGGTAGGAGCATGCTGAACCGCCCAGGCTCCTCACCAAATTGAGCCCGCCAACAGCATGAGCAGATCCCAGCACATCCTCTCCCTCTTTAATTGCCCTGTCCTAATCCAACATGCATAACCCTTCCTCCATAGTTGTAATACTGACAAATTACTAATGAGGAGCCCAGGTGGCTCAGCCATGTTAAAAGCATTCCAATAAAATTATCGGGATGCCAGCCTAACATAGGCATTTGCATGCCCTTCACCTAATCATTCAGCAACCAAAAAGGGAAAGAATTGCAAATTCACACTTCTTATGGCACTAACCTGTCACAGCTTTATTAAAATTTTGAAACTTTTCACTTAACTTTCAAATAACTTTAATTTAAATGACATTCCAATTGTAACATGTTATTGATCAGATGGTAACGAACTGACCAATTCAAATGTATCATATGTTTCATCATCCCCAATAAATCAGAGTCTGTGGTAATGCCAGCCCCAACTCCCATAACCCACAACACAAGGTCCATTGCGGTATCACACATGAACCATTTAAACTCACTTCCACTGCACTCCACCAATTGCATTGTAAAACCTACTTTATATCAGACCGTTGAATCACACTCCCTCCGTTAGCAGTGACAGCTTAGCATATTGCCTCTCCCCCACCAAATAATGCTGTGATCTGCACACAATTCTCAAGCAAATCTTGAATCCCTGACAAAAATATGTCCAGCCCAGTATCGGAGAGATGAACACCTGGACAATCTGAAGTAATTAATTCATGGACCAGAACCAACCCACTCAACATGGAAACAAAATGTGATACTTCAACATTTACTATATTTCTAAGTTTGCCAATGGCTTTAACACTACAAACCCCTTTCCAGACAACTCTGGGCAAAATCTGTGACCAAATTAGGTGAGCTGACAGATAATAACAATATGTCATTAAAAGAACCTTCTTTGTTTGTCTAATTAATTCTATACCCTTCATATTACATAAATCATTGCCTCCAAGATGAATCAGAATTATATCTGGTGAAGAGAAATGATGAGCTTGAAGTAGAGAAGGCAGCAACTGTTCCCAAAGCATGCCACAAATTCCAAGCCATTGAATTCTGATACCAAACTGATTTAAAACAAAATAAGGGTCCCACTATGACTTCACAGCTCTCTTCTGTGCCCAGGAAATAAAGGAGTGGCCACTTAACTACACAGAGATCTCAGGAACTGGAGGCTCTAAAATAAAAAAAAAAATTAATCACCATAATCATGCATAGCCCTCACATAACCAAAATACCTTTGTGAATGCCATCGACCCACTCACTTGATTAACTCCCCAGTGCAAAATGAATGGGTGCCATACTTCGCTGGATCCCATCCACAAAACTTCACACAGCGTTTAAAAATCTCAGAAAATTGAAATTTATTTAAAGGTGAGCTATCTTCATGCACCAGCCAAAATAAACCATCCCTATGACACTGAGTAAGAAAGACAGAAGCACAACACATAGGGCAGGTAATCAACTCTGGGACATGATACAATACTATGCAACATCATAAGAACATAAGAGTAGCCATACTGGGTCAGACCAATGGTCCATCTAGCCCAGTATCCTGTTTTCCAAACAGTTGGCCAACCCAGGTCACAACTACCTGGCAGAAACCCAAATCGTGGCAATACTCCATACTACAAATCTCAGGGCAAGCAGTTGCTTCCCATGTCTGTCTCAATAGCAGACTATGGACTTTTCCTCCAGGAATTTGTCCAGTCCTTTTTTAAACCCAGATAGTCTAACCACCATTATCACATCCTCTGGCAAAGAGTTCCAGAGCTTAACTATTTGTTGAGTAAAAAAATATTTCCTCCTATTTGTTATAAAAGTATTTCCATGTAACTTCCTTGAGTGTCCCCTAGTCTTTGTACTTTTGGAATGAGTAAAAAATCGATTTACTTCTACTCATTCTACACCACTCAGGATTTTCTAGACCTTAATCATATCTCCCTTCATCCATCTCTTTTCCAATCTGAAGATCCCTAACCTCTTTAGCCTTTCCTCATATGAGAGGAGTTCCATCCCCTTTATCATTTTGGTCACTCTTCTTTGAACCTTTTCTAATTCCGCTATCTTTTTTTTGAGATACGGTGACCAGAACTGAACACAATACTCAAGGTGCAGATCCACCATGGAGTGATACAAAGACATTATAGTGTTTTTGGTCTTATTCACCATCCCTTTCCTAATAATTCCTAGCATCCTATTTGCTTTTTTGGCCGCCGCCTCACACTGAGCAGAAAATTTCAGTGTTTTATCTACAAAGACACCCAGATCTTTTTCCTTGAGTGTTGACCCCCACGGTGGACCCTAGCATCAGGTAACTATGATTGGGATTATATTTTCCAATGTGCATCACCTTGCATTTGTCCTCATTAAATTTCATCTGCCATTTGATCGCCCAGCCTTCCAGTTTCCTAGGGTCTTCCTGCAATATTTCACAGTCCACATGTATTTTAACAATCCAGCTGGTCAGTCTTAGACCTACAAATTTGTAGATGAATTTGTGACTCCCTGACAAGCACATCTACTGCCAATAGTCCTCTTAAACTATTGTCAGACTTGTGGCAAACACTGTCTATACTGAACAACATGTTGCTGAAAACGAAGCCACCCAAATTATGTAATTTCCAAATTATGAAGGACACAGTTGGATTTGAATGACCACCCAGCTTACACAGTAAATGTACAGAAGCCAAAGTGGACACCACAATGGATGCAGACCAACCGCAATCAAAAGCAGAAGACATAAAATCAAAGATCCTCTGAACAGGAATCAGAAATTACAACAACTCCTTAGCAAACAGCAAAAAAAAAACCTTCATCCATTCTGAATGCAATAAAATCTTCAATGTTGTTGAATCAAACTCCAAACACCTTCTGGAACCTGTGTTCGATGTTTGTCCATAGAGGTGCCAAAGCACGAAACCAAGGCCACTGAAATCGAGACAATGCGTTGGCAATTTAGTTAGTGACCCCAGGAATGTGGTTAGCAAAGATAAATTTAAATATAAATAGCAAAGTACAATAACTCTCAAAGTCTCACATATCAGTGGTCAACAAGCTGACAGCGTATTCAAAGCTTGAACCACTGCCATGTTATTAGATCTTCACACTACCGATGTATTAGCTAAACAGTCACCCAAAGAACCAATTAATCACCCAATCAAGAGGCCATTTCTCTGCACACCAGGCCCCTGGAAATAGAGTCCAAATCCCGTTCCACCAGAAGCATCATAAAATAACTCAAGGTCCAAAGCTGACAAAGAAGGAGATGGCCAAATGCATATCCCATTGAAATCTTTTAGGAAGGAAAGCCAGATATACAAATCCTCCTTTACTTGCAAAGGTATCCTAACAAAATGATGCTTCTTCCTGACACCCTTCATCAAACCAATTAAATGACAGGTAAAAACTCTATCCATAGGAATAATTCTACAGGCAAAATTAAACAATCCAGTAAGAGATTCCACTTGCTGAAGTGTCAACTGGCCGCACAAGCCCCTTCAATTAACTAAATGAATTTAGCTACCTTTGACAGAGGAAGACACGATTCCACTGTTACAGAATCTAATTCAGTCTCCAAGAATGTCAAGGTAGTAGATGGACTCTCTGACTTCTCCAATGCCAATGGCACCCTCAACTCCCCGGCCACACACTGAAAAGCTTCCATTAGATTATTGCATGCCTTAGACCCGGCAGACCCTGCAAATAAAAAATCATCTAAGTAATGAACTATATGATCACTACCAAATACATATTGCACCACCTACTGTAAGAAAGTGGCAAAGGTCTAAAAATATGCATAAGCCACTGATCAACCCATAGGAATGCAACAATTAAAATAAAACTGTCTTTCAAATTTGAAACCTAAAAGTTAGAAACAATTATTAATGCACCTACTACTACTACTATTTAGCATTTCTATAGCGCTACAAGGCATACGCAGCGCTGCACAAACATAGAAGAAAGACAGTCCCTGCTCAAAGAGCTTACAATCTAATAGACAAAAAATAAAGTAAGCAAATCAAATCAATTAATGTGAACGGGAAGGAAGAGAGGAGGGTAGGTGGAGGCGAGTGGTTACAAGTGGTTACGAGTCAAAAGCAATGTTAAAGAGGTGGGCTTTCAGTCTAGATTTAAAGGTGGCCAAGGATGGGGCAAGACGTAGGGGCTCAGGAAGTTTATTCCAGGCGTAGGGCGCAGCGAGACAGAAGGCGCGAAGTCTGGAGTTGGCAGTAGTGGAGAAGGGAACAGATAAGAAGGATTTATCCATGGAGCGGAGTGCACGGGAAGGGGTGTAGGGAAGGACGAGTGTGGAGAGATACTGGGGAGCAGCAGAGTGAATACATTTATAGGTTAGTAGAAGAAGTTTGAACAGGATGCGAAAACGGATAGGGAGCCAGTGAAGGGTCTTGAGGAAAGGGGTAGTATGAGTAAAGCGACCCTGGCGGAAGACGAGACGGGGCGCCTTCTGTCTCGCTGCACCCTACACCTGGAATAAACTTCCTGAGCCCCTACGTCTTGCCCCATCCTTGGCCACCTTTAAATCTAGACTGAAAGCCCACCTCTTTAACATTGCCTTTGACTCGTAACCACTTGTAACCACTCGCCTCCACCTACCCTCCTCTCTTCCTTCCCGTTCACATTAATTGATTTGATTTGCTTACTTTATTTATTTTTTGTCTATTAGATTGTAAGCTCTTTGAGCAGGGACTGTCTTTCTTCTATGTTTGTGCAGCGCTGCGTATGCCTTGTAGCGCTATAGAAATGCTAAATAGTAGTAGTAGAAAGCAATTCGCAAAACTAATCAACATAATCTGAACAATGCATATGAAGACTGAGTTCTAATCTCTAAAGGGAAATCATTTCAAATCTTACTTTCATTAAAAAACGAGCTATTTAAAATACACTTAGGGGCCCTTATACTAAGCTGAAGGAAGCATTATTGTGTGCTTACCATAGGTTAAAACCCACTAGTGCGGGGTGCACTCAGGCATCCCACAGAAGTTTTTGGATTGGCATATGCTTCCCACATGCCACTTTTTATTTTTTGATTTAATAGACCTTTTGCTTCAAGTGTGGGGATTAATTCAATATTTATTTCTAGAAATATCCCAAACACTGTCTAATCTAATGAATTCATAGATAGTATGTTATCACAGCGTGACCACCATTCTCATTCATAAATTAACATTGTTTATTAGACGGGGATCCTCAGATTTTTTAACCGCCTCTACCATCCGGGAACTGTGCCCCAATGTATTAATGGTGTTGCTCACATCGTCATCGATCAACCCGTGTTCTTTCCTCTATCATAGTTCTTCATCATCATATCATAGAAGTTGGGTCACTTTGGAGCAGAAATGAAGTTGAAGATGGTTGCAA
The DNA here is from genome assembly GCF_901765095.1 of Microcaecilia unicolor. Taxonomy (NCBI): domain Eukaryota; kingdom Metazoa; phylum Chordata; class Amphibia; order Gymnophiona; family Siphonopidae; genus Microcaecilia; species Microcaecilia unicolor. Next base: position 88,902,716 of record NC_044032.1, on the reverse strand, counting down.
TTTTTGGTGAACAGACAGCTACTACTACTACTATTACTTATCATTTCTATAGCACTACTACATGTATACAGCACTATACACTGAACATGTAAGAGACAGTCCCTGCTCTACAGAGCTTACAATCTAATCAAGGCAGACAAACAGGACAAATAAGAGATAAGGGAATTACTTACAGTGGTAATTATAAAACAGACATGGGTACTGAACACGTGAATAGGATTTAGGAGTTAAAAGCAGCCTCAAAACCAAAAAAGACTACTGGAAAACCCATGGAAAATGTGACATTAGGGTGACTGTCCATTGTATTAATAGAATCTTTAGAGAAGAAGTCTGGCCTTAAAAAAGATTGAATGGTTCTTTTGATGAAATTTTTAGGTGCTGAACTAAATAAGCTAAGCCTTTTGTTATATATATGTATGCAGATGATATTTCGGTCATCCTTCTTCTACCATCAAATAATGTCACAGGTTTATCGGGGATAAAACTTTGCCTATCACTTATAGGATGAAACTTAATAAAGAAAGAAATACATTTTTGTGCATAGGTTCATCTATGCAATCATCAATACAGTTTACATTTGATATTGATAATATAAGTTACAGTCTCAAGACGTGTTCGAGTACTGGGAATTCAAGTGGATAATATGTTTGCTATGAAAAAACAAGTTAATTGGATGATTAAAACCTCTTTTTGGTGCTACAAAAATTAAGATGCATTAAAAATGGTTTGAGCCTTCTATCTTCCATTTATTAATGCAAGTATTAATATTGTCAAGGCTACATTATTGTAATGTAGTCTACATGGGCTGTACTGCATCTCTTCTGAAAAAACTGCAGACCATACCAAATACTGCGGTGTTGCTTAATTTACGCAGTAACAAGATTTAAAAATGTGGCATCTTTTTATTGCAAACTTCATTTGCTACCGATTGTTGCCCATGTACATTTCAAGTTAATCACACTGATTCATAAGGCTCTTTATGGAGATGCCCCACAGTATTACTGTTACATATTAGATTCGCTCATAGTTCAAAGACTTAATCTTTACATAATTTGCTTTTATTACAGTTCTCTAATATTAAAAAACATAAAGTTTTTTTAAACAGTTAACATCATCCTTAGCTTATCAAGCACTTTAAATCTGGAATATCTTACAACAAACAATAAGATCAATTAAGAATTATCTGACATTCTGAAAAGTACTTAAGATGTACTTAAAAAGTAACTTCTGACTGAGTTATGCCTTGCTATTGTGTATTTTATTATGGTTTTATGTGATTTTCTAGGGTTGCCTAGTAATTGTTTGTGATCCGCCATGAACCTAACAGGTAATTGTGGAATATAAGTGCCTTTTAATGTAATGTAATGCATGCATTTGACGTTCTTGAATCATTTCTCAGACATTCATATTGAGTTTTTCCATCAGATAGCAAATTGTTAGAACAACACTGTCCAAAGAGAGGGAATCCAAAGCACAAAAAACAGAACCACAAGCGAAGAAGCACATTGATTCTTCAGAATTAGGGAGCCTCAAAGGAATGGTTTATTGAAAGACCCAATACTGACCATGTTTCAGGAGATGCTCGAGTCAGCGGTCACAAAGAGGAGCATAATCAGTGGTGTGCTGGTAAATGTTTAACAACAGGCTCTCTCCCCGGTCCACCTCGGCGCCCCCCCCCCCCCGTCCACCACTGCGCCCCCCCATCCACCTCTGTGCCCCCCCGTCCACCTCTGCGCCCCCCCCCCCAAATTGCAGAGCTGGCTATAGCCTGGGGGGGGGGGCAATGCATTACTCTCTCCAGGAAAAGAAAATTAAATGATCCCAGGTTCCAATCTAATTCATGTTTAATATGGGATAAAATGCCATAAATAAGTAAATAAATATAAACTTTTAACGTTCAGCACCTGATTCTCAAAGTGGACATATTCCAAACACTATAATGAAAATAAAATTATTTTTTCTACCTTTGTTGTCTGGTGACTTTGTTTCTCTGATCATGCTGGCTCAGTATCTGATTCTGCTGCTCCCTATCTGTTCCCTTGACTCCGTTTCCAGGGCTTCCTTTCCATTTATTTTTTTTTATTTCCTCCTTTCTTCTTCATTTCTGGTCCTCCGCAGACTTGACTGTACAGTGGATCCAGCTTCTGCCTATTTTCTCCATCCATGTGCAGCTTCTCTCCTCACTTCCTTTTCCCTCATCTAATCTCCTTCCTCTATCTTCCCTCCATGTCCAGCATTTCTTTTCTCTCCCTTCCCTCCCCTCCATCCATGCCTTGAAACTCTCCTCTCTCCCCTGCCCCCTCTATCCATCCATCCATACCCATCAATTGTCTTCTCTCCCCAGCCCCCCCTACCCATCCATGCCCAGCAATTGTCTTCTCTCCCCTGCCCCCCTCTATCCATTCATGCCCAGCAATTGTCTTCTCTCCCCTGCCCCCCTCTACCCATCCCTGCCCAGCAATTGTCTTCTCTCCCCTGCCCCCCTCTACCCATCCATGCCCAGCAATTGTCTTCTCTCCCCTGCCCCCCTACCCATCCATGCCCAGCAATTCTCCTCCCTCCCCTGCCCTCCCCTCCTGCTCCCAAACATGTCCAGCGATTGTCCTCCCTCCCCTGCCCCTCCCGCTCCCAAACATGTCCAGCGATTGTCCTTCGCCCCCACCGTCCCCTCCCACTCCCATCCATTTTTTATTACCTCTCTGTTGAAGCGCGCGTTATTTAAAGCCTTGCTGCCCGTCTCCAGCCTTCCCAGTTTGCTTCGATGAGTTCGTTCGTGCCCTTAGTCCTGCCTTCTGACGTCATACCACTGAGCGTAATCTGAGCTCCAGCATACCACTGAGCATAATCGAAAGGGATGCCCAAGTTTTGCTGAGGACGTCCCGATGGAGGGGCGTGGAAACCCATATTATCAAAACAAAATGGACGTCCACCTTTCATTTTGATAATATGGTCGGGGACACCCAAATCTTGAAATTTAGGTCATCCTTAGAGATGGTCGTCCCTAGACTTGGTCGTTTCTGATTTTCAGAGATAATGGAAACCAAGGACGCCCATCTCAGAAACAAATGCAAGCCCTTTGGTCATGGGAGGAGCCAGCATTCATAGTGCACTGGTCCCCCTGACATGCCAGGACACCAACCGGGCACTCTAGGGGGCACTGCAGTGGATTTCATAAAATGCTTCCAGGAACATAGCTCCTTTACCTTGTTTGTTGAGCCCCCCAAACCCCCCTAAAACCCACTACCCCCAACTGAACACCATTACCATAGCCCTTATGGGTGAAGGGGGGCACCTAGATGTTGAACTTTGGCCATCTCTGTGATGGAAAGCAGCTGGGAACGTCCAAAATCGGCTTTTGATTATACCGATTTGGATGACCCTATTAGAAGGACGCCCATCTTCCGATTTAATATTAAGAGCCTCTATCTTAATTTAAAGAGAGGTACTTAGCTCAAAGCACATATCTTCTTTCGGGCTCTTTGGTGTTCTTGACCGTGGTCAACATTGGCCTCCGTTTCGCAGTTGCTGCTTCAGAACCACACGTCAGTATATATTCCGTTCAGACTGCCGACGGAAGCCTTGGCTGTCTTTCTAGCTTCCGTCGGCAGTCTGAACGGAATATATACTGACGTGTGGTTCTGAAGCAGCAACTGCGAAACGGAGGCCAATGTTGACCATGGTCAGGAACACCAAAGAGCCCGAAAGACGATATGTGCTTTGAGCTAAGTACCTCTCTTTAAATTAAGATAGAGGCTCTTAATATTAAGACTAGAAGGCTGCAACTACCATTGAAGAGGGTTTTTCACCAATGATGAAGAAGCCCTAGCCCTTTATCCGCGTAATTTGTGGAAAAGGAGCTTCTAGAGGCGTTTTCCTCCTATCTCATAGACGTTTCTTTGACAGGCTTACTGGATGACCTGTTTCCTCTATTTATACTAAATTGGCTCTCTCCTGCATTCCTCCTCTGATGCTGACATCCAGCGGCTCCACGCTGCAATCCGGCCCCACTGGAGGAAGCACTCCTTGGTCAATAACACAAGGGGCTTCCCGCCCCTGCTGCAGCTCCACCGCTGGCATTCTCGGAGACCTCCACTCATCGGGACTAAACAAGATCTCTGCCTCAAGTTGGGGGAGCAGGACACCTCCCACCGCTTCCTCCAGCAGTGTGGCTCCTGGTCCCGAAAAACTTCCAGGCACAGCAAAGTGGTCCATAGGCCCCGATGGTCTCACAGGTGTTGCGGGGCCAACATGCTGTTTACCCCTCCTTTTTGGCACAGGCACAGGAAAAGAGTTTCAACAATGAAGGTAATTCGGTAGCGAGCCGCCTTGCAGCGTTCTCTTCAGAATGCCATCTTGTTTTCTCCTCATGACCTAGAATTTTCACTACAATGATCAGATAAGATTATTGGAAAACAATAAAACTGGAAAGAACTCCAGCAGGTTAAGACTGAAGACTCCTAATGCCATAAGCCAAAATACACCGGTTTTGAATAATAGGATGCACTATTGCACAATAGAGTGCACTGTTGACAACATTTGCCTAGAAATGAAAGAAAGAATGAAAATAAAATGAAAAAAAAAATCCCATAAACATCGGAAACTAAACAAAACATTTTTGGTCTGCACACCACTGCTAGTTGTGGGATGGGATTTATGAAATAAAAGGCTTTACAGAACTGTCCTAGAACACTAACTTTCTTTTTTAAAACAAAACTATACTTTCAACGTTATTACCAAACTTACTGGGAAATATGCAAATCCTTCATAATAGAATGCCTATGCATGAAGGCCAAAAGGGTACCAATTTAAGCATATTTTACAAAGGAACTCCTGTAGAAAATAGACCTCACAACTACTCCCAAAAATGAGAAAATGCTGATATGCACATTCACAGTACATTTGCTCAAAAGCTTATGGAAATGTGTGTGTGTGCGCACTCCATGCCTGTACCTGCATCAGGCTGCTTCTCTGATCCACCCAAACTAAAACCCCCAAGGAATATCTACACAAGGTACTCATATAAGTACTCATGATCTTGAAGGCACACACACGCATGCAGTCAGCCACACAATGTTATAAAAAAAACCTTTTCTGCAAATAAAACCAGCTTTACACATGGAACAGCCTTTATAAAATAATCCCCCTCAAAAATTATTTTTAAATTGTATTTATTAGGAATAAATCAAACATTAAAGAACACTAAGGGGTCTTTATTAAATGCTGTGGTAGAGCTACTGTGGTATTAGTGTGCACCATAATATACATACTGCAGGAGCCAGCGGTATTGCCGCTTCCGGCATGGGCCATTTCCGGTGTGACAGAAAATAATTCTTTTTTTTGTGGGGGGGGGGGGGGGGGGGGGCTTACCTGGCAGTAATCAGTAACCACCAGGTTAGCCCGGGAGCCCTTGCCACTTCTAAATAGGCAGCAGTAAGGGCTCCCCCCAGAAATGGCTGCGTGACAAGTGTGTACTTACCGCACAGCCATTTCCTTTTTTTTTTGCCTTTTACCTGCTGTGGTAAGAGGGGCCTTGACACTCAGCAAATCCACATGCCAACACTGTTGCAGATCACCTTGTACTGCAGCTTGATAAAAGTTGCCCTAAATGCTTTTACCATCATGCTAATTTTGCCCTCTGAGATCTATTCATCTCTACCAAAAGATCTGACTACGACCATGCATGCTAGGCCCAGAAATTATCCCATGTGAACTATTATATTTTTGTTTCAGAGAGATGATTAGTTTCCTCTGTTTATTTCAACTAGATCTAATGGAAAGGAAATGAAACAAACAGTCATGAGTGAAGTTTGAATGTCTAAACTTCAATAGCATTTTTAAACACAATGAAACTGTATGTTCACTCTGTCAACTATAAAAGAACTAATTGGCTTCCGCAAAATCCTAACGATCAGTTGACAAACATCTATGTCATAGATTCTATGATAAGGTATTTTTAAATGAAACATTCAGATCACGTGCACTCTTTCTCTGTACTTTCCTTTGACTACACAAAGGGGTTCCCAGAAAGTTTGATGGTGAAGCAAACACTACAGACTTTCTGGACAATGTTTCTCAAGAATTATTGTGCTATGAGGAAAACATGGTAGCATAATAATGTAGTTTTTGACACCAGAAGAATGAAATGGTATTGATAAGGATAGACTACAACAAACCCCTTCCTTCATGTATTTGTGAGCTACAAATCTAACACTTTTGGGAATATTTTTATAAAACATGTTCTACATATGAATAATGGCTACTACAGTTGTATGAGGGAATACACATGTGTGTCTGTATATGTCGATGAAAGTATGTATACTTTATTTGAATTATGAGTGTTCCAGGGATATACTTTGTGCAGAGTTGAGAAATTGTAATGTGGCCTAATGGTTAGAGCAATGGATTGAGAACGAGGGAAGAGAGTTCAAATCCCACTGATGCTCTCTGTGATCTTCTGGAAGACACGTAGAGGGGCATAATCAAAAGGGGTGCCCAAGTTTTCCTCAGGACGTCCTCACAGGACGTCGCGGCGAAGGGGTGGGGAAACCTATATTATCGAAAAAAGATCCTAATGCACAGATCATAGAGTGGAGGAGTGGCCTAGTGGTTAGAGCACTGTTCTTGCAATCCAGAGGTGGCCAAATCCCACTGCTGCTCCTAGTGATCTTGGACAAGTCACTTAACCCTCCATTGCCTCAAGTACAAACTTAGATTGTGAGCCCACCTGGGACAGAGAAATACCCAGAGTACCTGAATGTAACTCACCTTGAGCTACTACAGAAAAAGGTGTGAGCAAAATCTAAATAAATAAAAGGGAGCTAAGTTGAAAAGAGCTACAAAGGGCACACATTTTATGTAAGGAAAGCAAGACAAAATCCTATATGTTTTCAAAGAGCGGAGTGGAATAAGTAGATGTGACTCGCTTGTATACCCTTTCCAAAAATACTAGGACAAAGGGGCACACAGGGCTCCTTTTAGTAAGCAGCGGTATACAGGAAGTACTGCCTGGCTACTGCATCAGCCTTATGGTACTTCCCACCCCTAGTGCGCCATCATTTCCGGTGCTACAAAAATGTATTTATTTTTGTAGTGCCGGAGTGTATCTAGTGGTAATCGGGCAGTGCCATGTGCTACCTGTTTACCGCCGAGTTAACACAGAAGCCCTTACTGCCACCTCAATGGGTGGTGGTAATGCCCCCCCCCAAATGGCTGTGCAGCAAGTGCTTTACTTGCCGCCTGGCCATTAGCGAGACTTCCATTTTACCAAGTGCAGTAAAAGAGGGTCTTGGCACGTGTATAAACACGCGCTGATGCCAGCACCGGCCCCCTTTTGCCACAGCTTGGTAAAAGGGGCCCACAATGAAGCTACAAAGTAGTAAATTTAAAACAAACTGTAGAAAGTATTTCTACACTCAATGTGTAATTAAATTCTGGAATTTGTTGCCAGAGAATGTGCTAAAAGCAAATTAAAAAAGGTTTGGATAATTTCCTAAATGAAAAGTCCATATTAAGATGGACTTGGAAAAAAGCCACTGCTTATTTCTAGGGTAAGCAGGAAAAAAAATCTGTTTTACTGTGTTTGGATCTTGTGACCTGGACTGGTCACTGTTGGAAACAGGATACTGGACTTGATGGACCTTTGGTCTGTCCCAGTATGGCAATGCGTATGTTCTTATGTAGGGAGCTGCAAATATAAAGAGAGAAAAAAAGATATCATTCACAAAATGTAGAAGCTCAGAAAAAAAGAGAAACACAAAGAAAGGATATCACATAAAGCCAGGAAAGGATAGCAAAAGCACAGACAGGAATAAAAATAGAAAAAGAGATGTAAAGGGAGATGACAAGAGTTGTTTCAGCTATATTGGTGAAAGGAGGAAGGCCAGAGATGGAATTACAAGACTCAAAGATACGGAGGGTCAATGAGTAGATAGAGATGATGGAAAAGTAAAATTGCTCAAAATTATTTCTGTTCAGTACTCACAAAAGGAAAACCCAGTGAAGGTCCATGGAAGTTTGACAAAGAAGGGAATAATCGAAATGGACACCCAAGTTTTGCTGAGAACGTCCTCACAAAATGTCCCGGCGAAGGGGCGGGGAAACCCGTATTATCAAAACAAGATGGGCTTCCATCTTTCGTTTTGATAATACGGTCGGGGACACCCAAATCTCGAAATTTAGGTCATCCTTAGAGATGGTCGTCCCAAGACTTGGTCTTTTCTGATTTTTGGCGATAATGGAAACCAAGGACGCCCATCTCAGAAATGACCAAATCCAAGCCCTTTGGTCATGGGAGGAGCCAGCATTCATAGTGCACTGGTCCCCCTCACATGCCAGGACACCAACCGGGCACCCTAGGGGGCACTGCAGTGGACTTCACAAATTGCTCCCAGGTACATAGCTTCCTTACCTTGTGTGCTGAGTCCCCCTACTCCCCCCCAAAAAAAACCCCACTACCCACCACTGTACACCACTACCATAGCCCTTATGGGTGAAGGGGGGGCACCTAGATGTGGGTACAGTGGGTTTCTGGTGGGTTTTGGAGGGCTCATATTTACCACCACAAGTGTAACAGGTAGGGGGGGATAGGCCTGGGTCTGCCTGCCTGAAGTGCACTGCACCCACTAAAACTGCTCCAGGGACCTGCATACTACTGCGATGGACCTGAGTATGACATTTGAGCCTGGCATACAGGCTGGCACAAAATATTTTGAAAAATTTTCTTTGAGGGTGGGAAGGGGTTAGTGACTACTGGGGGAGCAAGGGGAGGTCATCCCCGATTCCCTTCGGTGGTCATCTGGTCTGTTCGGCCACCTTTTTGTGCCTTGGTCGTAAGAAAAACAGGACCAGGTAAAGTCGTCCAAGTGCTCGTCAGGGACACCCCTTTTTTTCATTATCAGTCGAGGACTCCCAAGTCCCGCCTTCGCTACACCTTTGACACGCCCCTGTGAACTTTGGTCATCCCCACAATGGAAAGCAGTCGGGGATGCCCAAAATTGGCTATTGATTTTGCCGATTTGGGCGACCCTGTGAGAAGGACGTCCATCTTCTGATTTGTGTCGAAAGATGGGTGTCCTTCTCTTTCGAAAATAAGCCTGAAAGATACATATGGTATAGGCACAGATACCACACCATTCATGAAAAGCTTGTAAAATTGAACCTGTTTTGAAAAAAAAAAAATTTCATTTACAGTGACGGGTGAAATTTTATATTTTAATTAGGTGCTTTTCTGTCTGTTTACAGGAGGATTTTACCCATTTTTGTGATTCTGTTTTTTTTACCCGTTTATGTGATTATTTTGTCTTTTCTTGAAGAATTTGATTGTAATTTTTGAATTATTATTCTGATTCTTTTATTTTTGTGACTGTATTGTTTTCATTTACATATATTGTTTTGACATTTTCTATTTTTTGAATATGTGCTAATAGACCCCTGATGCAGGCAGTTGCCGAAACATGGTCGAGTCAGGTCCTTCTTCAATAAATGTATTTGAGCAATTTTGGTTGTTCTTCCTTCCTTCTGTCACCTTGGCTGTTGATTCCTTGTGTTTCTAGAATTATGGCCATTTTTTCCATTACCACCTCTCCAGGGTAGCTGTTCCATGTATCCACTATCATCTCCATGAATAAACATTAAATAATAGTGCTGCTCAGTCTGAAAACTCATTCCTCCTTGAGATTAACATTGTGGTCTTTTGTTTTAATCATTCTTTCTTGTGCTTTTATTCTTTTATACTTCAGGTTTATGAATGCATCTACTATATCTACTAATGGACTAATAAGGACTAAACATCGATACAAATCTATAGATAGTCCCATCTCTAGAGAAAGATACTCAAACTATATGCATGTAATTATACTTAATTACTAATGAAGGGGAAATGCCTCAGTGGCTCTCATTCTTTCAATAAGGAATGCATGGAAGAACCTTACAGTCATACCATTATCATTGGTCATAAAAACCCTTCATATTTTTAATTATCATGACCATTTATTTTATATTTTACTGGTTGTGAACTACTATAATGTTGAATCATCACTTAATATCAAAATATCAAACATTTAAATATTCTCCAACAATTCTCAAATGACATATTCTTATATGACTTAACCTTAGGCTTGATATTTCAAAAAAGATAAGCAGAAAACTTATCTTTAGCTGATGGTATCTCCCAGGCTTTATGGAGCTGTCCGTTTCGTCAAATATGGCTTCTTCTGGAGACTGCACAGCAAATTACTGCCCAGGAACAGGACTTATCATGTACCTTTTATTGGCATATTGAATTCAGCTTACAAACATTTTTTTAGTTATTAATCTATCTAAAAAAGCTAATCAAGAAAAGACATTATCTCCCCGTGTCTCCTCTCCTCTGAGATATATATAATTAGGAATATAAGACTCACCACATAGTTGCGGGAGAGAGAGATCTTGTATCCTCTTCCTGCACCACATTTACCATGTACTGCATACAGAACTAGACACAGTAAAGGCTAAATTCTGTATATGTCACCAAGCACTAAGTGCTATTCTAGAAAGGGCATTCCGAGTTGAGCACCGTTTATAGAATAGTGTTTGATGCTGGGATCTGAGCTAAATTTTAGGAATGAGGATTTACACCAAGTGAACCCTGGTGTAAATCTTCATACCTAAATAAGGCATGGGTCGGCCTTATTCTGTAAGATTACACACAAATTCCAGGAACACCCCTGACCTGCCCATGCCCCTCCCATTGCCACACCCCATTATTGGATCCATGCAGAAAAATATATGTGCACATCTTTACAGAATAGCTAATTGGTTCATGTGCATAAATTGAGTGCATACCCACATTTTTGCATGTAATTTTGAGCATCATATATAGAAATAAGGGGGGAGTTCATGGTTGGATCCTTCTAATGATCTGTACAGAGACATTATCACCATTTGTCTTTCCTTATGCACTCTAGCCTTCAGTTAACTGTTGCCTTGTCCATCACAAAAAGTTAAAATGACCCTTTACAATGACATTTAATAGGACATTTTTAAAAGTGTTTAAAAGTAGAGGAAGGTTGTTATTTAGTTCAGGTGTATTATCAGATAGAGCATAAAAATGTTTAAGATCATTTCTTTAAGAAATAGTATGATCTGTTTAATTGCACCTGCTCACTAGCCAGAACTTACATTAGCCTTAAGCAGAAGTAAATATATTTGGGTCTGAGAGCTGCTGGAAGCAAATAAATTGTACATGTGTAGGTGAGTGAATGAGTGTTTTCTGGCACATCTGTGGGCAAAGTGATTAGAATTATTGAAGTAGCTAATGCGCCTTCTTAGCATGCTCCTTCTGGATATCTTTTCATAGGGATCATTATAAATGCTTTCTTTTTTTGCAGATTATCACCCAAGTATATTTGCTATATGGAATTTTTCCACTATTTAGGCCTTTAGAAACTTAACATATGACCAAATCTTTTTTTTTTTACTACCAATGACAGCACATGTATTTTTTACAAACTAGGGGACCCTTTTACAAAGGCGTGATAGTCTCTACCAAAGGCGTAGGCAGGAGGGGGTCCAGAGCCCGAGGTGAGGGGGCACATTTTAGCCCCCTCCTGGCGACGCTGACCCCCCTGCCATTTTTGACCTCCCCACCACCACCACCACCACCTTTGACCCCCCCAGCGCCAACCCTTTCGACCCCCTCTTCATGCCGCCACCAAGCCTCCCCCACTGTCGGGTACCTTTGCTGGCAGGGGTCCCCAACCTCCGCCAGCCAAAGTCCTCATCTCCGGCATGGCTGCGTTGCTGATCTGCAAGGGCAGGCTTCTGTTTCTGTGAGTCTGACGTCCTGCCCTTGCAGATCAGCAACGCAGCCGCGCCAGAGAAGAGGACTTCAGCTGGTGGGGTTTGTGGACCCCCACCAGCAAAGGTACCCAACGGCAGTGGGGGAGGGTTGGCGGCGGGAAGGTGGTCGAAAGGGTTGTTGAAAAAAACAGCATAACAGATAAGTCACAAAAGGTAGCGACGCGAGGTCTGTCCTACACCCACACGACTCTGAAATGCTGATGCAGCCCTGCTGGGTGAAACACGGCCAGTGTCGGGCTGATTTTGTATATTTTTGTCATATAATAAATTGATATTTCTCTCTTACCAATCTGCTCTTTTGTTTTTCCATTTTGGAGTTTGCAGACCAGTTGCCCTGTTGTTTTCTTGGACCCCCACATATTGAAAAGTTACATGCTGTGTTATAGAAAAGCACCATTTACATGCCTAAATACTATGAGTTGGGCTTTGACATTTATACAAGGTTTTAGGTGGCATAAATACCAGCACTCAACTTTGGTCATGGGAGTCAGCTCAAAGCACTATTCTATAAATGACCCTCATCCCAGAGTGTCCTTTATAGAATAGTGCTTAGCGCCAATTTTTCTGACACCAATTTCCGATCACAATTTATAGGATTCCTTTCATGTGTCACATTCAGCATGCAAGTTTATAGAGTAAGAGTGCATGTATCTAGCTTCCATTTCTGCAACATTTTGAAATATATTCCAATTTAATAATGCTCCTCCGCTTTTCATTCTCTTTCAATGTCTTTCGTGCTTATGCTTTAAATTGTTTTCCTTTTCTTTTGCAGGTTATTTTCCCCTTTCTTCACATTCTAGCTTTTTGCCTCTCTGTTGTGTTTTCTTTGTTCTCATCCACCATAAATCAGGAATTCCAATACACTGCACATGACATGTTCTGGTTTCTTAGGAGACACTTTTCAACCGGTGTCACTGGGGCAAAGTTTGCCATCGGTACAGGTAGCTCATGGAAAATAATGAATATAGAATTGAAAAAATTATATATGCAGATCATTTTCCTCTCCCAAGTTAAATACACCCCCCTGGAATGCCTCCTTTGAGGGAGAATAATTTTCAGGCAGCTGATAATCGCCACTGAAGCATTTTTTTTTACCTATATAAATTGTTATGAACAGACTGTAACTAATAAAGAAGAAAAAATATCACTGCTAAAGAAAGCTTTACTGTCACTGTGTCTGTCAACCTCCTATCAGCTCCTGCTGCTGGCATTGAGATTATGGCTTGTGTACATCAAGGTTCAGTGCTTAGAACCACAGCATTGAAGTTTTCCTTGTCCTGCAATTTCAAACATTATATTTCATGAATATGAAATTTTCTAGTAAATTAAATTTCTCATTCTGTGATCTGTTAGCCTATTTTGTGCCAGTCATTGTCTCCTTTAATCCCCATGTTCTCCAACATGTACTATGCTAGTTAAATGGATTTTTGTAGAATCATTTTCTTAATTCATATAAAGAAAATGGATCTGTTTGTTTGGATTTAGCTCTCACCTCTTCAATAGTAGCTCAAGGTGAGTTTCATTGAGGTACAGTAGGTATTTTCTTATTTACAATTGGACACACTTGTTTGAAGCATGGGAGATACATGAGTTTTGCAGTGGAATATGTAAAGCCACAAAAGCAAAAAATAAACATAAAAATGTTATATTGTATGGGATAGGTACAGAGGAGACTGTGAAGGGAAAGTCTGTGATACATAACAGGTAGGGAACCCAAGTAGATGATACATCTTGTGGTCTTTACTTGTTGTCATATGAACTCATCTGAAAACAAACAATTGCAAGCTAGGCTACTGAGTAACAATCCATTCTCATAAGAGCAGTCCTGTCATTTTTTTTTAAATCCCTTTGTTCTGTTAGATTTCACCAAACGACAAGCCCATTTTAAAGCAATAAACCTCAATTCCTCATGCAAGCAAGAAGACTGGAGGGAAAATGAAGTCATAATTAACTACAGCTGTTTATGGCTTACTTTTCTAAACAACCCAAGATGCCACATGTTTTTTTCTTCAAATAGAAAGATTTGAGGCCCTTATGATTTATAGACTAAGTATACTGAGGAAGCCTCCAAGTAGTCTCCAGGGGCTTCTTCGTTACCCATGCTACAATCTGACATCTAAACAAAGTTGGTGATTGATAATGGCTTTGATGATTGTTTGTTACATTCGGTGGTCAGGATCAAAGTGAAGTGACAGTAATTGTCTTTACTCACATATCATTATAAACTTGATGCAAGGTTTAGCCATCAAAGCACAGGGAAGTGTTCACTCACCTTTAGAAGGGGTTATTAAAATATAGAATGGAACCATCACGTTTTATTGGCTTTGCCTTTCTCTGCACTACCTATAAAAACAGACATTCCTTTAAAAATTTCTCACTAATCTCATTTTCCAAGAGGCAGAGCTGAGCTCAAGAAGTTTACGGCTTGATCATTCATTAAGACTAATTACCTTTGACTTTGTTGTTAAGATATTTTATTTTGGAACTGACGTTAAAAGAATTTAAGAAATGTTTTGGGATGGATTTGAAGTTTTTTTGCAAACATAGGGTCTGAAAAATGTGAAGAAGGATACAAATATTTTGCTCACACCTTTTGAAATAAATTCACATTTTATTTGAGGATTGAAATTATGTTAGAAGGGGTTAAATTAATAAACTGTTGCCTCTAGGCATGTGTGTGCAAACACACAACACACACACACACACACACACACACACACACACAGAAAACATTGGCACTGTGGCTGTGTATGAGTTAGAGTGTGCAGTGCTGTTCTTGAAATTGAGTTATAAGTGAATGTGTGAATGATCTATACTAGGGATTGGTAGGCATGAGTGGTTAGCGAATGTTCAGGTTGCTTTCCAGTATGCAGTAGAGAATTGCATGGGGACAAAAATTCATCCATTCCTGCTAGAATCTAACCAGTCCCTGCCTCTCCCAACTGGAATCTAACCCATTACCACCTGTCCCCACAAGTAATCTCCTCCATCTCCTCCTATCCCATGTACTAGCTTGTGGTAAAATAACTCAACCTATTCCATCATTCTGGAAGAACTTTTAAGCTCAGAATTGGTCTCTGCAGCCACATTTGGAGTGGATGAGTAGCCTAATGGTTAGTGCAGCAGTCTTAGAACCAGGTTTGAATCCCACTACAGCTCCTTGTGATTCTGGGCAAGTCATTTAATCATCCCTTGCCCCAGGTACAAAATAAGTACCTGAATATAATATGTAAACCATTTTGATTGTAAACACTGAAAGGCGGTATATCAAATCCCATCCCCCTTTGCCAGCTCCATCACCAGCACCACGTTTCCCTCTTTCCCACACGTTAGCTTTCAGATGCCATATTTTACTACTGCATTGCACTACTTTCTAGTCATGACATGACAGTGTGGTTTGATTTAAGTACTAAACCTTTAAGAGGGTAAAAGCACATGCTAATCTCCCATAAGACATTTGTACCTTTAGAAACAAAGTTTACCACCACTGTTTTCTATACTGCTGTTTCCACAGCTTTCATCGCTTGGTGTTTTTGAACATACCATCATTAGAACCATAGCTGAATACAGCTTTGGTGCGGATTACCAATAGTCTTTCTAATGACTTGACCCATGTCTAGTATCTTTTGAAACATCAGCTACTACATTTGGGTACTATAATACATATACAGACTCCTGAGGTAGGCACTATCACTGAAACATGGTGCCATGTCGAGTCAATCATGGAATAAAGTAAATATCCCTTTCTCTGTCTCCTTGGCTTCATTGGAAGAGTCTTGTTGGTCATGCTACTTCCCCTTCTGACCTATTATACCCAGATCATTTTTTGTCCTTGCTCTTCCAACAGTATCTTTCAAAATAAAATCAAGACTACTTAGATAGATAATCATCTTGCTGTGTAAATAGACATAGAACTGTCTTACACTGAAACAATAAGAACACTATGCCCAAACTGCTCTATATTAAATAAGCCAACGGGAAAAACCAAATGAACACAGATAAAATAGTCACAAGTCATTCTGTTATGGACCTGTGGGTGAAAAGAAATTACCTCCCCTAGAGATATTACACCATCTTTTTGTTTCTTTACACATTTCAGGAGGACACAATATTGCAAACTAATAACACTCTAAATTCAGCAAATGACAATCTCTCAGACTCTTTCAAGGTCTCAGAATCTTGCACACGTCATTGTACAGGTCAATTCTAACACAAAAGTATTTCACAACCTAGAATACTGTAATAACAGGAAATTTCTACTCTGCTTATCTAGTTAGTATAACAAAGTTTTGTTTGGTTTTTAATACACTGCCATCATTTTCTTTGAACACAGTATAAGCTCATTTAAATCAGTTTAAACTTGAAACACAGTTCTCAATGACTGAGTCTACTGTTAATATTCTTCATCCATAGGGTACACATTGCCTGCAACCCTCATTATCACCACAGAATGAAAAACTTTGGGTTCCTTTTACAAAGATGTTCTACCATTTTTGCACGCGCCTGGTGTTTGGCGAGTGCTACCTCCTAGTCCCTCCCCCTGATGCAGTGCTATCTTCAGTTTTCTTTCCCTTAGTGGAGTAGGATAGGTAGGAAGGCTGGTCTGGCACTACACTTCTGTGGAAACCCTGCAGAACCTGCATCCATCCCTGCAAAATCCCTGCAGACCTGGAGGGGATCCCCACAGGAGTCCCATGGACCTGTAGATCCCCTTGGGATTCCTTCAGTACTACTACTACTTAACATTTCTAAAGCGCTACTAGGGTTACGCAGCGCTGTACAATTTAAGATAGAAGGACAGTCCCCGCTCAAAGAGCTTACAATCTAAAGGACACGTGAACAGTCAGTCTGATAGGGACAGTCAAATTGGGGCAGTCTGGATTTCCTGAAAGGTAAGAGTTAGGTGCCAAACACAGCCACAGGATTCCCACTAACCCTGTTTCTTGCAGCTCACTAGTATGTAGGTACTGTCCAAGCCTCTTTTCAACAGACAACAGGCATCAGTGATGTGCTGCTGTGATATAAATTTTTTTTTCTTTCAAATCAACAAGAGATTTTTCAAGAAAAGAGCTTTATCTCAGCTCTTTCTGACTTTTTTTTTCCTGGTTGCATTTCTACTGAATTTGAGTAAAATAAAGAGGTTGTTATAGTCTGGTTCCCTTGAATTTCCATGGTATGGAAGAAAAATTAAAATTTTAATTTCCATAGGGTATAAAAAGAGCTATGAAGAAAAGGAGAGGCCACCCAGAATTACACCTGTCCTAACCAGGATTAAAACTTCTCAAGGCAAATAGCTATGCATCTAACTGGGTATCTTTTGTCAGAGTCAGAGCATATCCTACTGATGAAGAGTATAGGCTGCCTTTACCTCTGGCATAATCTAAATACTTTTTCATTAGATTTTTATGACAATGTTTGGACTGCTTCAATATATGTGAAATAGTGGCCAAATATTAGGGATATACAAGAAAAACAATCTTGTTTGTTTACTTTCCAGTGTCATTTGCAGGCTTTTTCATTTTGTTGATATAAAAATGGAAGAAAACAAAAATTCAGATGGAAAAAGAGATGTAATGATAGACATGTAAACCTCTTTTGATGAATGAGGCTCTGGTAGATGGAAGTCATAGGATGAGGCTGAAAAGGGGTGGTAGATGCATGGATCAGCGTTTCAATGAGAATGCTGGAGGCAAGAATAGTATCTGAATTCAAGAAAGGATGGAAGAAGCACAGAGGATGTCTGAAGGGGAAGAAGGAATTGCGGAGTAGAACAGTGGATGTGAATGGGCAGACTGAGCAGTTGTTCAGAATTTATCGGCAATCATTCTCTATGTTTCTATGAAGTATAATGTTCATACTTGCCTTCATCAAGTGTTAACTTACTAGCTGACATTATTTTGGGAGCTTAATGAATAGAACTCAATGGGTCAATTTTATAGAGGAAATTAGATTAAACAGGAGATGTTGTAACGGTATGGATTAAAAGACAGTGGACAGATAAACAAAAAGCAAAAGAGAAGACATAGAGGAGGAGGTCAACATATACCCCAGTGCTTCAAAAAGTCTACATTTATGTAGATAATAAAGTTTAATTTCAAACTAAAAGTTCACCAATGACAACTGATTTTCAAATCTTGCTGCACACTGCACAGAGTATACAGCAAATTGTTCTATTGCTAATAAAGTCTCTAGCTAAATGCTATGACTGTGTGAACCTTGGCTTTGCATGTTTTCCGTGTTGTACATTTTGCCTGATGCAATGAACAGTCCACAGTACAGGCATTGGAGTGGAGACAAAGCTATAGCAGTAGAGTTATAAGTACCTCACAGAAGACATTATGAGAACTAGAATGGATGCTCATGAGACAGGTATTTCCCACACAAGGTCACATGCTTTCCTCCTTTTCATCTTTGTTGCATAACAATTTAAGATAGATATTCATTGGTGGCATAGGTAGAATGGACATATGGTGGTTTTGTCAGTCTTGCTGACATAAGGCAATAATCATTGCTGTTTGATCTATCTGTTCAAAGACAAGTACAGAAACATTGATGTTCAACATCAACAGCTTTTAATGCACCATCGTTTCCTCAATACTACAGAATGCTTGTACTGGAGGGATGGACAGATGTTAGTGTCTTTCTAGTTCAGCAAAAATACAGAGATACAAGTTTCTATAGTTGTAATGTAGAAAGAAAGCCAAAAGTAGAACCACAGAAAAATGAGGAATTATAAAAGTACAACCATAAAAGGTAATAAATACAACTCAAATAAAAACATATAACTCAAAACCCGGAATGGTCATGTTTTGCCCATAGGTTGCATCAGTGGCTAACAATTAATGATAAAAACACAATGGTGCTGTGGGAACAATTCTAAATCAACTCTTTGTACATAAAGAATGTCAACATGATTTCCATTTTTATCAATGCTGACCTCACAAAAAGGAGCATTACAATCTACACTTACATGAGGTGATCTATTCAAGGTCTATTGACACAGAAACGGAATATCATTTTTTCCCCATTTACTTGAGCTGCATGGTTTTATTTTGGCTGTATTTATTATCATTGTATGGACAACGCACCTTTCCTTTGTCTATCTGAATCAGTCCTGGCAAATTTACCAACTTGGCATCAATGAGGTGAATATGTTGGAGCTGGCCAAGGCATCTCCTGATTGCAGTTGCTTTCCACCTACATCTGAGGTGTGTGTTTTAATCCTTTTAAAATATTTTTTTATATATATTGTAAGGGGGCAGGGGAAAGTTGGACCAAAATAATACGGGAACAGGGGCTCAAGCCGGTAGGAGGTTGTAGAAAGAGAAAGTTTCAGTATCAAGTTCCCAGTACTCCGAGGGTTCGCCCCCCTAGTGACTGAGAGAACAGCCCAAGTATTGAGGAGGGTGAGGAACTACCAGTCCCAAGAATACTCTCTTCCTAGGCAAGTCACACAGGAACTGGGAGGTGGGGATTAGGAAATGATTTCTGATGACAGTGATGAGGAACAGGTGAGAGAGCCAGGGGAGGCGGTGACTAGGGATTATGATAAAATGGAGATAGCTAAGGAGCTGGAGGAGGAAGGTATGGAGATTGCAGCCCTGGCTCAAACTGAGGAGAATGCAAAGAGAGGTTTCCTAGTGGCCACGCTGAGTCAGTTGTGGAAGACTGGAGAAAGCAGGTTGAGGCGATGAGGGAAATCCCTGTGGGTAAGATGTGCAGGTAATTTGCCTCAGAGAATAGAAAGGAGTGTTGCAGAGATTAAGCACCAGAGTAGAAGAAATGCAAGAGATTGGCTGGTTTGATGAACTGTGACTATGGGAAGAAATATACTGACGTTGTAAAGGTGTAGAAGCACATTAACTGCTGAGAGTTTTGAAACAGTGCCTGAAAAGTAAAGGCACAGTAATACTTCTGCCAGCTGTGTGTGGGACTGAGGGGAGAAAGAAGTTCCACTGTGAAGTTGTACGCAGTACTGCTATGAATTGCTCAAATAAACTTTCATTTATAAGAAGTTTTGCCGTTGGTGTGCATTTGTGGATAGAAAGAGCAGCAATACAGGCAGTAAGGACTGAAGCTGAATAAAGACTTAAGTGAAGACCAGAGTGTGGTGGACCCATCCAGTTGGCAGTGCATCTGAGGAAGTGAAGCAGGGCCAACCAGACCTTGGATGAGGGACCGGCTGACAATATCCTATCCTGAAGAACAGATACCATCTCACTCCTGTCCTCGGCACTGACAAGCAGCATCTTGTTCCAGACCTGCTTACAGCATAAGTGTTAAGCTGTGGGAAAATCATAATGCACATTTTCTGTTTGTATATATGTGTTATTTTAGTAATGACTTCACATTATTTTTTGCACAGATATTGATTTCATAGAATCTATGGGTCCGATATTCAAGACATTTATCTTCCTAACTTTGGGCTTCTTTTATAAAGCTGTACTAGCGATTCCCATGTGGCAAATGAGAAGAAGCCTATAGGAACTGAATGGGCTTCCTCTCATTTACCTCTCAAGAATTGCTAGCATGGCTTTGTAAAAGAAGCCCTTTGAGAGGTATGCTTAAATTGGCTTCTTTGAAAATGTACTTGGGCTGAGTGCTTAAATTTATACTCAACATCTCAATGAACTTCTAAATTTCAGAGCACAAAAAATGGATGGCAACAGGGCAACAGGGGATTTAGGGAGGGGAAAAAGTTAAGATCTTAACACTGATTTTCAGCACTAGAGGGGCAATTCTGGCACCTCATCATAGATGCAATCAAAATGTAGGAAACAATATATGATAAAACAATTCTCCTTAATAAACTCCAAAAATATATGAGAATACTGTTATAAATTAAATTAATCAAAAAAAATTTTTTTAATCATTTTACTTAATTACATTCACATTTATCACATAAATGTAAGGAAATACAGAAATTAATATAAAAAGGAAAACATTTTCTCTCAACAATATATATTTACATAATTGTCCACAATTGGAAGATCCAAGATCAGGAAAACAATCTTAATGAAAATAAGAAAAACTCAAAATGGTTAATCTTACACTTCACATTTTCTGAGGGAGGAAGGTTAATCGGTTATTGCAGCCAGTACAGTGGTAACTGAAGGAAGTTGCTGCAGCGCATTCTTCATCTGTTTCCACAAACTCTTATAATTTCTTAGGTTCAAACAAATAAGTAATAAGGAAATAAAACACTTACAAGGGAATTGCGCTAGGAAGGTCCCACCTAGGGCAATGATTCCTGGCTTAAAAGCCAAGACTTCACACCTCCAAGTCTGCAATTCCCTTGATGTGTCAGGAAATATATGCATCTTTGAACCCAACAAACTATCAACCATGTATCAGAAATACAATACAGCAGGAATCATGTTGGTGTAAACTAGGTTTCTGTATTTTGATATATTTTTTGTTCACTATTGTCTTCGAGTGACATTTACTGCATTTTATTGTAGGTAACTCTCGGCTCTGATCCCTTGACAAAGTGACAGCAAAACGAGTTTCCGTCAGGATTCATTGAGCCACAAGATAGGTGTTGCCTTGTACAATCATTGTTTTCAAGCCTATTGCTAGTCACTCAGCACAAAGTTGCTTGGTTAAAATGACCAATTTATCATTTTAAAGAAGTCATAGGTTTGCCATAGTTAATTAAATTATATGGACGGAGGGGGTTTTTGTCAATGATTACAACAGTCACCAATGGGCCATACTGAATAAACCGGTCCACAAAGAGATTGGAAGGTCTTTGACCTGGTGACAGATGAGACTTTTCCCCCCATCCATCTATGTATATTTATTAGTGAACTACTTGTCCATTACATGTTGAACTATTCTATAACTTACACACACAATTTTGTGAACTAGTGTGCAAGATTAGTGGCCCTTTTACAAAGCGGAGGTAAGCCCACCATGTGCCAATTTGGAGCTATTGCCAGCCCAACGTGGGCACCAGTGGTATTTCTAGTCCTAGCATGCACCATTTCCTGTGCCACAATTGTTTAGCTGCACTGTTAGCGTGGGAGCCCTTACCACCACCACCTCAATGGGTAGTTTTAAGTGCCCCCCCCCCCTCACATGGCTATGTGTTAAGTGAAATCTTACTGCATGGCCATGTCTTTTTTACCCACTGTGGTAAAAATGGCTTCAGCAAGCGGCAAAAACGGCCACTGCCACTACTGCTTAGTAAAAGGGCCCCTTATAGAATTATGGTTTTGGTGCACTATTAACATCTAGGTACCAGTTTATAGAATGAGGGCTAGGATCATAATTCTAGTCAAATGAGACAGGCTTATGCATTTAGGCCTAATTTTTCAGTTTCTAAATTAAGATGAATTTTTAGATGATAAATTTGGCTAGAGCCTAAATTTAAGCGCTCAGCTTTTTTTTTTTTAATACTAATGCTTACTAATAGTGTATTCAAACTACTATAGTATTTTTTTATGAAATCTTGCTAACATTTAGAACCTAGTCCATTAATTTATGATGCATGTTCAATTTTTAGTGATACATGTTACATTTTTAACATCGGTTTTCATATGCAGATCACTTTATGAATGTAGATATTCATTAAAATTCATTTTCATTTTTTAAAAATATCTTTATTAAACCAGCAAACAGCAAAGTTATCAGAACATAAACAAAGCCAAAGCTAAGGCATCAGGCAAAAGCTCAAATACAGGTCAATCATAAGAATACCCAACAAGCCTCCAGAGCCAGACAGATTGTTAGCCATCCATAGTACCTTTTTTTCTTAAAAACTAAAATACTCTACACCCTATCCACCCACCCATCCTGCCACCACTGCTCTTCTGGCTAACCGGAGATGCAAAAATATAATATAACAAAAACAAAACCATGGGGTATGCTCTCGTCTTTTACGCTGGGTAAAACTCCAAAAAGCAGTTCCAGAGAGCACAGTACTAACCCAGATACAGACAGCCCTGGTGAAAACTGCAAGGTCAACCAAGCGGCTATCTCGCGCATAAGATTGAGCCAAGCAGCTGCTAGCAATTTCCCTTCCTTTGACTAATTACAGCGGGCATGGAACCTCCCCCGCCAACACTTTTTTGCTTACACTTCTCTGGTCCCTGTTCATGCCCCTGTGGTACTCTTCACTAAATTAGATCAGGTTTTCATTTTTATACTGGAGGTTCAAAACTCTTGAGGACAATCAATTTTGCATTACAGAAGAAGAAATTAGAATGCTTTAAATTTAATTTTTATGTAAAATAGCCAGAAGTTGAAAGACTGAACCATAGATTTTCTGTTCTAATTAACGTATGCTCATATCAGAAAAGTAATCTTCTTGAAGCTACTTGTTCAGAGACAGAATGCATTAGACTATAACTTTTAAGAAAATATACAACTCTAATAGCAATACATAAATTGAATTTATACAATAGCTACAAAAATGGACTTAGTGTAATTTTCTACCTTAATACATCAGTTAGGCAAACATCAACTATTACTTATCTTAAGTAAAGGTGAACAATTCTTAAAAGCAGTAATCATTTACTTTAAATGTTTTTCTTATGAAATCCAGATATTTTCTATTAAAGTAACATTGCAGTTTGATTCTTTGAAATATCAACATAAGTGTTCCTCAAGTCTAATGCTATTTTGTCTTCTTGTGCCTCTTATTTTTCTGTCCTAACATATTTCGTTTATATATTTTGATACTTTTTTGAATAAAAAGTGTGTTCCTTTTTTTATATTCTTGTTAGTTTACAGTTCACTTGTTCACAATATGGTGCTATAGATCAGCCCAGTAAGTCTGACTAATATAGGTTTATAACGATGGAAGAAATTTACTAAAAGGTGCTCTGCAAAAATATTAACAGTAATAACAGAATATTATCAGTAATGAAATGACAATTGGCAGCTTAAAATGGCAAACAACAGGCTGTGCCCAGGCATTATTATTTATTGTATTTGTACCCCACATTTTCCCACCTTTTTGCAGGCTCAGAGTATAGATATGAGAACGTCATTACATGTTTTACAAAAATAGTTGATCATAAGCTGAAGTGAAAGAGGATTAAGATGGAAGGGTGTTAGGGTAAGGTCGTGAGAGAGATGTTCTTTGGTGTATTTGGGTGGTTTAGGAATGATTTGTTTCATTGAGGATGACTTTTGTAGGCTCTGTTGAAGAGATGTGTTTTCAGAGCTTTGCGAAAGCTGGTTAGATTGGTCAAGGTTTTCAGGGCCATGGGTAGTGCGTTCCAAGACTGTGTGCTTTTGTACTCAAAGGTGGTAGCATAGGCCTGTTTGTATTTCATTCCTTTACAGCTGGGGAAGTTCAAATTGAGGAATTTGCGGGCTGATCTTACGGCATTCCTGGGTGGTAAGTCCATTAGGTTTAACATATAGAGTGGGGCATCTGCGTGAATGATTTTGTGTACAGTCATGCAGATCTTGAACTCAATTCGTTCCTTGAGCGGGAGCCAGTGCAGTTTCTCTCTTAGGGGTTTCGCGCTTTCGTATTTAGGTGTACCAAAAATTAGTCTGGCTGCGGTGTTCTGGGCTGTTTGGAGTTTTTTGATGGTCTGTTCTTTACAGCCTGCATACAGAGCGTTACAGTAGTCCAAGTGGCTTATCACCAATGACTGTACTAGGGTGCGGAAGCAGTAAGTGCCAATTTAACATGTGCTAATTCATGCTCTAAAAATGTTTCTATTTTTTTGGAGGGGCCGGGTCAGGAGGCATTGTTGCCCTAATCAGCACAGCTACATTACCTTGCACTAATTGGTTAGCATAGGATTACTATTGGGCTCATTTTCGAAAGAGAAGGATGCCCATCTTTCGACATAAATTAGATGATGGACGTCCTTCTCCCAGGGTCGTCCAAATCAATATAATCGAAAGCTGATTTTGGATGTTCCCAACTGCTTTCCGTCGCAGGGATGGCCAAAGTTCAAGGGGGAGTATCGGAGGTATAGCGAAGGCGGGACTTGGGTGTGCCTAACACTAGGACATCCTTGACCCATAATCGATAGAAACAAGGACGTCCCTGACAAACACTTGGATGACTTTACAAAAAGGTGCCCAAAATGACCAGATGACCACTGGAGAGAATCGGGGATGACCTCCTCTTACCCCCCCAGTGGTCACTAATCCCCTCCCACCCTCAAAAAACATATTTAAAAATATTGATTGCCAGCCTCCTTGCCAGCCTCAGATGTCATACTCAGGTCCATCACAGCAGTATGTAGGTCCCTGGAGCAGTTTTAGTGGGCACTTCAGGCAGGCGGACCCAGGCCCATCCACTCCTACCTGTACGTTTGTGGAGGAAAGAGCGAGCCCTCCAAAACCCACCACAAACCCACTGTACTCACATCTAGGTGCTCCCTTCACCTGTAAGGGCTATGGTAGTGGTGTACAGTTGTGGGGAGTGGGGTTGGGGGGCTCAGCACACAAGGTAAAGGAGATATGTACCTGGGAGCAATTTATGAAGTCCACCGCAGTGCCCCCTAGGGTGCCCTGGCATGTCAGGGGAACAAGTGCACTACAAATGCTGGCTCCTCCCATGACCAAATGGCTTGCATTTGGTCGTTTCTGACATGGACATCCTTGGTTTCCATTATCGCCGAAAATCAGAAACGACCAAATCTAGGGACGACCATCTTTAAGGACGACCAAATTTCAGGATTTGGGCATCCCTGACCGTATTATCGAAACGAAAGATGGACGTCCATCTTGTTATGAAAATACAGGTTTCCCCGCCTCTGGATGGGGAAGTTTTGCAAGGACGTCCAAATCGAAACGAGGACGTCCCTTTCGGTTATGCCCCCTCCTTGTGAGTCCTTACTGCCTACAAAATGAATGGCAGTAAGTGCTCATGCTGTAATTTTTTAAATGGTTGCATACTAATTGCAACATTAGGGGTCTTTTACTAACAGCATTAAGCCCATCCCAGGCTTACTGCATACCAATTTGGAGCTACCATCAGCCGAATGCAGGCACCAGCAGCAGTTCCAGTCATAGCATGTGCCATTTCCTATGCTAGGAAAAACTGGGCTATATGTTTTAGTGTGGTGCTAACCTGGTGATAATCATTTATCACTGACTTAGTGTAGGAGCCTTTACTGCCACCTCAGTGGGTGGTGGTAAGTGCTCCCCTCCACATGATTATGCGATAAGAACAATCTTACCCCATGACCATTTTTTGCAGTCTTTTTACCTGCTGTGCTAAGAAGGGCTGGAGTATTTGGCAAAAACAGCCCCCACAGCTAGTGCAGGGCCCTTTTTACCACAGCTTAATAAAAGGACCCTTCAGTACATGGCCATTAATGCAAAAATGGAAAATCTTCCATTTTATGCATGTGGAAAAAATTGCCTAAGCGCATGGAGGAAAAAAGACCACTTTTTGTTGCAGCTTAGTAAAAGAGTTGATCTCTGGTTTTCTTTTAACTTCTTCACAATCCACGATCATTTGTATATTCCCCATTTTATTCATGATATCTATTAATATTTCTACCTCCACTACCTTCTTGGGAAAGTATCCATCTGATGACTGTTTAGGGAGGTGTATCCATTTGAAATGCCATGAAAAATGTGAACAGAATCTCTCATGTCATTGCATATCATTTTCTGGGCTAAATGACAAAAAAAAGATACCCCCCCCCCCCTTTACAAGGCCACACTAGTGGCTGCCGGTGCAGTAATGCTGACACAGCCGATTCACAGTGAATGGTCTGTGTCGGCATTACTGCACGGAAGCTGCTAGTGTGGCTGTGTAAAAGGGGGGGGGGGGGAGTTTCATATTTTTTGTGTGTGTAGTTAATAGTGCGCTCTGTTCTAAAAGAGTATGCCATCTTTAAAAAAATGCACTAATCAGGAAGAGCATACATTATTTTGGAAGAGTGCATACATTTTTTTGAAAATAGGGTGCAGTGTTTCTTAATTTTCTGCATATGCCATTGCACAGATGGGAAGAAAGCACAGAATACACTTGTTACAGAGACGGAAAAACACAAGAGGAAATTTTTTGCAATGAAATAGCAAGAAAAATGCACTCTCTTCTTAGACCAAAAAAATGAAGGGGAAAAGCCAGAAACAAAGGAGTATATACCAAACAAAGGAAGTAAAGAATAGCAATAATGTGAAAATCCTCAAAAATTAATTAATTGACTCCACTGGAGATCTTCTTAAAGTCTAGAAAAGCTCTAAGCTGCACTGGGATAGAAAAGGAATTCTTATTACCCAAACAGAGAACCAAAACTTTACATGGGTATGCTAACAAAACAGCGCCCAAACCTTTAGTCTCTGCTTGCATAGCCAGAAATTCCTTTCTCCTATCTTGAGTTACTTTAGTAACATCTGAATATATCCATAATTTCTGTCCACAAAATGTCATTTGTGAGTGTCGAAAAAACATTTTCGATACAGCATGTAAGACTTGTTCTAAAACAAATGACACTAATAGAGAAGCTCTTTCCTAAATATCTGATAGCGAGAGTCTTCAAAAACTGCAGATAAATCTTTTAACACACTGTCTTCAACAGCTTGCACTCGAACCCCTTCGGTAGGTCCTCTTCCTTCCTTCCTTCAAAGAACTTGGTCATAAAATATCCTATTAAGAGGCAAAATAATGATCAGAGGAAATTTCAGAATTGCAATTAAATACTTTTTGAAGCAATCAACAGGAGTCATATCCATTACTTTAGGAAAGTGAAGCACACACAAATTCAGCCATCTATTAAAATTCTTGGTTCAAACTTGTGCTGAATCACATTTCTCTCAGTAATCTTTACAGATACAGTTTCCATGACTTATTTTAATTCGTTCGTGTCTGTTGTACTTCCCTCATGCAATCTTTTTTCACCTTTTCCATATTTTGGGTTAACAAGTCAACCTTACCAGCAAGATTAGTAACCTCACTAGTAGCTCTCTATACCATGTTATCCAATTTCTTCAAGGTGAAAACAAACAGGACTTGATATACCATCTTTCTGTGGTTACCATCAAAGTGGTTTACATATTATATACAGGTACTTACAATGGAGGGTTAAGAGAGTCACAAGGAGATGGAGTGGGAATTGAACTCAGTTTCCCAGGATCAAAGTCCATAGAACCAACCACTGGAGGAGTGGCCTACTGGGTAGAGCACCAGTCTTGCAATACAGAGGTGGCCAGTTCAAAGCCCACTGCTGTTCCTTGTGATCTTGGGCAAGTCACTTAACCCTCCATTGCCTCAGGTACAAACTTAGATTGTGAGCCCTCCTGGGACAGAGAAATAGCCAGTGTACCTGGATGTAACTCACCTTGAGATACTACTGAAAAACGTGTAAGCAAAATCTAAATAAATAAGCTACTCCTCCACTGCCAGATGATCTCCAGGGTCCCCACAGTCAGATCTGGTGCTGCAGTGGTTGTTCCAAAATGCTCTCTCTCACCAGACAATCTCTCAATTTTTTCCCCTCACACTGTAGGTAGCCTGTGTAGTGGCTTCTGTTCCCAAATCGCCCAACAGTAATGATCGAGTAGCTGCCAGGTACAGTGGAACACTGAAATCCAGAGGGGACAGAGATACATCTTGCCCCAAGATAGTCAGTGCTCCCTCATCCAAACTCACAGCATGGCCTTCTTCTTTCAGTTATCTCTGAGGCTGCTTGGCAGTGAAATGTCTCAGCATTTGTTGCACAGGAGAAGTCAAGGCCAGTGAGGGAACAACCTTAAGAGCACCTTTATACTTTGTATGAGGCATCTTTCAGAGGAAAAAGCAAAAGCATAGTGTTAGCTAAGAGACATACGAATGCCAAGCCTATCCTGCCACTTTCTTGGCCACTCCCTTCTCTATCTACCCCTTTCCAGACCTGTATTTCATCTGCTGGACAGTTAGGAATGAGAGAACAGATTGATCCAAATAGTCACCTGGGTACCATTTGCCACCGGGCTGGTACCTGGTTTGGGACACCTATCACTAAAGGGTTTCCACTCAGCAATGGGCTTGCCATGTGAAAGCCCAGAATTACCACCATCCCAATGCAGGTGCCAGCGGTAGTTCCACCTCCAGCGCGTACCATTTCCAGCGCTAGCGGAAATAATGAAAAAATAATTCTGTAGAGGGTTACCTGGTGGTAATAGGGCAGTGTTGTGCACTGCCTGGTTACAGCCATGTTGGCGTAGGGGCCATTGCTGCCACCTGAATGGGTGGTGGTAAGTCCACCCCCCCTCCTGGAAATGGCTGCATGGCAAATGTGAACTTACTACACGGTTATTTCATTTTTGATTATTTTCACTTGCTGAAGTAAAAGGGGCCCTGCTGTGTGGCAAAAACAGCCACCACTTCTTGTGCAGGTTCCTTTTCCCACAGCTTAGTAAAACGGCCCGTGGAGAAGATGTAGAAAGAAGAGTTTAGGTGTGGGAAGAGAGCAAAGGAAACATCTGATAGTTCTCTGAGAAGAGAGACTGTGTTTGCCATTCCTCCTAAGTACTGAACCACTCTGTATTACAAACCTTATATTTGTAGTCAAGTTTCTGACATTCTTCAACTGCATGTTGCAGTTGCTCACTGGGAATCTGGCTCAAGCTGTAGGAAGGAATTCATCCATCACCACGTGGATGACATACTGAAGGATACAGTCAGCCTGCAGTATGGTGAGAATCAGGCACCTTTATGGTCTGGATTTAGTCTTTGTTTTAGCCTGCAAAGAACTGTGTTAGCTTGCAGGGGCATGGCCTATTAGCTTAATATTGTTGATGCTTCTGTAGTTTCTTCTCAGGTATAATTATTAGTACTGTAACAGAATATATATGTAGAAATCTATTTTGTGTAATACTTAGCCAGTTCTTTAGTATAATCTTTTATAGTAGTATTTATTTGTGTATACTTGTTTGCTATCATTGCTAATTATCATTACAATTCTCTGTGTGTGTGTGTGTGTGTATAATATACGGTCTGTGCCCTGAAGAGGACAGTACAAATAAAAAAAGTAGCACATATGAATTTATCTTCTTGGGCAGACTGGATGGACCGTGAAGGTCTTTTTCTGCCATCATCTACTATGTTACTATATCTCAAACAGGTCCTTTTACTAAGCCGCGGTAGTGTTTTTAGCTCATGGTGGAAAGCAACTGGCAGTAAACGCTGAGATGTCTATAGGAATATAATGGTTCTCGGCATTTATCACCAGCTGATTTCCACTGCAAGTTAAAAATGCTATTGCGGATTAGTAAAAGACCCCCAAAGAGAGTGAAAAGCACTTTTTATTATCTAAGAAAAGTTTGCTCCTTAAAATGTTTTCTGAACCCAAAGGCAACAAACATTTTATTACATTCACTAGTAATATGCAGGATTGATTATTGTAACTTTATTAGCGGGATGCCTTTTATAACAGATCAAAATGTTGCTATAAAGATCTTATATAATGCTAAATTATCAAATCATGTAACACCATTGCTGAAAGAGCAACACTGGTTACCAGAGTCATCCAGAATTAAATTTAAAATTTTGATTCTTTTTCATAGAGCTATATGTTCCAGAATTCCAGTTTATTTTCATTCATTATTACTAAAGTACTGTTCTGTTTTCACAGAAGAAAATCCTGGAGAAGGACCGCGATGGACTGCAAAAAGTACAAATGAGATTGAAGTGGATAGAGCACCGTTCACAGATGAGAGTGTGTATGAACAACTTGAAAAGCTAAAGGTGGACAAAGCCATGGGACCGGATGGGATCCACCCTAGGATACTGAGGGAGCTCAGAGAGGTTCTGGCGGGTCCTCTTAAAGATTTGTTTAATAAATCCTTGGAGATGGGAGAGGTTCCGAGGGATTGGAGATCGGCAGATGTGGTCCCTCTTCACAAAAGTGGTGATAGGGAAGAAGCTGGAAACTACAGGCCGGTAAGCCTCACTTCAGTTATTGGAAAAGTAATGGAAGCAATGCTGAAGGAAAGGATAGTGAATTTCCTGGAAGCCAAAAAGTTGCAAGATCCGAGACAACATGGATTTACCAAAGGGAAATCGTGCCAAACGAACCTCATTGAATTCTTTGATTGGGTGACAGGAGAATTGAATCAGGGACGAGCTATGGACGTAATCTACTTAGATTTCAGCAAGGCTTTTGACACGGTTCCCCACAGGAGGCTCTTAAATAAACTGGATGGGCTGAAGATAGGACCCGAAGTAGTGAACTGGATTAGGAACTGGTTGACGGACAGACGCCAGAGGGTGGTGGTGAATGGAATTCGCTCGGAGGAGCGAAAGGTGCCTCAAGGATCGGTGCTGGGGCCAATTCTGTTCAATATATTTGTGAGTGACATTGCCGAAGAGTTAGAAGGTAAAGTTTGCCTATTTGCGGATGATACTAAGATATGTAACAGAGTGGACACCCCGGAGGGAGTGGAAAACGTGAAAAAGGACCTACGGAAGCTAGAAGAATGGTCTAAGGTTTGGCAATTAAAATTCAATGCGAAGAAATGCAAAGTGATGCACTTAGGGAGTAGAAATCCACGGGAGACATATGTGTTAGGCGGGGAGAGTCTGATAGGTACGGATGGGGAGAGGGATCTTGGGGTGATAGTATCTGAGGATTTGAAGGCGACAAAACAGTGTGACAAGGCAGTGGCCCTAGCTAGAAGGTTGTTAGGCTGTATAGAGAGAGGTGTGACCAGCAGAAGAAAGGGGGTGTTGATGCCCCTGTATAAGTCGTTGGTGAGGCCCCACCTGGAGTATTGTGTTCAATTCTGGAGGCCGTATCTTGTTAAGGATGTAAAAAGAATTGAAGCGGTACAAAGAAAAGCTACGAGAATGGTATGGGATTTCCGTTACAAGACGTATGAGGAGAGACTTGCGGACCTGAATATGTACACTCTGGAGGAAAGGAGAAACAGGAGTGATATGATACAGACGTTCAAATATTTGAAAGGTATTAATCTGCAAATGAACCTTTTCCGGAGATGCGAAGGCAGTAGAACAAGAGGACATGAAATGAGATTGAAGGGGGGCAGACTCAAGAAAAATGTCAGGAAGTATTTTTTCACGGAGAGAGTAGTGGATGCTTGGAATGCCCTCCCGCGGGAGGTGGTGGAAACGAAAACGGTAACAGAATTCAAACATGCGTGGGATAAACATAAAGGAATTCTGCTCAGAAGGAATGGATCCTAAGGAGCTTAGACGAGATTGGGTGGCAAAGCCGGTGGCGGGAGACGGAGATGGTGCTGGGCAGAGTTAACGGTCTGTGCCAGAGCCGATGGTGGGAGGCTGGACTGGTGGTTTGGAGGTGGGGATAGTGCTGGGCAGACTTATACTGTCTGTGCCAGAACCGATGGTGGGAGGCGGGGCTGGTGGTTGGGAGGTGGGGATAGTGCTGGGCAGACTTATACGGTCTGTGCCCGGAAAAGGACAGGTACAAATCAAGGTAAGGTATACACAAAAAGTAGCACATGTGAGTTTATCTTGTTGGGCAGACTGGATGGACTGCTCAGGTCTTTTTCTGCCGTCATCTACTATGTTACTATGTAAAGTACTAATCTGCCTGTGATGTACCTTGTGCTCATCCCAGGCAGTTTTTTAACTATCCTATCAAACAAGACAATATGGTTAGACAGTTCACATCATACAGCATTTAGCTCTGTTGCAACTTTCTTGTGGAATTCATCTCAGTAAAACTAAGAGAAGAAGCTTCATATAAGAAATTCAAGACAGGCCTTAAGACCTGGTTGTTTGATCAATATTTTAATTAGCTGGACTGAAACAGATGACGTAGACCATTTTAAATATTTTCTTGATTTGTTCAATAAATAATTTCCTAAGGTTTAAACGGTTGTGCTCTACATTACTTTAACCTTTTGTGTGCATATTGATATACATTTTATTGTTTTTAATGATTTTGTCTAACTTAGAGCCCTTTTACTAAGCTGTGGTAAGTACTAATGTGTGCTTATTACAGCAAAAAAATGGCTTACTGTGGTGTACACTGAGGCATCTCGTGGTAATTTTTGGATGTGCGCACACTACCCACATCCTAAAAAAAATAACATTTATTTTTTAGCCAGGGAGTGGATCTGGATCAGAGAATGGGTGTATTCTGTGCTACTTGGCACAGCTATATTACCACAAGTTAACCGATTAGCGCATGCTTAGTACGTGAACCTTTACTGACTATATAATGGGTGGTGGTAGGGGTTCATATGTTAATGGCCACATGCTAAGGAGAAAATTAGTAAAGATGGCCTTAACACATGGTAATGACCCACATAAGGACGTGCTAAGGCCACTTTTCACCGCAGTTTGGTAAAAGGGCCCTTTAGTGTGTTTAATGTAATCTGCTTTTTCCAATATATTCTACACTGTCTTGATGTACCTTGTGAAAGGTGGTATACCAAATATTGCAAATAAATAAATAAATATATACATTCAGGACAGCTCATCTTTTAAAAACATTTTTGGTTATATTCAAAAATCTTCCCAAAATTTACTAGTGCAAAGATCCAACAGAATGCCCATGTTGTTTCAGGGGTCACATCATTATCCTGTTTCAACCTGTACCATTCAGAACAATGCCACCAACTGACCTGATGATCTCCTTTGCTGTGCATATTAATGCATTTTAGTAAGTAATCCCTTTAGTCTGTGTGTCATACATTATATTTCTTTTTTCAAATGGACCCATCTGATTAAAAAAAGATGAAGACTGAAGGAAGATATTGTAATCCACGTCATTCAAATGTTGTACATACAGGCTTCTCAATAGAACCCTAAATAGACAATCATTATAAATATTTGCATGTGGTATTTCCGATACACATAAACATCATAATATTAGTAATGCAATATTTCTCATCATAATACTTTTCAACCTGGAATAGCACAAACATTCTTTTTCTTCAAAAGCCCAATATTTACAGAGTGTTGATTTATGTAAATCAATAATTTATCAACTTGCTCTCTTCCTCTGCTGCCAGCCAGATGCTTCTTGCTATGCACTGTCAGGGGATGTCAGCTGTGAAGCATAATGGCCTCGTGCTTCATGAAGAAATAAGAACATAAATATTTAAAAATTCCTGCTACTGGAAACAAGGGCAGTTGGGGTGGGGATGAACAGTTTCACTGGGTTATAGTGAAAGTAGTGCAAATCTGTATATTTTATGAGCTGTTTTTGTCAGAAGCGGAGGCAGAGATAACTCTTGGTCTGATTTTTGTCATCTTATAACAAGGCTGACAAACCAAAGTCTTTTCATGACAATTTGTTGAAGATATCTGAGGAAGCTTTCTAGGGGGTAAATGCACTGCAGAGTGTTCCTCTGGTATCAGTTGGCATGGAAACTATTGCAAGACCATTCAATATCAGCAGGCTTCAAAAATGTTGAGGCCTAGTTTGAAATCCATTTGGATACCTACTTGTAAAACTTTCTTTTTCAAAAATGTAGTGTACCAAATTGTTACAGATATGCTTAGCGATTTATATGTGTAAATTCCATTTTGGGGGGAAGCCCTTACCGCCACCCATTGAGGTGGTGGTAAGGGCTCCCTCGCTAACCTGGCGGTAACTGGGCAGCGCATAGCACTGCCTGTTTACCGCCAGATACACACCGGCACTACATATTTTTGTTGCGCCAGATATGACAGTGTGCTGGGGAGGGAACTACCATCGGGCTGCTGTAATAGCCCAGCGGTACTTCCTCTTTAGTGAGTGGTAAACCCACATTGGGCTTACCGTTACTTTGTAAAGGGAGCCCTATGTGAATAGGTGCACTCATTGAGATAGTGCATAGTACCAGAACTGTGAGGTCATGGCCCTTTGCTTTCTTCCCATCCCCACTCTCACTGTTTGCCTTCTCTTGCAAGGATGTTCCTGGTGCAGCTTGATCTCCCTGATTGCTGACTGGTTCTTTGCTTCTGTATGTTTGCCCAAGTTAATTTTATGGCTCACTGTTACACTGTAAAAGGGGTGGGAAAAATTGGCTGAATCCTGTACTCATATGTGTTCTTTTGCTTTGTAAGTGCAAGCTGGCATAAGCAGCAACATTGCAAAATGAGAGAGGGAACCAAACAGAACACATAATGTACCTCTCCCTATACCCAATGAAGTTGGTTCAATATTGTGGATGTTCAGCATTCACTGGCATCCACACAGCTGGCTTCTATGAGTGCAAGAATTTTGACCATGCAAGCAATGCTTGCAGATGATGCTGGAAATCTTGTTTCCTGCTGAGATGTACTTTACAAGAGGAACTGTTACACAGTACATGCATACTACTTCCAATTTGTAAAGTGGATCAGCAAAAGAGTGTGCAGGCTTTTTTATTTGGGGGGGGGGGGGGGGTACTGTACAAAAGCAAGCAGCTCCTCAACTCTTCTTGCTAGGGTTGAGTTTTTCATGAAAGACATAGGAGATGAGACTGCAGGAGAGAAACAGAAAAAAAATATTTCAAGCTTGTCATAGACAAGAGCAATACAACTTTATATTTGTAATTGTGTGCTTGTTGAGGAAGGGACAGTAAGTCCCAGTAATGCCCAGTGCCACAGTGTGTATGTGTGTATGTCTGACCATTGAGCAGCAGACAGTGCCTGTATCTTTAGTTTTGTTCTTTTTCCAGGGGAAGTAGTGACCAGCATGCTATGTGTCTGAACAGCACATTACACAGTACTGACACTCACTCATAGGTGCAGGTAGCTTAGGTACCCCCCAGGGACATAGCCAGACCTCGCGGTGGGAGGGGGCCAGAGCCCAAGGTGGGGGCACATTTTCGTCTGCTGCCCCGCCACCACCTCCCCTTCCACCCTTCCACCCTGCCACTGCTGCAGCAAAAACCTTGGCTGGCGGGGGTCCCCAACTGAAGCGTTGTCCAGCACCGGTCTCTGGTGCTGCCACGTTGCCTGACTTGCTCTGTCTTCCCCTCACATCCTGCATGCTCCTTTTAGTGAAATTGATCATGTTTAATTCTTTTCCCATGCCTGGTCTCATTTTATATGCATTTAGTTCTTGTTTATCTCCCTATGTTTTCACTTTCTTTTACATATCCTTCCTTTTCTATATTATTTATTAAATTATGTCACTATGAAGCTCATTTTCAAAAGAGAAAAACTTCCAAAAAGTGGCATAAATCTGTTTTTGGTGTTTTCTCACAAAAACATCCAAATTGGTATTTTCAAAACGAATTTTTAGACATTTTTATATGAAGTCCATCAGAAGTGCATTCAAATCACAAGAGGGCATGTCAGGGGCATGTTAAGAGTGGGATCTTGGTGTTCCTAACACTTGGATATTTCTCAGCCATAATGGAAAAAAACAAATCCGTCCAGGAATAAAACTGACGTTTTGAATTAGATCTGTTTTTATAACGAACAATTTACTAACAAAAGTACAAAACCCCAGGGAAAAGACAAAAATGTATACTGTCAAACAAAAGCCAATCCCCCCCAAAAATGGTATATCAGATGTCTAAAGAAGATCCACTAAAGTTAATACTTTACCACAAAGGGGGACTAAAGAGATTTCAGTATAGCCTGAACCTACAGCCAAGCTTGAGTTTCAGTGAGACTAGCTGCAAAGTGGCTCGCTTAAAAGCTCCATACATCATGGATACTCTATACAAATGTATCCCTTCATTTATATATTAAATCCAAATTCTTTATTTTATCTATTAATTAATTTCCTATTATAAAATAATTCAGGCAAAAACCTAAGAATGTTCAATAGGCATCCATATACAAAAAGAACTCTGTAATTCAAAGAAAAAAACCTATCTAAATAAATGCTTGATTCCAACAATTAAATATTCATACATATAACAATAGCAGAAGCAGAAAGCATCGGGATAAGGAGCAAACAGGAGCGAACTTATTTTGATTCAATAGGTTGCTATTACACTGAAGATGTCACAGAGCTCAGTGTACCTTTCCAGTTTTACTCAACCACTGGGGGGGGGGGGGGTTAACTGACCTCTCCTAATCCCTCTAGTGGGTGTAAATCTCAGCATTGATCTTTTTGATCATATATCTGCATTCCCCTTCTGAAATAAGTAATACATGCTTATTTTTTAGGCTCATCGTAGTCTCATCCAAAACATGCCCAGATCATGCCCCCTTGCCATATGCTGATTTTAGAGTTTTGGACATGTATATCCCAACTTTCTACAATTAGGATTTAGATGTTTATGCAACATAAACATCTAAATGCTGGTTTATATATGCCTAAAACTGAATAATGCCTCTTAAGTAGAAATCTAATGGTATGAAATATATATATATATATATATATATATATATATATATATATTACTGTTTATTATTATAAATACAGTCTCCGTTAACTGATGTTAGGCTTACTTGAAGTAATCAGAACACTATTGTGTCTGTGAGTCCCATAGACTACGTCTGCGAAACTGTAAAAACTGTCATAGCACTGACATCCAGTGGCCTCCAGATAGGCCCGCAAGGTGTTGAGACTGTCCAGCGCTCTTGCAAAAGTGACAGGAGGAGGTTGTTGAATTTCGTCAGCATGTGCCTCACTGCTCATTTCGTCCTCTGTTTCATCATCAGCCGTTGTTGCCTGCATGTAGGCGCATATCTCAACATCAGTGCTATCATCAGCTGTTTGTAGATCGTAATCAACAGCTACGTAGCGATGCAACTCCTCTTCAGTAACACCAGCTGGGATGTCAGTAACCTGTTCATCTGACACGTTTGCAACAGCTGCATTTGTTTTGTCCCTCTCCACATCCTTAACAAAGCTTGCCCGCTTGTAGCAGTTCACAATGGTTGCCTGTGTAACATGATTCTGGGATTCTTTCTGCATATGTAGGGAATCCAACAGTGATAGATTATGAGCCAGTTCAACAGCATGTTTATCCTTGCCAGTCTGGTCACCCCTAACGCTCATCAGACGATGTAGCACAAAAGCCCGATAATGTTGTTTGAAATTGGCTATTATGCCCTGATCCATAGGTTGGATCAGAGAGGTAGTGTTTGGTGGCAGGAAGACCACCTTGACGTTAGCCTGACATCATCCCTGTGTGCAGCACAATTATCACAAAGCAGCAAAATCTGATGCTTCTGTGCCCGCATTCTAGTGTCTAACTTCTTTAGCCACTGCTTCCAAATTTCCCCAGTCAAACATGAATTTGCGTTAGCTTTGTATGACACAGGAAGTCACTTAACTTTCTTGAAGCAACAGGGCTGTTGCGCTTTCCAATGACAAGGGGTTCCAACTTCTCACTTCCATCCATATTGCAGCAAAGGAGGATCATCAGTCAGTCCTTTGACGTTTTACCTCCAGTAGTTTTGGCATGTTTGAATGCAAATGTTCTATCAGGAATCGCTCGCCAGTAGAGACCGTTTTTGTCAGCATTGAAAATGTCACGAGGAGCAAACTCATTCAAGATGGTAAGAAGAACTGAAACAACCCAATTTTCAGCACCAAAGTCATCAGCACCTTGTTTCTCACCATGCTGTTTCTTGAATTTTATGCTGTTCCTCTCCTTCCATCTTTCCAACCATCCAACAGTGGCTTTGAATTCAGTTAGTCCAAGACTTTCAGCTAGCTGGGTAGCTTTCTCCATAAGCAGTGGACCACTGACAGGAAACTGTCTGCTCCTGACTTGAGAAAACTACCGAAGAAGAGCATCTTCTACCTCCTCAGCTTTCCTGCCCATTTTCGTTTCCGTTGTGGATTTGTATTGTTTTGCCAGTCTTCCAGAAGCTGGTTTTTCTGCTTCAAGACACGTGAAATTTGACTGGGATTGACACCATATTCTTTAGCAATAGATGCTTGACTTTGTTTGTTTTCTAATTTTTGAAGAACTTCTATTCGTTCAACCAGTATTAAAGTCTTACAGTTCTGCCGCGATGATGACGACCCCAGTGTATGCTCTAACAACATTCTTTTGCTTCTTCTGCCTGTTGCAGTTAAAGGGGTGGTAAATTTGAAATCTCGTTGGGTGTCACGCGCCAATCGGCTTCCATATTCCGTGTGCGTGCTTATGCGGAATCTTTCCTGCAGAGGAGCGGTCTTGAACCATGCATATAAGCGAATCTTGTACTTATCAGTGGTGCGCTAAACCGAAGTTTGTCCCCATAGAAATTTATGGTGTTCAAAATGGGACCGAAGTACCGCATGCAGTTAAACAGAGCATGCACTTATCTGACGTGCACTTAAATGGAGTGCACTGTATATATATTATTCATCTGAAAATATGAAGGTAAATACCATATATGTACTCAAAGACACTTCATGCATAAACACATTGTATACTTTTTCAATATATTTTTTTCTATGATCAATTTATATTTCATATCTTACCTAGAGACTTAGATTGAGGAAGAAAGGGACTATTTAATCCATTAGCTGAACTGAATTTATGATGATAAATCCTGAGATGTTCGGCAATGACAGGAATTACTCTGCTCTAATGAGTGATAAATGTGGATAAGTCATGAGTCTCTGTGGATTACTTGACCAGAAATTGCTTTTAGAAGAAAGATAATTCTTTAAAATTTATTCCAAATTCAATACAAATTTTATTGCCACTAATTGCCTTTCTGTGTTTAGCAGCATTAAGTATATTTAAATGTATTTGTTATAGTAGTTTTCTGTGTATGTAGCTCATGACCACAAAAGAAAAATCCATCTTATGTAAGTATTGGTACTATTACATATTATATTTAAAAAGTCAACACTGACTCATTTTGACTTTCACTACAATATTCCCTTTTAATATTATAGTAAATCATGTTTTAAAAATTAGTAACAATGTTCTTGTCAAAAAGAGTTAGATGTGCTAAACTGCAATATATTGGTAAGATGCCATGGAAGACTTAGCAAAAGTAAAAAGGGAAAATGAACAGTAACATGGTACTACACGCTAACATACATATCATATAAAAATTCATTCTTCATACAGCAAAAACAAATACCAGACAGTTTTGAAGCATCAAGGGGTCCTTTTACCAATCTGCGGTAAAAAGGGTCCCGCGTTAGCTTAAAGCCCCTTTGTAAAATGGCCCCCAAGTGAGGCATGCAAACACTGTTCCCTCTAAGTACAGCAGGAGTCCTCCAACTGCAATATTGTGTTTTCAATTGCTAGGGACAAGCAGGTTCCCTGGCGTCCTGCAGAGCTTGCCTGTCCATCACTATTGAAAATATGATAGTGAAACAGCACCCCCACTGGTAGCACTATAGGTGGAGGATTCCCACTAAGTTTAGAGGCAGCAGGTCATGCAAAACACCACAGCAAGCTATACCTCCCCATTTGAAAAAGGTATAAAAGATAGGCTTTCACAAAAATTTGCTTTTAGCACAAGTAAGGTATAAATTGTTACTGTTGAATTTACATAGATCACCACCATACCAAGAAGCAGTCCAAGGCACTAGGGGGTATGTCTATTAAAGGGCTTTAGCCTTAATGCGTGCTAAACTCACGTGAAAATGCTTACTGCAAGTCACATTAAAGCATTTTGCAGTAGGTAACCTTTTAGTGCTTGCAAGTGTGCATTATTTTCTCTGATTTATTTTTTGTTGGGGGCATGGCATGAGTGCAGAATGGGTGAGGAAGAATGAAACAGATAACATGTCCACATTAGCGCATGCTATCTGATTACTGCTGGATTAATACACGAACCCTTAGCACCTTCTAAATAGAATGCAGTATGTGCTCCTTCTTTCATTTCTTTCAAGTTATATTGTAAAGGGGGTCCGCTTCCTCCTCTTGGGTGGAGCCGGCAAGCCTGCGGGTCTCCCAGGGTTCCTAGACAGAATACTGCTGATACTGGGACTCAGGGCCAAAGTATTTTATTGTCAAGGCAATTTCATACCAAAACTCATAATTAATTCTTCATAAAAAAAGGTACAGCCCTCTTAATACAGTCTTCAAAAGAAAAAGGTACAGTCCTCATAAGATAATCTTCAAAAGGAAAAAAGGTACAGTCCAGGCCCCAAAATCCCTCAGCAAATGCTCAGCTCCTCGAGACCACAGGTCTTCTATTAGGGCATTAGCTTTTTTTTTTTTTTGTTACATTTGTACCCCACACTTTCCCACTCATGGCAGGCTCAATGTGGCTTACATGGAGCAATGGAGGGTTAAGTGACTTGCCCAGAGTCACAAGGAGCTGCCTGTGTGCCTGAAGTGGGAATGGAACTCAGTTCCTCAGGACCAAAGTCCACCACCCTAACCACTAGGCCACTCCTCCACACTTTCTCTTCCCCCTCCTTCAGAAGGGTTTAGTAAGAGTTCAGCACACTTCCAATATAGCACAAGAGTTCAGAACAAATCTTCATGGACAGTCTTTGCACATCAAACCAATACCACAAATCATCTGCCTTTTCACAGCACAGAGGGAACCCTGTAAGGAGCAGGGTTGGCAGTTTCTCCCACCTCTCAGTGCCCTCCTCCACTGCCTTCAAGTGCTGGGCAGGGCAACCTTTGAATTCTCCCACTCCATGGTAGCTGGCTCCTCTCCTTTAGGCAGCTCTAGTGTAGGGTTACCATATGGCTCCAGAAAAAGTAGGACGGATTGAGCCAGCCGGGTTTTACTTCCATTGCTTTCAATGGAAATCAATTGCTTTCAATGGAAGTAATTGAGCCAGCCGGGTTTTACTTCCATTGCTTTCAATGGAAAGCAATGGAAGTAAAACCCGGCTGGCTCAATCCGTCCTCCTTTTTCTGGAGCCATATGGTAACCCTACTCTAGTGGCAGGCTACTTCCTTCCTCCACATACTCCATGGAATCTCTCTCTCCATTCATCTCCCCTCTCTCCTTGTGACTGAGAGCCTCCAGGAAATCTGCTCTCCCCTTCTCACAGCTGGGGGGAATTATATACTGATGGTGAAGCCAGGGAAACTGAAATTCATCCTTCCCTCGCCCTCTAGTGGGGAAGGGAGTAACAGGCTCACCCTGCCTCGAGCCATTGCTCCCCGTGCTGGGACTGGGAATCCATTCCATCTTTTTAAGACTACTCTCCTCACTCATTCTTGCAAGGACTTCTGGGACCCGCAGTTCTGGGCTCAACTGCTTCACTGGGGAATCTCTGGGGCTTGCCTTGTCACAATATGCAGCTAATGCAAACATTCAATGTTATAGGCAGATGAAAGTTAATAAGAAAAACATCTGTATCTAGTCAATTCTATCACAGCGATGGTCTCTCAAAAGAATAGTTTCACCTCTGGCTTCAGTAGCTCACCAATATGTATCTTTCTTAATTGGCAAGATTACACCCCCACATCATCATCGGTCATTTTGGTGATTATTTTTCATCTTTAACTATTGAATATAGTTTCTTTATATAGCAAAATTTAGCCAATATAAATTATTCTTTTTTAGAGAAAAATACTCATTTTTTAGATGTAAACTTTTGCCCAGGGAATGTCTTCCGACATATCCTGTGTTTCACTATAAACAAATAGCTGTCTCAAGGAAATTCCCTGCAACCAAAGAGACACAATTACTAATGCGAACTCAATGGAAGGATATAGAAAACATATTCAATATATTAATAAAATTAGATATTACCTAAAGTCAATGGGCATCAGGAAGCCTCATTCTTTGGCCTAAAGATGTCCACGGTGTCTATCTAGCATTATTTTCTATCCAACATATGCACGTGATATCATGTAACTGAACAAAACATTTAGCAAACATTTAGCTAAATATCTAAGGATCAATCACAAAGCTCCTGAAATTCTTCAAATTAATGTCATCCATTTGATCTCGGTTCAAAACTCTGCTGCCCGTCTCGTCTTCCGCCAGGGTCGCTTTACTCATACTACCCCTCTCCTCAAGACCCTTCACTGGCTCCCTATCCGTTTTCGCATCCTGTTCAAACTTCTTCTACTAACCTATAAATGTACTCACTCTGCTGCTCCCCAGTATCTCTCCACACTCGTCCTTCCCTACACCCCTTCCCGTGCACTCTGCTCCATGGATAAATCCTTCTTATCTGTTCCCTTCTCCACTACTGCCAACTCCAGACTTTGCGCCTTCTGTCTCGCTGCACCCTACGCCTGGAATAAACTTCCTGCGCTCCTACGTCTTGCCCCATCCTTGGCCACCTTTAAATCTAGACTGAAAGCCCACCTCTTTAACATTGCTTTTGACTCGTAACCACTTGTAACCACTCGCCTCCACCTACCCTCCTCTCTTCCTTCCCGTTCACATTAATTGATTTGATTTGCTTACTTTATTTATTTTTTGTCTATTAGATTGTAAGGTCTTTGAGCAGGGACTGTCTTTCTTTAATGTTTGTGCAGCTCTGCGTACGCCTTGTAGTGCTATAGAAATGCTAAATAGTAGTAGTATCTCCAAATTCAAGCCAAGTGGAGTAACACAATACAAAGTAAAAATCCATCACTGTTCTAAAAAACTAAGTTTGCATGTAATATTACCTCCCTCTTACCCTGTCACAACCTGGTCTATCACTCTCCAGTGAATATCATTACTGAGTGTCCTTTTTCTTCCCAGTGTTGCACTAATGGAGCTTGAGCTGTTCTAGTAGTTATTCATGATTTATGCTCATTTAAACAAATTTTTATAGGACAACTGCTCTTGCCAACATATACCAGTGAACAGGGGCATAAAATGACAGAGATTACATTTTTACTATTACAAGAGGTAATAAAATGAGCTTTAATTTTTCTACCTCCCATTTGGCACTGTCCATTCATGACCCACAAGAGTAGTAGAGCACCATTGGCAGCTCCCACAAGGTTCATTGTCACCCATTATAGGTTCTCTCCTTGTTGCATATTTCTGATAATTAAATCTATCTCCCAGCATTCTCCCCCTAGAATAAGCTGTAGTAGGAAATTCTTGAAAAGATGAAGTTGTAAAACATGCCAATGAGCTCGCATCTTTATGACAAATTTCTTAGATATTTCACTAAATGGTAAAACACAAGTCAATCTATCTTCAGTCATCTGTT
Organism: Microcaecilia unicolor; assembly: GCF_901765095.1. Classification (NCBI taxonomy): domain Eukaryota; kingdom Metazoa; phylum Chordata; class Amphibia; order Gymnophiona; family Siphonopidae; genus Microcaecilia; species Microcaecilia unicolor. The sequence goes on along the minus strand of NC_044032.1, from coordinate 88,859,013 downwards.
GCCAATCATAAGAGTTCTCTGTTGGCGAATCTTGCCTTCAAGTAAGCCTTATGAACTGCAGCAGGGGCGTAGCCACGGGTGGGCCTGGGTGGGCCCAGGCCCACCCATTTCCACCCAAGGCCCACCCAAAAATAATGGATCAAAACCGCAACCGCGATCGCGATCGCAACAGCAGCTTCACTTGAGTCTTCTTTTCTCTTTCCCTTCCCTCACCCCTGCCGTAAGCAATAGCATCTGGTTTAAATTAAGGGCGGGGCCAGCAGTGATTCGCTGAGCACTCCAGAGCCTTCCCTCTGCCACGATCTGCCCTCTAGGAAACAGGAAATTGCACTGAAGAGAGCTGATCGTGGCAGGGAAGGCTCTGGAGCAGATCTCTTCATCTGCTATCAGCGATAGTGAGGGAGGAAAACAGAGTGAGTGGCTGTACCTGTAGGGTGGGAGAGGGACAGGCTGGGAGACAGTGGCTTCACCTGCGTGGGGGAGGGAGGTGGGAGGTGGGGGGGGGGGCTTGAGGCATAGGGAAGGGATTGGAGAGAGGTTCTGGACCTTCAAAAGGGGGGAGATGGCTGGCTGAAGGGAAGGGAGAGAGGTTTGGGACCTGCAAGGGGAGAGGTTGCTGCTTGGAGGGTAGGGAGTTTTGGATCTGCAAAGGGGGGTGGTGGCTAGCTGGAAGGAAGGGAAGTTCTGGACCTGCAATGGGGGGTGGCTGGCTGGCTGGAGGTAAGGGAGAGAGATGCTGGACCTGAAAGGGGGGAGGAAGATGGAGGGAAGGATGAGAGGTGCTGGACCTGCAAGGGAGAGAGGCTGGGGGCTGGAGGAAAGGAAGAGAGTTGTTAGACCTGCAAGGGGGGCAGGCTGGAAGGAAGGGAGAGAGGTGCTGGACCTGTGGGGAGGGGGCTGGAGGGAAGGCCTGCAGGGGAGGCTTGAGGGAAGGGAGAGAGGTGCTGTACCAGGAGGAGAGATTAGAGGGAAGGGAGAGAGATGGCAGATCAAGGGGATGAAGGAAGAGGGAGACAAATTGTTTAACCCACAGTGGGAGAAAGAGCCAAAAGCTGGAAGAGAGAAGCAGAGTAGCTAGATAGGTGGGATCGGAGAGCAGAGAGAGACATTGGTGTGAGTGAGGAAGAAAGGGGAGATACAGAAACAGACGTGAGATGCTGTATTGGAATAACATATGAACACAGAGGGGTAATGCCTGACAGAGAGGGGGGAATGTGAGAATAGAGAGGCTATGCTGGACACTTGGAGGGAGGGGTATATGGTCACAGGGGAGAGATACTAGACATAGGGGACAAGAGGAACTCAAAAGGGAGATACTGGGCATGTGAGGGCATAGGGACACAAGGGGTGATGCTGGACACAGGGGTAGGGGATAGAAGGGTGGTGATGGATGCAGGAATTTGAACATACTGGAGATACTGGACAAGGAACTATAGGGACACAGAGATGGGAGATGGATGGTGGACATGGAGAGAGAAGAAATGACAAATAGACAGGAGACCCTGGTAAGTGAATTAAGACAGAAGAAAGCAGAAACCAGAGACTAGAACCAAGCTGATTTGAAAAATAAAATAACCAGACATCAATTTTGTGATTAAAATGTGTCACATTTGGAATGTACATCTTGCCAGAGCTGGTGTTAGACATGGCTGGAGCCCAGGCCATAAATTTGGGAGGGAACCCCAAAGCCCATCACCAGACTGCACTGCCTTCAGCTTCCATCATGCTTGTGGCTCTCTCTGGCCAGGGGACCAAGAGCAATTGCTCTAGTTGCACTCCAACACCATCCCTGTCACGTACTATGCTTATATTTTGCACAGGAGGAAATGCATTTCTTTCTGTATCTCTGGTATTGTATTACATGCAAGGTTTGGCTTTTGGGGGGTTTGGTTATATTTATGTTTATACATTTTAGCCAATTATTCTATATTTGGCATTTTTATTCCGTGTGTGTGATCGAGGTATTCTGTTAGCATGAATTTTCTATGTAGCCTTCTGTAGTAAGTTTGGTTTGTTTAGTTTTCCCAATAGATGTATTGATATTTTACGGCCCCACTGTAATATGTAGGGCAATGCCTTTTTCATAGATACGATCCTTCTTTTGGAAGTTAGTGCTGGCATTGTAGATTTGCATTAGGTTATGAGTGACATTTTGTTTTAAAGATTGTTTAATTTACTATATGGCGGCTGTTGAGATTACGGTGAGTTTTATGGGGAAATGTCCTAACTCTGCTCTGTACCCATTGGGGGAGGGACAGGGGGTTCTGTGGATGCAGAATGTATTTGCCTTTAATAGACTATACTTTCTGGGATCATTTCTATAGCGTGTAACTGGAAAGATATGTTGAAAAGTGTTTGGTCTTGCTATACAGGCTAAGTATGTGTGTTAGGCACCCGAGGCTCAATGGAGGCGGAAGAGTGCAATCTCTTGTACTTCCCCCCTGAAGCCTGCACTGCTACCCTTATTGAAGTTATTGGGAGTGGAGTAGAGCTGGAGCATGGGGTGGGGTATCAGGTGGCAAGTTTTTCAATTTCAAAAAAGTTGGCAACCCTGGTGCCCACCCATCTGACTTGGTGGCCCACCCAAAAATTGCTTTCTGGCTACGCCACTGGTTGTGGGGTTGTAGATGAGAGCAGCTATGAGGGCTCTATTGCTCTGAGTGAAAAAGGAAAGAGTTCTAGTGATCCATCTTCTTTTTAATCAGAAAGTCTACAAATTGATCTGAGTTTATCAGTAATATGAAAAAAGTTGGCGAGGGAATAAACTAATTTGAAGGCCAGCTGTCTCTTGGCATATCTTTTTTGGTGCTTTAAATTTGGCCTGGACAGTTCTACAATTGGTCATCAAGTACATACACTTGCGTTTTCACCACTGGCACTCAGTTTCTTGAAGTTCTCCTTTTAGCTCATGGAGTTCACCATTGAACCATGAGTGGTTTATTTGTGTTTTTTAAATCTGTGCTTATAGATTAGAGTTAGCTTATCCAGTATGACTTCAGTAACTGAAGTACTCAGGGATACATGATAGGGGCACAGAATGCAGTGTCCAAAGATTAATTGCAGTGATCTACACAAGTTTAAGTTATGGAGAAACAGCAGATCATGAACTAATGCACATACAGGAGCCATACAGTTATCAGATGTACCAGAAGTACCAAAAAGAACAACCGAAGGGAACAAAACTTCTAGTTGTAGTTCTGTAGAAAGTAGGGTAAAAGGCTGGTGCTAGTTACAGCCGACACTATGTTGGAATTATCTCCTTAGGATTCAGATGAAGAGAGATCTTGGCCTTAACCCTTGTCCCTGATGAAAGTGTTTGAAACCCACGGAGTCGGGCGGTTTCAGGGGGAAGTTGTCTGCAAGGCAACTTCAAGATAAGTGCAGTGTTTCACAAATTATTATTATTGCAAGTTCCTGCGGGTCTGCAAGCTGATTTTTAAAGGTAAAATTCACAGGGAGTTTTCTGTGAAATGTCTGAGACCTGGCTGCAGGTAAAAAAATGCCAATGAGTTTGCAGATTCAAACTCCCTGTTCTGAGGTTTGTACAGAAAATAACCATTCTATAAATACTTTCCAGCATTGGCCAGCTCTGACTTATTCCCAGCACTGACTATTTTCACCATGGGACAAACTACTGCACTATTGGCAGTGCGGGGGCTTTGTCCCCATGGAGGGTAGAGGGCTATTTTTAAAGGGAGAGGTAGGAGGGGACGGGGATGGGGCCAGGGGAGGGGGCGGGGAAAGTGATGGGACATGCTGGGGGGAGTGGGGGTGAGGGTTAGAGGGAGGAGAATATGCACAGAGCAGGTGATGGTGGTGGGAGGGGGGGTGTTGGTGTGTAAATACTAGAAATAAATGTCAACTTACTCTCACACAAAACTTGTCTCGATCAGTCTTTGCCTGGCTCTGACCCCCAGCTGGTATGCACTCTGCTCTGCTCTGTGGGCAGGAGGTGGAGGGGGTTCCTCATCCTGTTCATCTGGGGCCTGCTGCTGTGGTGGCTGTGGCTCTTCTGGGAGGTCCTGTCCTCTGCGCATTGCCAAATTATGTAGCATGCAGCAGGCCAGTAATATCTTTGCCACCTTTTGGGAGCTGTACAGGAGCTCCCCTCCAGAACGGTCCAGACATTGGAACCTGTTCTTAAGTTGTCCGAAGGTGCGCTCGATGATTCCATGGGTGGTCCAATGTCTCCTATTGTAGTTCTCCTCTGACCCTGTTTGTGGGTGTACTATGGGGGTCATGAGCCAACTCCGCTGTGGGTAGCCTCTGTCACCTTTGGGAAGAAGCAGGATGAGAAAGATGAGTGTGTATTGTTTGGAGTGGGTACCTTGTGGAGGTGGGGGGGGGGGGAATAGTGGGTTGTGGACTGAGCTGGAGGGAGACAGTGCTGCGGGCTGCCTGTTGGAGGAGGTATAGTTTGGGCAAATCCATGCTGCACTTACCAAGGATCTATGGTGTTGAAAAGACATGAAACAGGCTAACAGCAGTAAAAAGCGAAAAACGTTTTAATACTTATACAACAACGCTCATATTATAAATTTATAACTCACTCAATATGTTTAAGAGTACCCTCAGAAATAGCCTGTTTCATGTCTTTTCAACAGCATAGATCTTTGGTTCTTAGTAACATATGATATATATTTTTACCAAGGATTGAGGGGCGTTTTTGCACTTACCTTGGAGCCATCCGCCAGTGATCTCTCCTCGCTCAAACCTGCAGAAGATTCCTGAGTGCTGCAATATATAGGCATCATGGGTGGAACCTGGGTATCGAGCACAGACGTTTAGCATCTCCCCCTGGGCGTCACTCAAAACTTGCATATTGAGTGAGTGGAATGCTTTCCTGTTCCTATAAGTGGCCTCTCATGCCCGGGGGGGGGGGGGGGGGGGGGGGGGGGTCTGAGTAAAACATGTGTGCAGTCAATGGCATCTATGACTGAAGGGAAGCGAGCTACAGCATAGAAGTCAGCCATGTTGTTCTGCAGGGCCTGGGGGGTGGTGGGGATGGTGATATACTCAGAGGTGTGGGTAAGGAAGGCATCAAGGAACTGGGTGAGGCAGTTAGAAATGGAAGCCTGGGTGAGACCAGTATTCACAGATAGGACAGACTGGAAACTCCCAGTGGCCAGAAATGATAGAGAAGCAGTGATCTTTAGGTGCAAAGGGATAGGGTTGTTCCTATGGGTCCTGAGCTGCAGGAGGGGTTTGAGCTGGTCACAAAGGTGCTGAATGGAAGCCCTATCAAAGCAGTACCTAGTGAAACACTGCAGGTCAGTGAGGTCTAGGAAACTGCTACGGGGCCTGAAAACTCTGGGGCGTGAGTACCTCCTGCGGTGCCTCCCCTCTTCCTCCAACATGAAAGCCACCTGTGCATTTAGTGCCGCCATTTCCCCACACTACAGGTGCAATGCAGTGCCACCAGAGCTCACCTCTTCCTACCAACTTGGTGAAACACAGCAGCAACAAACAGAAGCTGCCAATCACTCTCCCACCACCGACAAACACCCACTACAAACTCTCCTGCCACATCCTCTAGCTTTTATTTCAGGTCTAACTAAGGACGCCTATGTTCCGACCCATGCGAAACCATTTTGCAAGCCGTTATACGCTGGGGACACCCATCTCGTAACACCGCCCATAATACGCCTCTAACACACCCCCTTTGGGGACGACCATAGATGGGCGTCCTCACGCAGAGGACACCCTTACGGCCCTGTTTTGATTATTGGATTTGGGCGACCTTCTTTCACAGGGACGTCCATGTGCCTTTTGTGTTGCTTTTTGGGCGCCCTTTTCTTTTGAAAATGCCCCTGATAATATTATTTAAAATCTGTGCTGAGCCCACGCAACCTTTTACCATTGTGCATGCTTGTTTAAGTTTTAAGTGTATGCACAAAACACCTTTGGATGTATAATGTCGCTGCAGCTTACGATCACACTGTATTTATTTGTCCACTACAGTTTTCACAGAACCATTTTAAGATATTATTATGACAATGTCACTTATACCAGACATAAGCTCTTTTCATATATGCACATATAGCAGTGTGCACCACTCATGTTTATACCATATATAGTGACCCTTGTTAATTCCCTCCTTTTAGAGCTTCTTTATTCATGTGCACTTTTGGCAGTACATGCTTTATCTTTTAGGTGTACTAAATTATCACATGAGATTTGAGAAGTAGAGCATTTGAAGTAATCCATTTTTAAGGTAGTTCAGTCTTCATTTCTCTTGAGTTTAACTTTTCAGTTTCAGGTCGATTAGAGATATATCATTATCAAAAGATTAAGTTCTTTTGAAGTAAGCCATATCAGTAGAGTATTATATTTTATTTTTCTAACAAGTATTGTGATAAACACTTTTTATATGATCTGGAGGGGCATTTTCACTATGACGTCCAAGTCCAACTTTGGATGTTTTGCTAAAAACATCCAAAATTCAAGTGCGGAATATAGCCATTTTCAAAACAGAAAAAGGTTTATCTTTTTTTTTTTTCCCCCAAAAATGGCTATTTGCTAGATGTTTAACTTTTTGGTCCATTTTTGAAAAAAAAAAAAAAAAGTGAAAAATGCACATAATAAAGCCAATGGGATGTAGGAGGGGCCAGCATTCTTAGTAGACTGGCCACACAGACATCCATGGAGAGCAATGGGGCACCCTAGGGGACACTGTAGTGGACTTCAAATAAATGCTTCCAAGTAGACATCTCAATATTGCTCCCTTATCTTGTCTGCTGAGCACCCCAAAAAACCCATCCAAAACCCACTACCCCAACTGTAAACCATTACCATAACCCTTATGGGTGAAGGGGGCACCTATATGTGGGTACAGTGGGTTTCTGGTGAGTTTTAGAGGGCTCACAGTTTCCTCCACAAGTGTAACAGGTAGTAGAAGGTAGTGGCCTGGGTCCACCTGACTGCAGTGCACTGCACTCACCACTAGACTACTCCAGGAACCTGCATGCTGCTCTAATGGACTTGAGTATAACATCTGAGACTGGAATGCAATGTTTTTAATCACATTGTTTTGGAGTGGAAGTGGTTTAGTGACCACTGGAAGAGTAGGAGGAGGTCATCTCTGATTCCCTCCAATAGTCATCTGGTCAATTAGGGCACTATTTTGTGGCTTATTCATTACTAAAACAGGTCTAGAGCAGAATGTCCAACTTATAACCCTGAATGTTTTTGTTTTGTTCCATTATGGCAGAAAAAAACATCCAAGCTCATTTTCAAAAGAGAAACACATCCAAAAAGTGGCATAAATCTGCATTTTGACGTTTTTCTCATAAAATGTCCAAACTAGCATTTTCAAAAACAAGGGGGTTTGTCAGGAGTGAGTTAAGGATGGGATCTAGGTGTTCCTTAGTGTTAGGATCTCACTAAGGGGTCCTTTTACCAAGCTGTGGCACTGCCCAATTACCGCTGGGTAAGCACCGGTGCTACAAAAATAGAAATATATTTGTGTTACACTAGAAATGGCACGTGCTGGAGGTGGGAACTACCAGTGGGCTCCTGCAGTAGCCTGGTGGTACTTCCAGATTGGCACATGGGAAGCCTGTTGCCAAGCGCCAACCCTTTAGTAAAAGGGCCGCTAAGATTCTAGAGTATGTAAGAACATAAGAGTAGCCATACTGGGTCAGACCAATGGTCCATCTAGCCCAGTATCCTGTTTTCCAAACAGTGGCCAAGCCAGGTCTCAAGTACCTGGCAGAAACCCAAATCGTTGCAACATTCCATACTACAAATCCCAGGGCAAGCAGTTGCTTCTCCTTGTCTGTCTTAATAGCAGATTATAAACTTTTCCTTCAGGAATTTGTCCAAACCTTACACAGATATGCTAACCGTTGTTACCACATCCTCTGGCAAAGAGTTCCAGAGCTTAACTATTCATTGAGTGAAAAAAATATTTCCTCTGCTTTGTTTTAAAAGTATTTCCATGTAACTTCCTCGAGTGTCCCCTACTCTTTGTACTTTTGGAACAAGTAAAAAATCAATTTACTTCTACTCGTTCTTCACACCACTCAAGATTTTGTAGACCTCAATCATATCTCCCCTCATCCATCTCTTTTCCAAGCTGAAGAGCCCTAACTTCTTTAGCCTTTCCTCATATGAGAGGAGTTCATCCCCTTTCTCATTTTGGTCGTTCTTCTTTGAACCTTTTCTAATTCCACTATATCTTATTTGAGATATGGCAACCAAAACTGTCAGTTATATGCACGATTGCAACATTTAATCACAGTCATTTCCACTAGCCAGTGATATGGAGTAAGCGGCCACACCTAAATATTGAGATGCAAATGCTGACTTATGCTGCTATTCTATAATGGCAACAACATACTGTATGTACTTGCTGATATAGAATTCATGCTTAGTATGCAGCATCCTAGCACCTAAATTTCAATAACTTTTCAGAATTATCCCCTTTCTGTCACCTCCATCTCATGACTACTTTTCTTGGATTTTTGTATAGAATAATGTCATTGGTTCCTACTAGTTCTTCTTATTAACATTTTTTTTCATAACTTTTTATATCACATAGAAAAAGAATAGGCATCAAAAGTCAGTCAAAAAGAATATCTAACAAATCTATCTGCCTACTAACCCACATCAATGGAACGGAAAGGCTACTATTCACAATATCACATCTTTAAAGGAAAACAAAGTCATCAACCCTTCTAACTTCTACGTCTTATCCCCAACTAACTCCAATGTCTAAAACAATTATTTCTCATGAGACATTTTCCAACTGCAAAGGTTCTAAAAAATAAATTCCTTCTCCTGAAAATTGATAAAACATTTGGGGGGTTGTTTACTAAAGCTTAGTTTGAGTTATCTGCAACAGGGCCCATAGGAATAAAATGGGCCCTACTGCAGATAACTCGAGCTAAGCTTTAGTAAACAGGGGGGTTAGATTCAGTGACGTAGCAAGGGCGGGGCGGTGGGGGCGGTCCGCCCCGGGTGTCAACGGGTGGGGGGGTGCTCCACTCCGTCCATCCACACCCCCCTTGGCATGGAACCACCTCCCCCCAATGCAGTCCCCACCTGCCAACCAGCTCCGTCCACCCCCAACGTGGCGCCGCCTCCCCCCCACGCAGTCCCCACCTGCCAACCAGGTTCCAGCTCCGTCCACCCCAGCGTGGCACCTCACATCTGCAGTGCTGCTGTAAAAAGAAGAAAATCGCCTCATCGGCCCTTTTCTCTGTGTCCCACCCTCAAGGAAATAGGAAGTTATGTCAGAGTGCGGGACACAGTGAGGGAAGGGCCGACGACGAGGCGATTTTCTTCTTTTTACAGCGGCGCTGCAGATGCGAGGCGCCACGCTGGGGTGGACGGAGCTGGAACCTGGTTGGCAGGTGGGGACTGCATCGGGGGGGGAGCCTTGTTGCCCTGCACCGGGGAGGGGGTGAGCAGTGGCAATCCGCCCTGGGTGTCAGGCAACCACGGAATGCCACTGGTTAGATGGGTACTTAAGGAAAAAAGTTGCTCCCAGTGTTATCACTTGAGGCATCAAGGTCTAAAAGGCCTTTCACGTGAGTTGGGTAGCCCTGGAAACATCAGGAAAAACAAGATTATTTTTTGCACCACTAAAGCTCATATCTTTCTTCAAAAAGTAACTTTTCAAAGCTAGTGATTTATCACTTTCATTAGCAGATTTAACCAAAAGGGTAGATCTAGAAATAATAACCAGGGCCGCCAAGAGACTGGGCTGGGGCTGGGGCCGGGGCAAGGCCACCCTTGGGGCCCCATCCCTGCCACCCTCGCCGCCCTGCCCCCCCTGAGGTCGCCGTCGCAGCTCCCCCTCCTCAAGGTCGCCACCGCTGCCCCCTGAGATCACCGCAGCCACTGCTCCCCCCTCCACCCCGAGGTCGCTGCCGCTCCCCACTCCCCCCCCTCCTTCCACCACTGGGCCAGGCCCCCTGCATTAAAATCGCAGTCTCACCTCCGTGAAAGCAGCGCTGCAGGCAGCAGAATGCCTCCCTTCAGCCCTCCTTCCATCCTTGTGTCCCATCCTCGTGGAAGTTATGTCATACGAGGGTGGGACACAGGGAGGGAAGGACGGCCGAAGGGAGGCATTCTGCTGCCTACAGCGCTGCTTTCATGGAGGTGAGACTACGATTTCAATGCAGGGGGCAGACGGTCGACTACGGAGGGCAGATGGGACTGCGGTGCTGGGCCCCCCTTGGAGGCCCGGGCCTGGGGAATTTTGTCCCCCCTACCCCCCCCCCCCCTCTTGGCGGCTATGGTAATAGCATCTTGTGTATCCTCCAAAATAGCTGTTAATTCCACTTCAGAAATTATTAATTGATCCACTTCCTGCATGGCAGCTTGTACTTGTATTCCTGAAACTTGTTTATCCAAAATAGTTAGAGTCCACATTAACCAACTTATCCACCACCTCTTCAGAGAAGGACACTGAATGGATAATGACTAAATTAAGCATCCCCTCCATACGAGAATTTAAAAGCCAAATATTTTTTTTAAGGTAACTTCCTTTTTCCAGCAACAGGATTAAGTTCGATGGGAGATAGTACCTGTTCTCCAGATGTTTACTTGGGCCCAACAGGAACCATATGTTTTTTCCATCTGACTGGCCATAGTTGGCATGGAGACCTTCAGCTTAACTATACCCTTACACTTCCCCATATTAAAACAATGAATTGTCAAAAATAGTAACAAATAATCACTCCTCAGAGCTCCAAGAGGTTCCCGAGGGGCAGGGCGTGCAAAGGCGCCGGCATCTAGTAAAGTGAGGGAAGGTCGTTGGGGGGTTCTTCACCTTGGTGCCTGATGTCAAATGACACTGGAACTCTGCCTCTGGTCTCCACACTCCTTCCGTACAATGTTCAGCAGGAACTTCAATTCCCTAGGTAATAAACACTGAGTTGCCTCCTCCCCCTCCTCGCTAAGGGGGTCTTTTACTAAAGATTAGCTCAAGTTATCTGCAGCAAGGCCCATAGGAATAAAATAGGTCCTGCAGGAGATAACTCGGGCTAATCTTTAGTAAAAGACCCCCTAACATTTTACTGTTTAGTTTGTTTTTTTCATGAGTGGATATGCCTCCATTGGTTTGTTGTACTTTACATATGAACATGGATTGGGTCTGTATTAGCCAGTTCATGTGTGCTAATCCTAGCACATTAGCTGGTTAACCGTTCCACACTCATGCTCTACCCATGTCATACCATGTCAGAGAAAAATTCTTAAAAAATAAATAATGCATGGTTTAGTGGACATCCATTTGTGCAGCAGCCTGTTTTCACACGTTAACCACTTAACACCCTTTAGTAAAAGTCACCTCAGTAATCTAAAAAGAAACATAAAACAAAATTTAAGAGCAATGATGTTTTCTGAACTTTGATTTCCTTCACCTTTTTTCTCAATATCCTAGTTAAAACTCCACAACAAACCACTTGTGATTCAGGAGCAAGCCCTTTCAGAAAACTCTTTTCTTCCAGTTAAAAAAAATTAATCCATTACTAAAGCTGTACTGGAGTGCATTTGCTGTTTCTCTGTACAATCACTTTACTTGGTGCACTGATTTATACAATTCTTTGTAGCAACTACTATTTTCTTGTTAGTTCAGTACATTGAACTAACAAAGACTACTATTCATTTTAAACCTTGCTGCACAAAACGTATGTACATTTACAAATACAAAGCCTATCATGAATTTAATTTAAATGTTATCTTTATATTTGGCGTAATCAACTAAAGCTGAAGGACTGATCACAACAGTTGTTCAATTTAGAATAAAGTAACATAAATAAAGATTTTTTAAATATTATAAAAGTATTATACATAGATGCAGAAAATATAAATATAAAACACAAATTACATTATGTTAAAATAAAAAATATATATATATATATTATAGAACAACCCAGATTTTAAACATCTATGAAAGAAAGGGCCCTGTTTACTAAGGTGCGCTAGCGTTTTTAGAGCGCACTAAATGCTGGAGTTGCCCATATGATTCTACGGGTAACTTTAACATTTAGGGGGTGCTAATCATTAGTGTGTGCTAAAAATACTAGTGTTCCATTAGTACTGCTTAGTAAACAGAGCCCAAAAAGATCAGAGCCCACTAGTTTTAAATCCAGGCTTAAAACATTTTAACACGGGCTTTTCCATACACTAAGCCTAGATTTATAGTGGCATATTTTCAAAGCTTTATCTTTATCTTTTTTTTTTTTTACTGGTTGTGCGCTGAGGGCCCCTTTTACCAAGCTGCGGCTAAAGGGGATTGGTGCTGGCATCAGTGTGTGTTTTACACATGCGCCGAGGTACCCTTTTACCACTGCTGGTAAAAAGAAAGTCTCACTTTCCTACAGGAAATGGTTGGGCAACAAGAAAAGAACTTGCCATTTCAGGGGAACCCTTACCGCTACCCACTGAGGTGGTGATAAGGGCTCCCGCATTAACCCATCAATAACCGCGAAGCACATGGCACTGCCCGGTTACTGCCAGGTACACTCCAGAACTACAAAATTAAATACATTTTTGTAGTGCTGGAAATGACAGCATGCTAGGGGTGGGAAGTACTGTTGGGCTGCTGTGGTAGCCCAGTGGTACTTCCTGTATAGTGAACGGTTAGCCGTGTTGGGCTGACCGCCGCTTAGTAAAAGGAGCCTTAAGTTTGCATTAGCATGTGGTACCTGTAAAACATTAATGCAGGAGCACTTACCACTTCTTATTTAGGCAGCACTAAGGGCTCCAATGTTAGCCCAGAATTATCTTGTTAGCGCATGATAATCCTAACAGGCTAACCCTCAGATTTTAAATACAGCACTACAAATTAGGTACTGGAATTTGTGTGTGGAAATAGGCATTAATTAGCCACTTACTTGGCACTAATTAGTGATTGAAGTTACACGTGGATCTCCCCTGAATGTTATTGTATAACTTGGCACCTAACTTTTCTCGTGCAAGTGGTGATATGGCTATGGAAGAGGCATAGGCAGGTTATGGGTATTCCCAAATGTTTGGTGCCAAGTTAAGGAATAGTGCTGATCGGCACCTAACTTTGAGCACTGAACTTAACCTGTTTCTATCAAAAAAAATGTCAAGATATGACTATACAAAATGAGAGTGAAGAAACTCAAATCAATTATACAACAACACATATTTCCGCATATACAAGAAGAGTCACTGATATCAATCACTCTCTATCCCTTGTGGAGAAAAAGGACCTCAGTGACCACACCAATAAGCCTATGGGCTTCCCCTATGATTCAGGATATCCACTATATCATATCACTGGTCTTTAAAAAAACTCCAAAAATATCTATATTATGAGTCAAATGTCCAAATTCAGTAAAACAGTTCAGTATCTCTTAGTTCATGTGATTCCACTGCCTTGTTTTAATATTTTCATATATAGAATACCTAGAGACTCACAGCCTCAAACACTTTCACTTTTTAATTTCACTTACCTGAAGAGAGTGATCTTTTCCCCAATGTCGTGACACTTCATTGTTGCAGAAATTCACAACTGAAGAGCATTTAAATCCCAGACCCAGTTTGTAACTATAACAGCACTCTGATTTGTTTTAAAAGTACTACTTATTAGTTCCATTGCATGCCCCTTAGTTTTTGTAAGAGGAAGAGTCATATCTACTCATTCCACTCCACTCAGTATTTTATAGGTCTCTATCATATCTCCAATCAGCTGTCTCTTTTCCAAGCTAAAACATTCTAGCCTCTTTAGCCTTTTTTCATAAGAAAGTCATCACATCCTACTACTACTACTACTTATCATTTCTATAGCGCTACTAGATGTACGCAGCGCTGAACACTTGAACCCCTTTACCATTGTTTTTGAATTTCTCTGTACATGTTATAATTCGGCTATATCTTTTTCTGAGATGAAGTAACCAGAATTGCACACAATATTCAAGGAGCAGTTGCACTAAGGAATGATGGCTTTATAATACTCTCAGTTTTTTTCTTCATACCTTTCCTAATTATTCTTAACAGTCTATTTGCTTTCTTAGCCACCACTGCACAGCGAGCAGAGGGTTTCAGCATATCATCAATGATAACACCTAAATCCTTTTCCTGGGCGGTGACTCCTAATATGGAACCTTGAATCTTATAGCTATGGTTTGGGTCCTCATTCTTGCATGCATCACGTTGCACTAACTCACGTTAACCCCTGACAAGGCCCAGGCTTCTCCCATGGTCATGTCCCTAATATATAGTGCCCAGATTTGGGCGCCTATTATTTGGGTGGATCCAAAGATGTGCACAGAACTAAGAGAGTACTTTTACAAAGCTGCAGCAAAAGGGGGCCTGTGCTGGCATCAGCACTTGTTTTTGATGTGCGTGGAGGCCCCCTTTTACAGCAGCGGGTAAAAGTCAGATTGCCGCATGCCCATTTTGGGCGGGAGCACTTACCAGCACCCATTGAGGTGGCGGTAAGGGCTCCCACGCTATCCTGGAAGTAACTGGGTAGAATACAGCACTACCTGATTAACACTGGGTACACATCAGCGTTTCAAAAATGGCATGCGCTGGGGGTGGGAACCACTACCGGTCTGCTACGGTAGCCTGGCGGTACTTCCCTTTAGGCTTACAGCCACTTTGTAAAAGTGCCCCCTAATTGGCTATATTTTAGAAAAGGCTATATGTCGGCAGATCCTGTTCTAAAATACTAGTACCTCCAGCAACCAACTGACCTGGATGTTCATATTCTGAGCTTGACATCCTTTCTAAATTATTGTTCCACACCCTTCAAGGGTCTTATAAATCGTACCAGTAAAATATTTATATCTAGCCTTTAAAACAAGTCCTTTCAGGTGTTCCTGTTTATTGGGCTAAGTTGCACAACAAAATACAAACTTACCAAAAGAAAATAATACATTCTTATGTGCAAAAGAAAAGAGTAACAGCTCACACTATAAGGTGTAGATGAGCTTCACAGGCATGCACTGTTCTCCTAATTATAATTGCTAAACAGCAGTCAAGTCTATGTCTACATATTCAGATTTGGAACTCTGAAGTTGTATTGGAATAATTAAGGTTAAAGCATTATTGAAGATTTGGGCGTGACTATAAGCATGCTTGTCTGTGTTCCATAAAAGGCTGTCTGCTTATACAGTAGAGTTATTGCTAATCAGAAGCAGTTCTTTAGTCTTTCATTGTTTTAGGAGATGCAATAAACATGTCTCTGGTGAGTATGTGGGGCTTAGATAAAAAGAATGTTGCCATTAAATATTTAAAATGTACCATAAGTGGATAGCTTACAGTTGCATGGATTAATAGTCTCAAGCAGGATAAGCACAAAAGGAATTTACATCAAATGCTCCATAACTTTTTTTTTTTTTACTGATTTAGTGACAACTCTTATGTCCTTTCTAGATTGTTCTTCAAGATACATACAAGGACTTGATTCACTGGTGAATGTTAACCCTTTTTTATTTGTTCTTGGAAAGATCTGTCTCCTCATTTTCTAAGCATTCTATTTGCTGTGTCATTCTTGTGTTGCCATTAAAGCTGTACAGTAAATATCCTCACTTGAAAAATATGTATACCATGTTTATATTATCATTCTAATGGTGTCATTCACTAACAGTTTGTATGCATTAATGGCATTAGCACATGCAAACTTCTGCAGGGCCCACTATGCCCTTATATGGATAGATGACTCCTAGTGGTAGTACCACAAGACTACTGCTATGGTTTGCTGGCACCATTTTGGATCTTGGTGCTGGTAGAGCAAGAGTGACTAGGGATTGCTCCCACCTGTCTCCTAGACCTCTAGGAAACTTTTGTAGGATGAGGGGAGCTATGGGAGGTGGGGGTAGGGAAAAGCAGACCTTCTTTACTTTTGGGATGCACCTCCAGGGTGAGAGTGCACACTTTGGGAGGTTACTATTGGGGAGCACTTTGGGGGGCAACGTGGGAAACATTTTCTCAGGTGCTGCCCCTTTTAGAGACAGCCCAGAAGCATTAGGCTGAACTTGGCTGCTGGATACTCCTGGGCTGTAAAATATCCCCAGCCTTTAACTGGGGTTATTTTACAGACTATACCACTGCTTGTGGTGTGCACTCAGTGCACACACAAGCTCCGGTATATAATTTACATATTTTGCATCTTACTACTATCCAGCTTATTTTTGAAAGAGAAGGCTGGCCATCTTCCGACACAAATCGGGAGATGGCCGGCCATCTCTCAAGGCCGGCGAAATCAGTATAATCGAAAGCCGATTTTGGCTGGCCTCAACTGCAGTCCGTCGCAGAGCCGACCAAACTTCAAGGGGGCGTGTTGGCAGGGTACAGAAGGCAGGACGGGGGCGTGCTTAAGAGATGGCCGGCTTCGCCCAATAATGAAAAAAAGAAAGCCGGCCCTGACGAGCATTTGGCCGACTTTACTTGGTCCTTTTTTTTTCACAACCAAGCCTCGAAAAGGTGCCCCAACTGACCAGATGACCACCAGAGGGAATCAGGGATGACATCCCCTTACACCCCCACTGGTCACCAACCCCCTCCCACCAAAAAAAACATTTTTTTGCCAGCCTCTATGCCAGCCTCAAATGTCATACCCAGCTCCCTGACAGCAGTATGCAGGTCCCTGGAGCAGTTTTTAGTGGGTGCAGTGCACTTCAGGCAGGCGGACCCAGGCCCATCCCCCTCTACCTGTTACACTTGTGGTGGTAAATGGGAGCCCTCCAACCCCCCCCAAAAAACCCACTGTACCCATATGTAGGTGCCCCCCTTCACCCATAAGGTCTATGGTAATGGTGTAGAGTTATGGGGAGTGGGTTTTGGGGGGGCTCAGCACCCAAGGTAAGGGAGCTATGCACCTGGGAGCAATTTGTGAAGTCCACTGCAGTGCCCCCTAGGGTGCTCAGTTGGTGTCCTGGCATGTCAGGGGTACCAGTGCACTATGAATGCTGGCTCCTCCCACGACCAAAGGGCCTGGATTTGGTCGTTTTGAGATGGGCGTCCTCAGTTTCCATTATGGCCGAAAACTGGGGATGACCATCTCTAAGTTCGACCATCTCAATATTTAGGTCGACCATCTCTAAGGTCGACCTAAATGTTGAGATTTGGCCGTCCCCGACCGTATTATTGAAACAAAAGATGTGCGTCCATCTTGTTTCGATAATATGGGTTTCCCCGCCCCTTCGCCGGGACGTCCTTAGAGATGGACACCCTTAGAGATGGTCGTCCCCATTCGATTATGGCCCTCTACGTAGAATAGACTTCTATTCATCTTATTGGAGTGCCTAAATGGAAGCACCCCATTGTAGAATTGCCTCATATTCACCCAACCTCTGACCCCTCCACCTGATACTACCTAGAGAGTGCTGAGGTGATCTGTAAAGTTATTTGGGGGGAAGTTACCAATGTGGGCTATCAATGTGTTAAGATGGGTTATTAGTAACTAAGTTTCATTATATAAAATAGGACTTATGCTAAAGTAACATTAGTTAGTGGTAAAATAACCCATCTTAAAAGTAGCCCACATTGATAACTGCCCTCCTCCCTTAGTGCCACTGTCTAGATGGTGCCTTTGAATACCATGGATTGTCCCAGCCTCTACAACCAGCTGACTAGTGGATTTGCTGAATATAAACATTTCTAAATAAACATAAGGTTTTGTCCATGGAAGGAAATGATGATTTTCCTGGGGCTTCATCTCTTTAAAAGCATGATATGAGGTGCCAGACTAATGTGCTGACACTACTGGCAGTATGTGTTCTTTGCCAGCCATGAAAATTCATGATCTTCCACTATCCCTGTTAACATGTGGTCTCAGAATGTAAGACTTATTAAACTGGTTCTCAGTTTATGTCATGTCCCCTACCTCAACGTAAGCAGTGTCCTCAGGCTGCGCAGGGTTCCGTCGACACGCATACTTGACTGGCACAGCCCTGAGCCATGTGTGTGTAGTTCTTCTCTGGCTGCAGGCTCCTTGATTGCTTTGTTTCCATGCACCTGGCTCTGCTCTCTCTCTGCCTGGCTTCAAGGCTCCTTGATTGCTTTGCTTCCACCCACCTGGGTCTGTTTTTCCTCTGCCTGGCTTCCCTTGCTTCTCTCCTATTGGTCTTCCAGTTCCTCCTTCCCCTGCTCTTGTCTATGTCTGTGCCCCTTCTCCCTGCTGATGTCAGATGCCAGCTTTTTATCACCTGAGCTCTCCCTAGACTCCTTGCTTCGGCTTCTACTTTGGTAGGTGTCACTTGCTCAGTAGTGTGCTTCTCCTCTACTTTGTTCTTCGTTGCTGACTCTGCCTGTACCTGGATTACTCATGTGTCTGCTACCTGCCTACTGACCTTGCTTGTACCTGGATTACTCTTGTGTCTGCTGCCTGCCTACTGACCTTGCCTGTACCTGGATTGCTCTCATGTTTGCTGCCTGCTTACTGACCTTGCCTGTACCTAGATTGCTCTCGTGTTTGCTGCCTGCCTACTGACCTTGCCTGTACCTGGATTACTCTTGTGTCTGCTGCCTGCCTACTGACTCTGCCTGTACCTGGATTACTATTGTGTCTGTTGCCTGCCTACTGACCTTGCCTGTACCTGGATCACTCTCTTGCCTGCTGCCTGTCTGGCCATCACGTTCATCACCCTGCTTCCTGCTCCATCTCGTAAGCCCTGCAGGCCACCCGCACCTAGGGGTCAACCTCTGGGAAATGGCAGTCAGCGCACGTGAAACCTGGGGTTGTCCGGCTGCCAAGCAGAACCTGGTCCGAGTACCGGGCTCAGCAGTGCTCTACTTGGTACAAGAACTCACAGGTCTGACAGTTTACATGATCATTTTAATGGAATTTTTTCCATTTGAGATCCATTTTCAAAAAGTTTAAGCATCTGACTTAAATGACAAAGCATCTACACTGAGGTGCATCATCCTCAGGATTCTATATAGCACACCTAGAGCTCCACGCCAAAATCCAAGCATATTCTATAACAACGCATGTAACTTAATTGGCTTAACAAACCAATCAGTGTTGTTGACAACACTTATCAAGCGCTAATGAGCACTAATTGGCAATAATTAGAATTTACATGCACAACTCCCTAAGCATATTCTGTAGCACACTGTGCCTAAATTTTAATGTGTGCAGCCAAAAAGGGGTGTGGTTATGGGTGGGGAAATGGGTGTTTCATGGGTTTTCCAAAATGTATGTGCATTGTTATAGAATATGGCCCTTTGTGCCTAAATCTATGTGCCAGGATTTATGCCACATTTCACTGGTGTAAATGGATGAGCGTAGTTGTAGGCGCTAGGATATCGACTAAGTGTATTCTATATTCCACGCCTAAATCTAGGCGCACATATGGAAAACGCTTAGGCAGAAATGTTTTCCTCATGGATTTTTTAAGTGCTATATATAGAATCTGGCCCAAATGGGCAAAGTCAAAGGTGTGGCTGGGGTAGGGGAATAAAGTTAGGGGTTCAGTGCTGATTTCTTGTTCCAAGTTCCTAACTTTAGAACTTTAAATTAGGAATTCCTACAGCAGGCCTAACTTTTAGCATCTTTATTTAGTATGCCTACATTTAAAATTAGGTACCTCTATTCAGAATTGTTTTTAAGCGCCTTTTTTTTGAGTATAGGTTCCTGGCAAATAACTTGGTGGTCCTTTTACAAAGGTGCGCTGAAAAATGGCTTGCGGTAGTGTAGATGTGGTTTTAGGCATGCACTGATCCATCTTGTAGCGTGTCTGTAAAAAAGGCCTTTTTAAAATTTTTGCCGAAAGTGGACGTGTGGCAAAATGAAAATCACCGCGCATTCATTTTGGGTCTGAGACCTTACCACCAGCCATTGACCTAGCGGTAAAGACTCATGTGGTAACCAGGCAGTAATGACCTACGTGCACCAAATGCCACTTAACACGCATCTGTTATGCGTGCCCAAAAATGGACACTCGCCAAAAATGAAATTACCGCAAGAGTCACACAGTAATTGGGCAGTAACTCCATTTTTGCGCACATTGGGCATGCATAGACGCTTACGCGGCTTAGTAAAAGGGCCTCTTAGACACCTCAGTGGAAGCACTGAGGTGTCTCTTTGAGTACTGACCTTTAAGAAATAGCACCCTTAAGTGTTTTCGCACTAACGTGATAGAAAGAACATAGGTCTTGAAAGCCTGTTACTAAAGTATTGAGTTACTCCAATAAAAGGCATCATCTATAACTTGTTTGTTGACCTTTAATTTAATGCATTCAAGTGGATAACTTGCCAATCACACTTCTCTTTCTAAATGGTCCAGATTCTCTAGCAATATGAAACCAACTTGTTTAAAATCAGCTATGCTCCTTGCATGAATAACTTCCTTTATTAAGACAGCACAATAAAAAAACTTGGTCAGAATTCATTATAAATACAATAGCTGTATTTCTAAGACATGATTTTGTTTTAAGTTTGCTTAATATAAGGCTTAAGTATTATAGCCATAGTTCACAGCTATGTAATTAGTGGGTGAGAACAATGATGACTCCATGTGCTGCAATTTACATGCAAAAGAGAATGTATTCATTCTACCCTTTTCACAGTAATAGGTAGCTCAATATAAAACCAACACACAGTAAAAGGCATTTATGGTTTCAATGTAAAATGCACTGCAGTGCAAAAAAGGCAAAACAAAAAGAAAGTTAATTCTTGTTCATGAAGCAATTATTATATGTCAAGAATAATTTGTTTGAGGAGGAGGGGTAAGAGCAGAATTCAAATTAAGCATCTGGCAATCTCTAAATATCCCATAGGTAACATTGTAGATGAATTGGAATAAGGCATAAATGAACATAGTATTGTAGTTGGTTAATCATTTCATTGTTAACATAATTTATCAAAATGTGTTTCTTTTGTTTATATGATGATAACAGGGGATATGTTTTGAGTAGGCTAAAAATGTATACATGTATTTCCCATTTTACACTGGGAATACGCATATGATTTAAACAAAACTCCCTTTGGCTTTTGCGCCACCTTTGAAATATATTTTGGGCTCTTAAATGTGCTTGTTTTGGTCAGGGTTTTAAATATTGGGATTAAAGTGTCTTTTCCTTTTGATGCACTACAAAAAACACAATAGGGGTGTGGAATCACTGATAGCCAATATGTAACAAAAATATAAGTATTCCACAGAAGAAATTTTTAAACTGGATTCTTGAAATGGAAGGAAAAGCCTCAAAAAGTTCTAAATCACAACATTTTAAGAGCTGTGCATCGATCTGAAGGATCACATCTTCATCTCTGCCAAAAAACCTTCCATAAATATTGTATCCTTTCTGAACAAAAAAAACTTCAATTCCTAGTCTCAATATAGCAAACAAATTTTCTTAGAGAACAATGCACTTATCTTATAAAGCTATAGACCAAACCAAAGACTTGAGTCCTTCCTCAACTTCTAGAATGCTCTCTATTCTCCTAACTTCTTATTGTTGGCCAGGTCATTTGTTCCCAGGTGGATTACAATATCACTATTAGAATTCTTACTCTCTTCTTTGACCACATTCAGTATTTGGTTGGTACTTCTGGTAACAAAGGATCCTGGAAGTCATTTCATTAGGTTGGGACCCTTGAACTGTGTTCCCATTTTAATGCCCCTGATAATGGAGTCTCCTAGCAGTAAGAATTTTCTGCTTTGAGCTGATTTGTCAGTGTTTTAGGGTTGTGCTTTCACCTTCGGGTTTGCTCTGACTCTCACACATTCATCTCTCACAACCAGCACTTACTGGCTTGTATGGGCTTTCTTCTGCTTCCAAATTAAATAAAAACTGGCGTATTTTAGAGAAATAAATTGTAGGAAATCCTCTCCTCAAACACCCCAATGCAAGTGAGCTGGCATTAGGTTTCCAGCAGTAAGGACAACTTTTGTTTTGTGCGCTGTTCTCTGAGCATTGGGAGGGAATGGGAAATGACTTCATTAACATCATTTGGCTATATTTAAATACTATTTGTGCCAATCTTTGGCACACATGTTGTTTCTAAGCGATCCCACATGCTTATCCCATGCCTTTTTAAATTCTGGAAGTCCTAGGCTCCACCACCTCCACTGGGAGGCCATTCCATGCCTCCACCACCCTTTCTGTGAAATAATACTTCCTTAGGTTACTCCTAAGCCTATTCCCTCTTAACTTTGTCGTATGCCCCCTCATTCCAGAGCTCTCCTTCATTTGAAAAAGGCTCTCTTCATGTACATAAATGCCCTTGAGATATTTAAATGTTTCTATCATGACTCCTCTCTCCCTCCTCTCTTCCAGCGTATACATGTTGAGGTTCATAAGCCTGTCCCTATAATTTTTGCATTCAAGACCGCTTACTAATTTCGTAGCTGCCCTCTGGACCGACTCCATCCTGTTTATATCTTTCCATAGGTTCAGTCTCCAGAACTGCATGCAGTACTCCAAATGAGGCCTCACTAGAGACTTATACAAAGGCACTATCACCTTCTTTTTCCTGCTAGTCATGCCTTTATGCACCCAAGCATCCTTCTGGCTTTGGTCGTCGTTTTTTCTACCTGTTTGAAAGCTTTAAGGTCATCAGACACAATCACCCCCAAGTCCTGCTAAGATAGCTTAGAGCAAGGGAAGGAAAAAGCCTCAAAGAGCTCAAGGATCAAACAGATCTAAAGAGCTGAATGGATCCACAGATCCTCTGTTCATCATCGGCAAAAAGCCTTCCACAGTGAAATCTTTTATGAAAGTAAATTCCAGTGTTTAATCATGATAGTAAGTCTCTTTTTGTTTATAATGACAGTGTACATCCAAAGTCAAACATCACTAGAATTTATCAATATGATGAATGAACTTATCTGCATAAGGCACTCGGTGGAACTTTCTGCATGCGGCACTCAGTAAAACTTATGCTGAAACAATGACCTCACTCCACGCCCCAGGCCGACGATGGCCAGCGTTTCTCTTTGCTGCTTCAGGGTCTGCTGGGTGGGATCCTTCTGGAGACACAAGAAAAATGTATCAATAACAACTCACACAGTCGCTCATCCATCAGTACAGGACAAATAGTTCCATACTTGCATCAACAGCACATCTGAGTTTAAGTGCCTCAACTCAACATCTGAATATACAAAATGCCCCCCCCCCCAAAAAAAAAAAAAAATACAAAAAATGACACCAGATGCTGATGATATTCAGCCAATCAAAAATGGACCAGAAGAAATGACACCACTCTATTTGTATATTCAATCCTATTGGTTCCAGGGAACACAATCTAGAAATCTATTTTTGCTCTTGCTGTAATAGAAGGTGCTGACAATCTCCTCCCCTTGGCAAACAAGGCAGGGCCTGTAGAACAACATATTTCATATCATTAAAAGAATAATGATTCTTAACACAATGTGATACCAAAGGCAAACCCATCTTGCTAGCATGCAGAGCACTTTTATGCTTTGTCAAATGGATAGTAAGTCTTCTGGTCGTCTGATCAACATACACTTTATTATGTCTCCAGAGGGATCCTACACAGCAGACCCTGAAGCAGCAAAGCGAAACGCTGGCCACCCCTAGAAATGCCCCTCAATGAAAAAAAATAAATGTTATTTTTTTAGCATGTCGGTATTGTATGCACATATCAAAACTACTGTAAGAAGCCTCAGCATACCCCACAGTATGCCATTTTAAGCCTTGATAAACAAACATTAGTGCTTACTGAAGCTTTGTAAAAGGAACCCATAATTTTTTGGTGAAAATTTGGTTCAGTCCATACAGAGAAAATTATAGGTTTTGCATGTTTACGCAGTTATAAATTAAAACCCTCCCCAATTAATGCTGGAAGATGAGAAGTTAGGTTTCTGATAAAATGGTACTGCCAAACAATATAGTCTCTTATTGTGTACTTCCAATATCTTTTCTTTATATTGTGAGGTTTAATGGTACATATTCACAAAAAAAAATAGGTAGTTAAGGTGACAAGTTTTAAAAGGATTTGCACAGGTAAACAGGTATTTGCCAGTAGTAAAAATCAACTTTTTAAAAATCTCTCACTCCCCAGTCAGCAAAATGTAGCAGTGCTGAGCTGGACTTTGGGGGAGTTAATTTTTAAAATCCTTACATATCCCTTACCCTGCAGCACTAGCTACGACATGATTTTCAAAGGGAAACTCTTTGAAAACACCCACTGGCCTGCAAGCCTCTGGTAGAGTTTGAAAATTATTAGACACAAAATATCTTGGTAGAACATTTTCTGTATTACATAAGAACATAAGAATAGACATACTGGGTCAGACCAATGGTCCATCTAGCCTAGTATCCTGCTTCCAGCATTGGCAATCCAGGTTACAAGGACCTGGCAGAAACCCAATTAGTAGCAACATTCCATACTACCAATCCTGGGGCAAGCAGTGGCTTCCCCTATGTCCATCTTAACAATAGACTATGGACTTTTCCTCCAGAAATGTGTCCAAACTTTTTTTAAACCCAGATACGCTAATCGCTGTTACCACATCCTCTGGCAATGAGTTCCAGAGCTTAACTATTCTTTGAGTGATAAAATATTTCTTCCTATTTGTTTTAATAGTATTTCCGTGTAATTTCATCAAGTGTCCCCTGGTCTTTGATGATGATTTATCAAGTAAAACTTCTATACAGTTATTTGATCTGTATCTCCTCATTCTTTGCCTCATATGTAAAGCTCTGAAAGAATCTTTAAATAACCAAATTGCAGGCAGATTGTGACAAAAAGCTCTATCTACCTGACAGGTCTCTTGAGAAGTGGGGATAGAAAGAGAGGAGGCAAAGGCAAGGGCTATTAAAGGGTTGGAATATTGATAGCTTGTCGGTTTGATCTGTATAAACCATAATGACTTAGCCATCATTTTCCTTTCTCTATGTTTTTTTCTTGTGAATGGAGTTAGCTTATTTGTATTATATTATATTCTATTGTATAATTCAGATGAGCTATATGATGATATAAAAAGATTATGCAAAGATGCTTGCTTTGTTAACAGATGAAAATATCAATAAGTTTTCACTAGGAACATATTATGCTTGGACACAATACTCTTACAATTGTTCCAACAGAGGAACAGAAATTGAGAATATATAATAATCATATTGAATTAAGGGAGATTCTTGAGTCCTTGAGATAGGGATATTATATTGTTGTCCCAACCCTAGATCCTCCTCCCAAAATAAGGTGCCCCATAATCTGGCCTCCAACCCTAGGGGATCCCAGAAAAAAAAAAATTATTCAATCTGACATTCCCCTCTCCAGGACCCTTGGAAAAGAGGTCATGCTGAACTAGCAGACTGTCTCAGCTTAGCTTCTAGTGCTGATTTGGAAGAAAACTGGAGATTTTCAAACTTTGAACCATATACATAAGTCTGGGCGGGGGGCATTATTCTACCAGTGGCATGTAATAAGGGATCCTTTTCCTTTTTTCACAGGGGGGGGGGGGGGGGTGGCGGGGGAGGGGAAGGAGAGCAGAATGGATCAGACTGATTTTTATTTTAATGAGTTTCCAGAACCATGGGCTCTTTGTTTTAGCTACATTTGCCCAAGCTACATAACTTTCTGGACCAATTAACCCAGATAAATCAGGTCTTTTTTTCTTGCATAGTAAACAAACACTTTGTAGTGTAGTAAGTTTTTGTACTTTCCACACTTTAACAGCAAAAATCAATGCATGGTAAATACAATGGCTCTGAGGTAAATGTTGGGGACCTGCTCAGCATGTCCTCTTCAGTTGCCATACTAAAATGTTTTTTGTTATACAGTAAGGGCATTTGGAATTAGAGCAGATGCATTTAATAAGAACATAAGTGTTGCCATACTGGGACAGACCAATGGTCAATCAAGCACTGTTTCCAACAGTGGCCAATCCAGGTCACAAGTACCTGGTAAGATCCCAAAACAGTACAACACATTTTATGATGCTTATCCCAGAAACAAGCAGTGGATTTTCCCAAGTCCATCTTAATAATGGCTTATTGGCTTTTCTTTTAGGAAAATATTCAAACCTAAGCTGTTTTTACCACATTCTCTGGCAATGAATTCCAGAGTTTAATTACACATTGAGTGAAGAAATATTTTCTCCAATTTGTTTTTTCCTACTTTGTAGCTTCATTGCGTGCCCACTGGTCCTAGTATATTTGGATAAACAAGTGATTCAAGTCTACCCATTTCACTCCACTCATTATTTTATATACCTCTATCATATACCTCAGCCATCTTTTCTCCAAGCTGAAGAGACCAAGCTGCTTTAACCTTTCCTCATAGGAAAGTGGTCCCATTCCCTTTATAATTTTCATTGCCATTCTCTGTACCTTTCCCAATTCCACTTTATCTTTTTTGCGATGGGGTGACAAGAATTGCACACAGTATTCAAGGTGCGGTCGCACCATGGAACAATAAGGCATTATAATATCCTCATTTTTGTTTTCCATTTATTTCCTAATAATACCTAGCATTCTATTTGCTTTCTTAGCCACAGTGTCAGGCACGCTAAGTGGAGATGTGAGCCCTTGTGCCCGATGGAGGAAGAATTCCCACCGAGCTGTCGGCCAACCCCGAGTTCCCCCTGTGTCTCCCTCTGTTCTACAGGGGTTAAGCCCCCAGGTGTGGGAAGCCAACAGCAGGAAGAACTGAGTCCAGAACAGAGTCCACAGGGCACAGCCAGGCAGCGGGCAAAGAAGGTCCAGGCACAACCAGTGGTCAATAACAGGCAGCAGACAGAAGCAAATCCAGAATCAGGCGAAGGTCAATACCAGGCAGCGAACAGTAGAAAATCCAGGATCAGGCAAAGGTCAATACCAGGCAGCAGACAGAAGAAGAACCAGAAGCACTGCAACTACCCAGAGAACTGAATAGAAGCTGAAGCGTGGGAGAACTGGTGGCCTGGCTTTAAATAGTGCAGAAATTAGGCC
This sequence comes from Microcaecilia unicolor, assembly GCF_901765095.1. Taxonomy (NCBI): domain Eukaryota; kingdom Metazoa; phylum Chordata; class Amphibia; order Gymnophiona; family Siphonopidae; genus Microcaecilia; species Microcaecilia unicolor. The sequence continues at coordinate 88,832,181 of NC_044032.1, read as the reverse complement.
CAAACATGCACAGCTGCCTTCAAGATGGCTGCCCCAACCGGAGATGCCCTCAAGCCCAAACATGGGCTTCCTTCCTGCAGCTGCCCAACACCATGATGGCCGCCCATCCTAAGATGCCCACCTCAGAGATGGCCGCCCTCTCCTGGATATGCCCAAATCCAAAATGGCTGCCATTTCTTCAGATGCCCATACCTTGCGGAGGCAGGGAATCTGACACACTGCTGCACACTGAGCAGAGGGTTTCAACGTATCGTCAACGATGACACCTAGATCCTTATCCTGGTCAGTGACTCCTAATGTGGAACCTTGCATCAAGTAGCTATAGTTTGGGTTCCTTTTTCCCCACATGTATCACTTTGCACTTGCTCACATTAAATATCATTTGTCATTTGGATACCCAGTCATCCAGTCTCGTAAGGTCCTCTTACAATTTTTCACAATCCTATTGTGATTTAACAACTTTGAATAATTTTGTGTCATCAGCAAATTTAGGGCCCCTTTTTCTAAGTGGCAGTAAGCTCAACTTGGGCTTACTGCTCACTAAACAGGAAGTACCGCTGGGCTACTGCAACAGCCTGGTGGTACTTCCCACCCCTAGTGAGCCATCATATACGGCTATTTATTTTTGTAGTGCCGGAGTGTACCAGGCGGTATTTGGGCAATGGCGCATTCTGGCCGGTTACCACTGGGTTGGTGCAGGAGCCCTTACAGCCACCTCAATGGGTAGTGGTAAGGGCTACCTCCGAAATGGCCGCGCGACAAGTGTTTCCTTGCCGCATGGCCTTTTCCTGTAGGAAAGAGACTTCCCTTTTACCCACTGCGGTAAAAGAGGGCCTCAGCACATGAAAAACACACATGAAATGCAGCTTGGCAAAAGGGGCACTTAATTAGGTCACTGGTTATTCCCATATCTAGATCATTTATAAATATGTTAAAAAGCTGCAGTCCCAGCACAGACCCCTGTGGAACCCCACTATCAATCCTTCTCCATTAAAAATACTGACCATTTAATCTTACTCTCTGTTTTCTGTCTTTTAACTAGTTTTTAATCCACAATAGAGAACTACCTCCAATTCAATTTCCTTTGGAGTCTTTCATGAGGTACTTTGTCAAATGCCTTCTGAAAAACCAGATACACAATATCGACCCGTTCACCTTTATCCACATGTTTGTTCACCCCTTCAGACAAATGTAGCAGATTGGTGAGATAAGATTTCCCTTTACTAAATCCATGTAGGATTCGTCTCATCAATCCCTGCTTTGTATTTATTTATTTATTTATATTTTGCTCACACCTTTTTCAGTAGTAGCTCAAGGTGAGTTACATTCAGGTACTCTGGATATTTCTCTGTCCCAGGTGGGCTCACAATCTAAGTTTGTACATGAGGCAATAGAGGGTTAAGTGACTTGCCCAAGATCACAAGGAGCAGCAGTGGGATTTGAACCGGCCACCTCTGGATTGCAAGACTGGTGCTCTAAGCACTAGGTATATGCTCTGTAATTTTGTTCTTTATAATAATTTCTACCATTTTGCCTGGCACCGACATCAGGCTCACCAGTCTGTTTGGGCGCTCCTTAGTAAAAGAGCCCCTAAATTCTGTAAATGGCACCCAAATTTGAGCACCAAAAAATGAGCGCTGAACGCTATTCTATAAATGGCATTCCAAGCTGGGTAAATCCTCAGTTTTAAATTAGGCACAGATCCCCCAAATTACTACTACTACTACTATTTAGCATTTCTATAGTGCTACAAGGCGTACGCAGCGCTGCACAAACATAGAAGAAAGACAGTCACTGCTCAAAGAGCTTACAATCTAATAGACAAAAAATAAATAAAGTAAGCAAATCAAATCAATTAATGTGAACAGGAAGGAAGAGAGGAGGGTAGGTGGAGGCGAGTGGTTACAAGTGGTTACGAGTCAAAAGCAAAGTTAAAGAGGTGGGCTTTCAGTCTAGATTTAAAGGTGGCCAAGGATGGGGCAAGACGTAGGAGCTCAGGAAGTTTATTCCAGGCATAGGGTGCAGCGAGACAGAAGGCGCGAAGTCTGGAGTTGGCAGTAGTGGAGAAGGGAACAGATAAGAAGGATTTATCCATAGAGCGGAGTGCACGGGAAGGGGTGTAGGGAAGGACGAGTGTGGAGAGATACTGGGGAGCAGCAGAGTGAGTACATTTATAGGTTAGTAGAAGAAGTTTGAACAGGATGCGAAAACGGATAGGGAGCCAGTGAAGGGTCTTGAGGAGAGGGGTAGTATGAGTAAAGCGACCCTGGCGGAAGATGAGACGGGCAGCAGAGTTTTGAACCGACTGGAGAGGGAAGAGGTGACTAAGTGGGAGGCCAGCAAGAAGCAGATTGCAGTAGTCTAAATGAGAGGTGACAAGGGTGTGGATGAGGGTTTTGGTAGAGTGCTCGGAAAGAAAGGGGCGGATTTTACGGATGTTGTAAAGAAAGAAACGACAGGTCTTGGCAATCTGCTGGATATGAGCAGAGAAGGAGAGAGAAGAGTCAAAGATGACCCCAAGGTTTAGAGCTGAGGAGACGGAGAATGAGAGAGCCATCAACAGAAATAGAAAATGGGGGGAGCGGGGAGGTGGGTTTGGGGGGGGGGGGGAAATGAGAAGCTCGGTTTTGGTCATATTTAATTTCAGGTGGCGTTGAGACATCCAGACAGCAATGTCAGACAAGCACGCTGAAACTTTGGTTTGGATGCAAGGTGAGATATCAGGGGTAGAAAGATAGATTTGGGAGTCATCAGCATAGAGATGGTAGGAAAAACCATGGGATGAGATTAATGAACCAAGGGAAGAAGTGTAGATAGAAAAGAGGAGGGGACCAAGAACAGAACCCTGAGGTACGCTGACAGGCAGAGGGATAGAAGTAGAAGAGGATCCACCAGAGTGAACACTAAAGGTGCGGAGGGAGAGGTAGGAAGAGAACCAGGAAAGGACAGAGCCCTGGAATCCAAGTGAGGACAGGGTATCGAGAAGTATGCTGTGATCGACAGTGTCAAAAGCAGCGGAAAGATCAAGAAGAATGAGGATGGAATATTGACCTCTGGATTTAGCCAGTAATAGGTCATTGGAGACTTTAGTAAGTGCAGTTTCGGTTGAGTGGAGAGGGTGAAAACCAGATTGTAGTGGGTCAAGAATAGCATGTGAGGAAAGAAAATCAAGGCAGCGGCGGTAAACAGCACGCTCAAGTAATTTGGAGAGAAAAGGAAGGAGGGAGATGGGTCGGTAATTAGAGGGACAAGTAGGGTCGAGTGAAGGCTTCTTAAGGAGTGGTGTGACTACAGTATGTTTAAAGGCAGCAGGGACAGTCGCAGTGGAAAGTGAGAGGTTGAGAATGTGACAGATAAAAGGAATAAGAGCAGGAGAGATGGCATTAAGAAGGTGGGTGGGAATGGGATCAGAGGAACAGGTGGTACATTTTGAGGAAGAGAGGAGAAGTGTAGTTTCCTCAATAGTAACTTCAGGAAAGGAGGAAAGGGAATGAGGGGAAGGAGAGAGAGGGGAACGGACTAGTGGAGGGAGAGCTGGTGAGGTAGAGAAAGCAAGGTTTATCTTTTGAACCTTGTTGTGAAAGAATTCAGCAAGGGTCTGAGGAGATAATGAAGGGGGAGTTGGGGGAGGGGGCACCTTGAGAAGAGAGTTCAATGTGGTGAAGAGAAGTCGAGGATTAGAGCCAAGAGAGTTGGTCAGTTGGATATAATAATCCTGTTTGGCACGTAAAAGAGCAGATTGGAAGGAGGTCAGCATGAACTTAAAGTGTAAGAAATCAGCAAGGGCCCGAGATTTCCGCCAGAGGCGTTCGGCGGAGCGGGTACAGGAACGTAGGTAGCGGATATTAGAAGTCAGCCAAGGTTGGAGTTTTGTACGCCTTACTGCACACATCTTTAGTGAAAGCCCCTGATTCATCCATGTTCCTGCAATGGTCATGCCCCCTTTTCAGATTTACACGTGCATCTTGCCAGGTACTTGTAACCTTGGATTGACCACTGTTGGAAACAGGATGCTGGGCTTGATGGACCTTTGATCTGTCCCTGTATGGCAATACTTATGAATTTATGTACTTCTGCACTTAGCAAGCTGCGTGTATAAATCCAAATTATTGTCAACTAATGTCAATTATTGGTGCTAATTGGCTTGTTATTCTAATGACTTGCATACATAAATTAGGCACATGAGCGACATGTATAGAAGCTGGGCATTAGCGGCTATCTTCTGCTGAATGTTACTGGTTAGAGTCTAGTAGATCTCCCGATATAACTGGCTATCCAATGATTTTTGAAGCTGGTTTAATGGCCATATTTGGCCACGTAAAAATGTGGACTATGTTTGTCCAGTTTAAAGATAACTGGTTAACGCTGTTTATCGGTTTAGCTGGTTATCTTTAAACCTGCCAAAAATAGACTGAATATTAAATGATGGTCACCCGAAAGCAGTGGTGTGCTGGAGCAGGCTCTCACAGGCTCGCAAGAGCCGGTTGTTAAGTTTTTAATAATTTTGGGAGCCGGTTGTAGGGCCCTCCATGGCTACTTTAACAACTGGCTTCCAAAATGTGGGCTTGAGCCCCCTGCTGAATTCTCTTTTACTTTGCTGGTGGGGATGCTGAGCCCTGCCAGCCAAGTAAATAGACTTCTGCTGCTCCCCGCTCCTTGTTTCCAGCTCTGAGCAGCAGGCTGGGACTTCTTGAGCATGTAAAAACAAATATGAAGACTCGACACGGTACCGTGTTTCGGGCATACAAAATGCGTGCCTCAGGGGTCTGATGGTACGGAAATGAGAATGGGATTACGCAGCCAAATAGGAATAGTGAGGTCAGTGGTGTGCTGGAGCCGGCTTGCACCAGCTCACAAGAGCCGGTTGTTAAATTTTGTATCGGGAGCCGGTTGTTCCCTAGTGCGAGCCGAATCTCCTCCCGCCCGCTCGCCCCCCCCCCCCCCCCGATCCGGTCCCTCACGTCACCGACCTGACTCTTCTAATTCTTTGGGGCAGGCAGTCTTGCCTGCCCGCTACCAGTGCTGACTCTCCCCTGCCGGTTCGCGCTTTAAAAATGGCCACCGAGACTTCCAGAGGCGGCCTCGCGAGACTTCTGCTGAAGTCTCGGTGGCCATTTTGAAGCGCGAACCGGAAGGGGAGAGTCAGCGCTGGTAGCGGGCAGGCAAGACTGCCTGCCCCTAAGAATTAGAAGGACAGGTCGGTGAGGGACGGATCCGGAGGGAGGGAGAAGAAGTCTCCGGTGAACAACTTGGGAGGGATGGCAGGGGAGAGGAGGGTCACTGCTGGACATGGGTGGATGGAGGGCAGGGGAGAGGAGGGTCACTGCTGAACATGGGTGGATGGAGGGCAGGGGGAGAGAAGGGTCGGTGGACATGGGTGGATGGAGGACAGGGGGAGAGAAGGGTCGCTGAACATGGGTGGATGGAGGGCAGGGGAGAGGAGGGGAGAGAGAAGAAATGCTGGACATGGATGGAGGGGAGGGAAGAGTGAGGAAGGAGATGAGATGAGGGAAAAGGAATAGAGGAGAAAAACTGCACATGGATGAAGAAAATAGGCAGAAGCTGAGGACCAGAAATGAAGAAGAAAGGAGGAAAGGAAAGAAATAAATGGAAAGGAAGCCCTGGAAATGGAGTTAAGAGGACAGATAGCAGCCGAATCGGATACTGGGCCAGCAGAAAAACAGTCACCAGACAACAAAGGTAGAAAAAAAATCATTTTATTTTCATTATAGTGTTTGGAAAATGTTCACTTTGAGAATCAGGTGCTCAACATTAAAAGTTTATATTTATTTAATTATTTATGGCATTTTATCGCACATTAAACATGAATTAGATTGGAACCTGGGTCGTTTAATTTTTTTTTCCTGGAGTAATGCATTGCCACCCCACCCACCCCACCCCTAGGCTATCTCCCCGGCTATAGCCAGCTCTGCAATTTGGGGGGGGGGGGGGGGGGGCGCAGAGGGGGACCGGGGAGAGAGCCTGTTGTTAAACATTTACCAGCACACCACTGCCCGAAAGTGCCCAGCATTGAATATCCGGACTTAGCATCGACTGTGGGAGTTAACCGGTCCAACTCCCGTAATCTGAATATAGGCCCTCTAGTCTTTATTTTGTGGGAATACAAAGGTAACTAGCAAAGTTGCCCAGGTCACAGTTTCTGTATCAAATGTTTCCAAAGATGCTATCAGGTCAAGACTGTCCTGAGCAGGGGCATATCTGCGTGGGGCCTCAGGGGCCTGGGCCCCCGCAGATTTTGCCCTGGACCCCCCTACCGCCATCAACCCTCCCCCGCTGCCGTTGCTTACTTTTGCTGGCGGGGGACCCAACCCCCGCCAGCCGAGGTCCGCTTCCACCTGCCACTGCCTTAAAACTACTTCTTCAGCCGGCAGGGGACCCCAAACCCCCGCCAGCCGCCCCGAGGTGTTTAAAATTCATCTTCGGCCTCCGTGGCCGTGCTGCTGTTGATAGGAGCTGTTGAATCCACTTCGGAGTCTGACGTCGTTGTACGTTGTACGTGCTGCAACATCAGACTCCGAAGTGGATTCAACAGCTCCTATCAACAGCAGCACGGCCACGGAGGCCGAAGATGAAATTTAAACACCTTGGGGCGGCTGGCGGGGGTTTGGGGTCCCCCGCCGGCTGAAGAAGTAGTTTTTAAGGCAGCGGCAGGTGGAAGCGGACCTCGGCTGGCGGGGGTTGGGGCCCCCCGCCAGCAAAGGTAAGCAACGGCTGCGGGGGGAGGGTTGGCGGCGGTAGGGGGGTGGAGAGAGTCATTGGTGGCGGTGGGGGCTCTGACAATGGCGGGGGGGTCGGTGGCGGCGGGGGGGGGGGCTAAAATGTGCCCCCTCCCTCTGGCTCTGGCCCCCCCTATCGCCGGAGTCCAGATACGCCCCTGGTCCTGAGATATATTTTCCACTTTAGAGTCTGAGCTGCTCCTTGATTAACATTTAATTCGAGTGGATTAGCTTTAGACAGCAAATAATAAAGTTTAGACAGCACTTCCTCAAAATAATTCTTCAAAAGCTGGTTAGCAGTCAATATAGGATGTTCAGGGAAGTTAAGAAAGTGCAAGTTCAGATATCTCATGGAGTTTTCTAAGTTCTCAATCCTATTTTTAATAATGTCTTTAATCAGGGCAGAATGTAACTTCTGTGAGTCAGATGACTCCACTGCCACCTTTTGAACCAGCGTTTGTAAAGTCTCCATAGTATTATCCATTTTCGTAGCATTTGTTTGACCCAGATTGGCTGAAATGGTTTGTTGAGGCTAAGAAACTGAAACCCCAGGTAGTCTTGAGTGCAGAAGCTCAGTAAGAAGAAAAGAAGCTTGTATCATATTATGTTGACTTTCTCAGCTTGGATTTGGATGATTTATACTATTTATTCTGATGTAACTATTGCTTCAGGGGTTTTATTTATTTCTCTTGGATTTGCCCTCTCTTTTGTGGTCTGAGGAGCACTAAATTATTCTTCAGGATATTGAATTAATTTTTTTTCTTTTCTTTCTGTGATATTTCAAATATATATTTACTTTATTCAAGGGGAAAGGAGGGAAAGGAATGTGACTTGATATACCACCTTTCTGTGTTGTTGTTGTTGTTGTTTTTTGCAACTACATTCAAAGCGGTTCACATAGTATATACAGGTACTTATTATAATGCTTATTAAATTTGTTTAAATGCTAAAAAAAAGTTTGGATAGGTTCTTAAAAGAATAGTCCTTAAGCAAATATTGAGGTGGACTTGGCCAAATTCAATGTTATACTGCAGATAAGCAGAATAAAATATGTTGTACTCTTTTGAGATTCTGCCAGGTACTTGTGCCGTGGATTTGCTATTGTTAGAAACAGGATACTGGGCTAGATGGACTTTCAGTCTTTCCCAGAATGGCGAAGCTTATGTTCTTATGAGATACAGGATTGTTATGATTCTGCTGGTTTGGCTGAAGGGGAGGGGGGGACGTCTCTTCTGATTGGCTGCCAGGGGTTGTGCTGACGTCAGGGGATAGTACTTTAGCCTGCAGCTGAAGAGTTTCTCTGCTTTTGCGTTACTTACGCTTGGTGGTAACTGGAAAGCCTGATAGTTTTCTCTCAGAACGTGCTCTAGGTTCTGACAGGGATCTGTGTTGTGTTAGAGTATTCTTTTCCTTCCCTCTGGGGGGCAGATGCACTAAAGCTAAATGAGCCTTTAATGACTCTCCAACGAGGAAAATTTGATCCGTTGCATGCATGCATGCTTTTACCGAGGAAGCCAGCAGCTAACGAAAACGGAATGGAGATGAGCAATTAGTGTGAAAACCCCATTGAAACGACATGCACTAACCTTTTCCGATTGCCTTTACGCAGGAAAAAGGCAGGAAAACTAACGACAGGTCTGGACCACTCGTTAGGACAGCTCTGTGCCAGGAAAAATCATTAAGAGAAAAAATAAACAAACTTTGAGCCAATCCCAGCGCATTAGCAGAGCTAAAAGCGCTGTGATTGGTCCAAAGGACGTCAGAAAAACATAAATAAATAAAAATAAAAAAAAAGGGTCGGGAGGGGGCAAGGGCGCTCATCAGGAGCGTCCTGTACGGACGGCCTTGCCCCCCACCCCCGCTGCTCCCCACTTTCCGCCGCTCCCCCCACCCCGAAAAAGCAAAATTCGAGCAGCCCCTACCCCCCGCCCTTCCTCACTACTCTCTCACCTCAGCTCCGCCTCCCGACATCCTCCGTCCTGTGCCCCGCCCCCTTTTGGGGTCGTCGCCGCCATTCCCCTCCTCCATCGGGCCCCCTCCCTCTTACCGGGCCCGTGCAGCGCCTCTCTCCTCTGTCCGAAGGCGCTGCACGGGCAAGAAGAAAGCCTGATGCCTGCCTTCGCCCAGCTTCGATGGCGCGTCTTTCTCCTGCTGGGCCTGCCCCTGTCTGACGTCGGTTACCTATGTAGGTTACTGACGTCAGACAGGGGCGGGCCCAGCAGGAGAAAGACGCGCCATCGAAGCTGGGCGAAGGCAGGCATCAGGCTTTCTTCTTGCCCATGCAGCGCCTTCGGACAGAGGAGAGAGGCGCTGCACGGGCCCGGTAAGAGGGAGGGGGCCCGATGGAGGAGGGGAATGGCGGCGACGACCCCAAAAGGGGGCGGGGCACAGGACGGAGGATGTCGGGAGGCGGAGCTGAGGTGAGAGAGTAGTGAGGAAGGGAGGGGGGCAGGAGCTGCTCGAATTTTGCTTTTTCGGGGTGGGGGGAGCGGCGGAAAGTGGGGAGCAGGGCTGCTTGAATTTTGCTTTTTCGGGGTGGGGGAGCGGCGGAAAGTGGGGAGCAGCGGGGGGGGGGGGGCAAGGCCGTCTGTACAGGACGCTCCTGATGAGCGCCCTTGCCCCCTCCCGACCCTTTTTTTTTCTTTTTGTTTTGATTTGGGAGCCATGTGCTTGTGATTTGACTGTGTTTTGACTGTTTGTGGCATGCGCAGAGCAGCTAACATAACGCTTGGCTGCTCTGCGCATGATTTGGGGGCCGATTAACGATGTGTATTGTGATTCTTTGATACATTGTACGTTTCTATACCGATCTGAGCATGTGTGACTTTTTTTTTTGGTGCATTCTTCGTTTTTTAAAAATCGTTAGGGCCTTTAACGATTTTGATTTTTTTACGTTTGCTTGATGCATCTACCCCTGGGTTAGCTGCTGCTGTGTGTGTGTGCATAACTCTGTAATCAGGGTCAGCTGCTCGTTTGTTTAGTGGGGGCTGGGCATTGCTCAGCCTCCTGGGCTCTGGGCTGAGTAAGAGTGTTCTCCTTTGTTTGTTTGTTTTAAGGATTTCTCTTCCCAGTGTCCCAGCTTGCTGGCTCAGTGAGTTTAACCCTTAGTGTACTGTGTGTATGGTGTTCCTGCCTCTGCCAGTGTGTTTGTTCTATCGACCCTGCTCCCTCTCGGGAAGGGAAACGTTCTCTCTGATTGTTTGTTGATTTATGGAACTCTCTCTCGGCTGGCTCTACAAGCTTAACCCTTTGTGTTCTGTTTGCCTCTGTCTACAGTGGGTTTGAGGCTAAGGCTTTCTGCCTTCCTTTTGTGTCTGGTTCCTCTGGCTTCTGCCTGGGGCTTCCTACCCTGGTGGGGGGGGGGTTGCTGTGTTAGTTCCCCTGTCCTGCGCTAGTCCCCTGGGTGGGCGTGGCCCGCTCTGGTCCTTTGTTTCTCGCTCTGCCCTATTACTGCTGTTCAGCGCGTGTCTGGCATCTTGGGGCCCGGGGGGGGGGGCCCTCTGGGTTCTTTCACCCCTCCCTGTGTGTCTGGGTTCCTATTCGGCCGTGAGGCCCGCACGAGTGGCTCTGTGTGCATGGGTTCCGGTTCGGCCGCGAGGCCCGCCTGTATGCCTATTTCCCTTCTTCCTGAGGGACTGTGGGGAGGGGTAGCTTAGGGGTATTGTGTAGCTGGGATGTGTGGTGGTGGGTCAGTTTCCCCTTGGCCTGAGTCGGTGCCCTGCTGGCCTCGGCCAGGGCCCAAGGGCTCACGACCAACCCAACGAACTACAAGGATGAAGCATATGTGTACACAGGTGGCATTCCCAACCTTTCCAATCAAGGATAAGGGCTAAGGCAGAGAGGCTAACATAGAGGAAATAAATGCATGGCTGCATAGTCAGTATCAATGGGAGCATTTCAGCTTTATGGACAATGAAACAATGAAATGATTTTCCAATGGACGCTGAGGAGAAATAGCATCCAATTTGTGAAGAAAGGATGACGTATCTTCCAGAATAGACTGGCTACCCTACTGAGGAGTGACTTAAAGTAAGATCATTGGGGATGGGTAGACAAATCTACACTGTAGATATTGGGGAAAAAAAGGTGTAGTATCTTGTGATCTATATATAGTAATGTCCATGGTAAGCTATATAAAGTCCTAGATTGAGAGGTGGTCATTGAAGAGACCAGCTTGAATTCAGCAGTGGCAACAGAGACATGGTGTATGGAGAACCATGAGTGGCAATAAGGTATGCTATGGTCTATTCATGAAGGAAAGGGTAGGAAAAAAGGGGAGAGGAGTGGTGCTATATAATAATAAAGCAGTAGAATTGCAGGCCTTACAAAGAAATGAGTAGGCATTTTACATTAACCTAGAAAAAGGAAATGGGACATCTATTGATAACGGTGTGATATACAGACATCTTCTGCAGGCAGAATATATAAATATAGATTTAATGGAAGTCATTAACAAAATTGCTGTGAATGGGGAAGTAATACTGTTAATTGATTTCAATCTGTTATGTTCTCTGCAGAAAGAACTGTACTGGAACCTAATAATGGAATTCACACATGAGGGGGGTGATACTGGACATGGTGCTTATGTAGAGGGTCTGGCAGTTTCAATGGCTACTCTTTCCTTCCATTTGGTGGCTCCTGAGAGTCAGTGGAAAGGCTAGCTTGAAGGGCATAATTGCTATGCACACTTTTATGTGAGTGCCAGCATTGAATATTGGCCGGTACCCACATAGTTTTTAAAAGGCTTTCCAAGCCTCTCTGATCCCCCTTCTGACCCCTTCCCCTGAAACAGCTCCCCTTCTGAGCCTCCTCCCCCCAAATGGCCTCCTTATTGATCCTCTTCCACAAGCAACAGCAATATTCCCCCAACCATCACCATAGGCTCCCCCTGAGCCTACCTAGCATCTCTGGTGATCCAGTGGGGGTGTTGGGGCAGGAGCATATCCCACTCACTCTTGCCACTAGCGGATGCCTCATGAAAATGGCTGTGCAACCTTTTGCAACAGCCTTGCCTATCCAAGCAATACAAGGATGACATAAGAGACCATGGCAGCCATTTTCATTAGGCAGTCACTAGGGGTAGGAGTAAGTGAGATTTGCTTCTGCCCCCACTTGACCACCAGTGTTGCTAGGTAGGTCCAGGAGGGCCTATGTCAGCATTTCTCAAACTGTGCCATAGTGAACTCACAGGGATGCCACAGAGCAGATGGGAGTTCACATGCCGAGCACCAGTTGCCAGGAGCAGGAAGTGCATCCCCTGCCCATGCAATAATCACTCTACAAGTCTACATTGCTGATGTGAGCTACACATGGCTGGGACAAGTTACCGATCAGAGCTCAGCTGTGGATGGTCACGGAGCCTGTCTGACTCCTTAAAGGATGATCTTGATTGGGAACTATGGAATGAGGCTCTTTGCTTCCCAATCAGGATCACCCTTTTAAGTGCCAGACAAGCTCCGTGACCAATCACAGCTGAGCTCTGATCGGTAGCTTGCCCCAGCCATGTGTGACAGGAAAACAGTGGTCCTCCATCAGAGAGTGAGATTTTGTACATAGCAGCTGGCAGAAAGAAAGAGATAGTAATCCAAGGTAAGCACAATTAAAAAGTTAAAATTAAATTTAAAAGTTCAAACTTATGAACCCATTGAAGCAGAGGGACAATTGTGGGTGGGTGGGGTAGGGGAGGGAAGGAGAGATGCTGCAGAAGGAATGAGAGGGAGGAAGGGAGAGATAAAGCAAAGGGTTGAATCTTGTATATGTGAGTCAAGGAGCGGGGGCGATGTTGCATGGAGAAGGAGAAATGTTGGACATAGTGCTGAAGGGAGAGATGGTTCATGTGGGAGAAAGGGAGAAATATTGTACATTAGTGTGGCTGGGGGGGGGGGATAGAGACCTGTGTGGCTGGGGGGTGGATACCTGTTTGGTGGGGAGGGGTGGAGACCTGTGTGGTTGGTGGGGGGGGGGGGGAGTGCTGTGAAAGGGTGCGATGAACTGAAAACGTTTGTGAACCACTGGCCTATGGTGATCATGGAGGGGAGGTTGGGTTGAGGGTATTGCTGTTGCAAGGGGAGGGGGATTCAAAGGGAGTTATTTGAAGGGAGGGGAATCAGAAGGGGACTTGGAGAGCCTGGAAAAGATTTAAACGTTATACAGATCCTGACTGAGGTTCAGCAGAGGCCTGCGTAACTGTCTTATGTGGGCCACAGTTGAATATTGGCTGAGACCCATATAAATTTCAGTGGCCAACACCACTGCTATTAGCCTCAGATCTTCAGTGCTAGTGCCTGCACATAGCCCATCACTGAGTATCTGGGCATAATTTAGGCGGTAAAAAATGCTGACCACCACTAGCTGAATATAGATCTGACAATGTTTATCTTTATGTGTTCATATTTATTGAATTTTTGATAATGCCTTTCAAAGTCAGCAAAGTGGTGTACAATATGCTAAATATATATCAATTACAGTAGAACAGATTTCTTCTGTTGTTCACGTAGGCTTTTGGACCCTTTGTCTGGAGCCAGTTGTGATGCTTACTCTGTTCCATGATTTTGTGACTGCAAGATTGGATTATTGCAATGTGGTGTATACCGGGTTGCCTCATGTACAACTATGGTGGCTACAGTATTTGCAGAATACAGCCACGCAATTTTTATGTAGAGCGAGGCGTTGGGATCATATCACTCCCCCCCCCCCCTTTTTTTTGCCAGTTGCTCTGGTTTCCTGTTCCTGCTAGGGTACAATTGAAAGTTCTTTTGTTGGCTTTTAATGCTCTGCATGAAAGCACTCCTGCTTATTTGGCACAAGCTGCTATGCCTTATGTTCCATCTCAAGCCTTCCGCTTTGCACATGGGAATCGTTTAGTTGTTCATCCTGTGTCTCAGGTACACTACAAATGGACATGTCAATCCACGTTACATCCATATCATCTGCTATCTCTTCCTCCCTCTAAGACATCCCACATGCCTGTTCCATGCTTTCTTTTATTCAGATACAGTCCTCATCTCTACCACCTCCACCGGGATAGTCTTTCACACATCAACACCCTTTCTGAAAAGAAGAATTTCCTTAGATTACCTTTCAGTCCCCCTTCAGCTTCATTTTATGCCTTCTCATTCCAGAGCTTCCTTTTAGTAAAAAGATCCCTGCCTGCAGTGCATTTATGTTGCAGAGATATTTAAATGTCTCAATCATATCTCCTCTCTCTCTCTCTCTCGTCTTTCTTCCAAAGTAATCGTATTGGGGTGTATTAATCTGTCTCTATATGCTTTATGATGAAGACCACTAACCATTTTAGTGCCCACCCTATGGACTGACTACATCCCAGTTATATCTTTTTGAAGATGTGGTCTTTAGAACTGCACATCGTACTCTAAATGGGGCCTCATCAGAGATTTATACAGAGGCACTATCACTTCCTTTTACCAGCTGGCGATTCCTTTTCCTATGCACCCAAGCATCCTTCTGGCTTTGGCTGTCATCCTTTCTACCTGTTTCGAGTACAGAAGTACTTCTCCTCCAAAATGATACTGTTTCCTTGGGTTTCTGTAGCCCAAGTGTATAAACCTGCATTTTTTTTGCATTAAGTCTGAGTTGTCAATTTCCGGACCATTCGTTTAGCATAGCTAGATCTTTCCTCATGCTATCCACATCATCAAGGATATATACCCTACTACAGAATTTTTTATTAACTGCAAAGAGGAAAATCTTACCCAACAGCCCTTCTGTTAAAAGAACTGGACCAAGGACTGATCCCTGTAGTACACCACTCATAATATCCCTTTCCTACATTCTACTGGCAACATTAACACATGATTCAAAGATCGTATTATGGAATGAACCACTGTACAGGTTAAATTGAAAAATCAAATGAAAGCAGGGTTCTAATTAAATATGGCACATGTGTGTATATGGAGGAAAAAGCCTTGAGCAAACTCCCATTGTACTATAACAAATAGTTTAGTCGGAGTTAGACTTCCTCATCATCGGCTACAAAAACCTTCAAGTGTTTAATATCAATGATTAAGTAACAAAAAGCTTTCAAACTTAGCTTTAGTAATATTTAGTGATCTTGGTCTCAATGCCTTTCTGTAAACGTTGGCTGTGATCTACGGCGGCCAGCGTTTCAAATTCTTTCTGCGTCAGGATCACAGACCAAGTGCTCTGAAAGTCAAATATAACGTTATATTAGAAAACAGCAACTGTTGTATGCTTGTGAAGACATAGAAGTACCTCCTTTCTCCAAATCATATGGTAACGTGAGTAGAGGGGTTTAGACTGTGACAGATGACGTTAAGAGTCCTTTATGAACCTGCCATTTTCCAGGAATGGCATCTTATTTGCGACCGCCGGCAAGATTGAGCAGAGGTAGGCACGTTGTTTTTGACAAGCATACAACAGTTGCTGTTTTCTAATATAATGTTATATTTGACTTTCAGAGCACTTGGTCTGTGAGGTTGGGTAGTTTGTGGCTGCTGATGTCTTTGCAGATTACAATGGTGGGGGTAATATCTTAAAGGTCAATTCTCTAACCTGGGCACCCACATTCACACCCCCTGCACACATAAATGTACAGAATAATAACATTTACACATGTAAATGTACACTTAGCCACAAACATGCCAGCAGGGCATCTAATCACTATTCAACAAAGGTGCATGTAAGTGGCATAGTGCATACATGCAAGGGCACATACATGCAAGGGGACATGTACATGGGCAGAGCGTAGATGGGACATGGGTGTGTCTCCCATATACACCCATAACTTACAGAATATTATAAGTTATACACATTCCTGCTTTATTTATGTTCCTGCAGCTATGCCAGGTTCATTTTACAAAAAATGTGCAAAATATCAGAATCTAAAATAGTTTTTGAGTGAACATGAAAATTCTTCGAGCTACTAAGCAGTGGTAGCACGGGTCATTCCTATGTGCTAAGGCCATTTTTACTGCTGGTGTAAAATAGCAGATTTTCAGAATTTTCCAATAATGGTCACATGCTAATGTTCACATTAGCATGTGGACATTAGCATATGAGCCCTTATTTTGTAGACATTAGGGATTCACACACTAAACCTGCTCTAATCGGTTAGCATGTGGCACTGTATCTGTCTAACAGCGGCTAGGATCAGACGACCCTCAGGGGGAGGAATGCTGGCTTCGGCCTAACCCCTGGTAAGCCTTTCCTCGGCTGAGAGGTGCCCAGCTCTACCACTGGCTGCCTTTCAGGTGCTGTGGAGGACTTGCAGCTCATCTGCATATCCTTTAAAGCCTTCTCCGGGGTGACTCCCAGGTCCACTCCGATCCATTCAGGGCCTCCACTCTAGGTGCCGCGAGGCATTTTTCTCTTTACATTTATTTTTCTTCCAGTTACTACTTACGGCTCCAGTACACTTTTTTTTCTTGGTACTGTCCCTTCCTAATTTGTTTCTCCATCTTAAACTACTGTACACTGCAAGAACACATTGTCCACACTCTGTATTCATCATCTCACCATCTCTTTTTTCCTCTTCCTTTTTCTCAGCTCTCAACCTTCAACATTTCCTTCCTTCCATTCATCTATCTCCTTTCTATCTGAATACATCTCGCCTTCGTTGCTGTCGTCGTACCTCTCCTACTCTTCTCCGTACTTTCTTGCTCCTTCTCCTGCTCTCCACTGGGGACATTAATCCCAATCCTGGTCCTCCACATCAGCTCTCATCCTATCTGTGCAGGTCACACCGTGATATCTCCAATCTAATTTCTGTTCCTCTCCTCCCCCCTCCTTCCCTGCCTTTCTCTTGTGCTCTGTGGAATGCCCGGTCTGTCTGTAACAAACTTTCCTACATCCATGACCTCTTTATCTGTCGTACTCTCCATCTGCTTGCCCTAACTGAAACTTGGCTTTACCCTGAAGACTCTGCTTCAGTCGCGGCCCTATGCCATGGAGGTTATCTTTTCTCTCATACTCCTTGCCCGGTTGGCCGCAAAGATGGTGTTGGGCTACTACTCTCACCCTCTTGTAGATTTCAACCTCTTCTTCCACCTCAGTCTCACTGTTTTTCTTCCTTCGAAGTCCACTTCATCCATCTATTTGCTCCTCTACCTCTCCAAGTAGCAGTCATTTATCGACCCCCCTGATAAGTCCCTTTCTTCCTTTCTCACTGACTTTGATGCCTGGCTTTCCTTCTTTCTGGAAACCTGCATCTCCTTCCCTCATTCTTGGGGGTTTTAACATTCATGTTAATGACCCCTCTGACGCTTATGCCTCTCAGTGTCTTGCTTTAACATCCTCTTTCAATCTTCAACTGTGCTCCACTGCCCCCATTCTCCAGAATGACCACTGTCTTGATCTTATCCTCTTCTCAAACTGCTCACTCTCCAGTTTCTGTGCCTCAGCTCTTCCCCTCTCTGACCATCATCTGATAACTTTCACACTTAAACACTCTCCTCCCCTGTCCCGTCCAATCGTAACCAATACATTTAGGAATCTTCAGATTATTGACCCTTCTACTCTGTCCTCCAGTGTTTCAAATTTCTTCTCTACCACTATGTTATCCAAGTCAATGAGGCTGTCTCTTCCTATAATACTATTCTCTCCTCTGCTCTGGATACTCTCGCTCCTCCCATTCCCCGTTCTGTAAAACGTACCAAACCCCAGCCTTGGCTGACCTCTATAATCCGCTACCTACATTCCTGTGCCCGCTCTGCCAAACGCCTTTGGCTGAAATCCCATGCCCATGCTGACTTCATACATTTCAAATTTTTGCTGACCTCCTTCCAGTCTGCTCTTTTACTTGCCAAACAGGACTATTACATCCAGTTGACAAATTCTCTTGGCTCAAATCCTCGATGTCTCTTTGCCATACTGAACTCTCTCCTCAAAGTGCCTTCACCCCCAACCCCCCCCCCCCCCTTCACTTTCCCCCTAGACTCTGGCTGAGTTCTTTCATGATAAGGTTCACAAGATTAAATTTGAATTCTCAACCAGGTCACCTCCACCTCTCCTTCCCTTAGTCCATTCTCCCAACCCTCCAACCCCTGCCTCCTTTTCTTCCTTTTCTGAAATCACTGAAGAGGAAAGTACACATCTTATTTCCTCCTCAAAACTAACTACCTGTTCCTTTGATCCTATTCCCACCCATCTACTTAACACTATCTCTCCTACTGTCATCCCTTTTATCTGTCATATCCTCAATCTTTCACTATCCACTGTGACTGTTCCTGATGCCTTCAAACATGCCGTAGTCACACCACTCCTTAAAAAACCTTCATTGGACTCTACCTGTCCTTCCAACTATTGCCCCATCTCCCTCCTCCCTTTCCTATCCAAGATACTTGAATGTGCTGTTCACTGCCGTTGCCTTGACTTTCTTTCATCTCAAGCTATTCTTGATCCACTTCAATCTGGCTTTTTCCCCCTTCATTCAACTGAAACAGCACTTGCTAAAGTCTCCATTGATCTGTTACTGGCCAGATCCAAAGGTCTCTATTCTATCCTCATCCTTTTCGATCTATCTGCTGCTTTTGACACTGTTGATCACAGCCTACTCCTTGATACGCTGTCCTCACTTGGATTTCAGGGCTCTGTTCTTTCCTGGTTTTCTTCTTATCTCTCCCAGCATACCTTTAGTGTATACTCTAGTGGATCCTCCTCTACTTCTATCCCACTGTCAGTTGGTGTACCTCAGGGATATGTCCTGGGACCTCTTCTCTTCTCCATCTATACTTCTTCCCTTGGTACTCTGATCTCATCCCATGGTTTTTAGTATCATATTTATGCTGATGACTCCCAGATCTACCTCTCCACACTAGAAATCTCATCCAAATTCCAGACCAAAGTATCAGCCTGCCTGTCTGACATTGCTGCCTGGATGTCTCAGCGCCATCTGAAACTAAACATGACCAAGACTGAACTTCTCATCTTTCCCCTTAAACCAACCTCTCCTCCTCCCCCATTCTCTATTTTTGTGGATAACACTCTCATCCTTCCTGTCTCATCAGCTTGTAACCTTGAGGTCATCTTCGACTCCTCCCTCTCCTTCTCTGCACATATTCAACAGACTGCTAAAACCTGTCATTTCTTTCTCTATAATATCACCAAAATTTGCCCTATCCTTTTTGAGCACACTACCAGAACCCTCATCCACACTCTTATCACCTCTTACTTAGACTATTGCAACTTCTACTTAGCCATCTCTCTCCTCTTCAATCTGTTCAAAATTCTGCTGCACGACTAATATTCCGCCAGTGTCGCTATGCTCATATTAGCCCTCTCCTCAAGTCACTTCACTGGCTTCCTATCCATTTCCGCATACAGTTCAAACTCCTCTAGTAAGTGCATTCACTCTGCAGCTCCTCAGTACCTCTCCACTCTTATCTCTCCCTACATTCCTCCTTGGGAACTCCGTTCACTGGGTAAATCTCTCTTATCTGCACCCTTCTCCTCCACCACTAACTCCAGACTCCGTTCCTTTTATCATGCTGCACCATATGCTTGGAATAGACTTCCTGAGCCGGTACGTCAAGCTCCATCTGTGGCCGTCTTCAAATCTAAGCTAAAAGCCCACCTTTTTGATGCTGCTTTTAACTCCTAACCCTTATTCACTGTTCAGAACCCTTATTTTATCATCCCCACTTTAATATTCCCTTATCTCTTGTTTGTCCTGTTTGTCTGTCCTAATTAGATGGTAAGCTCTGTCGAGTAGGGACTGTCTCTTCATGTTCAAGTGTACAGTGCTGCGTATGTCTAGTAGCGCTTTAGAAATGATAAGTAGTAGTAGTAGCATAATAATAGTAAATGTTGTTACCAGCATATAGTAAAATGACCAAATATAAACATAAATACAGTTAATGAGGTAAACTTGGAAATGGTGAACTGAAACCTAGTAATACAACTAAAATGATACAGTTTCAGAAATATACACAGCACCATCGAACAATCCTGTAACAGAAAGATGATACATGTTAGTACAATATACACAATACCATAATGGGTAGCACGGAAGAACATTCAAACAATATGATGTCAGCACAATACCAATGAAACACCTAGCAAGCGCACATTAGAAATGGGTCTACGATTTAAGGGATACAGAAACTACTAACTCATGCTCTCAGAGTTTCTCTAACCCAATATTCTGAGGAACTATATGATTTTTAGAAAACAGCATAAAAATTGAGGTAGATTTAGGACAGGTTAGAATTGTACAGCAAAGGGAGATGCTTGCTGGCTTATCTTGAAAAGACTTCATTTCAGGCCTCATATCACAATGGTGAAGTTGTAACCATGGATAATTAAATTTGTCAGATAATCCAACTGTGCCTGCAATGCTGGGAAGAACAACAGTTTATCTCCCTCCAATACATGACCCAAAATCGAAATACCCATGCTCTACCATCCAAACCAATTTATAAGCTGATTTTAAATTTGAATGGCAGGGTTTTGCCAAAGTTGCATCCATGTTGTGCTAACCCATTTAAACTCACATGTACCATCTAATTTACCTATAATAGAGTAGGAACATTTCATAATAGGATGTCCTTGGGAATGGGCAGCCAGAGACAAACCTGGAAGTATCCAGTGGCGGTATGGCAAACAGAACGCTTTGCCCTAATTGCAACCAATTTGGGGAAGCAGATAGGTTCTGGGAATGATACCAGCAACCACTTAGGCTTAATTTAAAAGAGGAATGGTATTCCAACAAAAACAGAAAGCTTTAGTACTTCAGACTATTGCTTTTAACTGGCTTTAAAAGACTAAAAGAAAGTTGTACTATCTTAGCCAATTTCTTTAACTGGATTTTTTTTAAAATAAATATAAATTTTAAATTGACACAGAATTTATCAGTGTAACCTCTACCTCCCCTCTCTCAATTTTCAAAACAGTTTTCCATCTTGTACAGATTCCTTACCAGCAGTTTCAGGTTCAGACTCAGTACTGTATATAATATATGTATTATCCCTGAAGTTGTATAAAAGGTGCTCAATTTGTGTGCACAATTTAATTGAATAATGAGACAAGTAGCATCAATAATTGGGTGCTAATAATCAATTATCAACACTAATTGGCATTAACTGAAATTTACATCTGCATTTTTAGTCGTAGGGATCCGCACATAAATTTTACACGTAGCTCCAAAAAAGGGGCAAGGCTATGGGAGAGTCATGGGCAGATCAGGGGCATTCCTACAATTTATGCGCACTGTTATAGAATAAGAGGGATCCATGCTTAATTTAGATGTGAGGATTTATACCAGGGTTTACTTGGTATAAATGAGATTGAAGGGGGGCAGACTCAAGAAAAATGTAAGGAAGTATTTTTTCACGGAGAGAGAGTGGTGGATGCTTGGAATGCCCTCCTGCGGGAGGTGGTGGAGATGACTTTGATGCCTGGCTTGCCTTCTTCCATGATCCTTCCTCCCCCTCTCTCATCCTTGGTGACTTTAATATTCCTGCTAATGATCCTTCCAACTCTTATATTTCCAAGTTACTCGCTTTAACGTCCTCCTTTAATCTCCAACTCCCCCACTCATCAAAATGGTCACTGTCTTGATCTCATCTTCTCCTCCAACTGTTCACCCTCTAGTTTCCTTGCCTCTGATCTTCCCTCCTCTGATCACCATCTTATAACTTTCACACTTAAATCTCCTCCCTCCCAGTCCCATCCTATCTTATCTAATTTATCTAGGAATCTTCACGATATTGACCCTTCATCTCTATCCTCCCATGTTTCAAACCTCCTCTCTACTGTGGCACCATCCACGTCTGTCAACGAGGCTGTTTCTTCTTACAACAATAGTCTATCCTCTGCCTTAGACACTCTTGCACCTTTGATGACCCGCCCTGTAAGGCGTACAAAACCCTAACCTTGGCTGACTTCTAATATCCGCTACCTACATTCCTGTACCCGCTCCGCCAAACGCCTCTGGCGGAAATCTCGGGCCCTTGCTCATTTCTTACACTTTAAGTTCATGCTGACCTCCTTCCAATCTGCTCTTTTACGTGCCAAACAGGATTATTATATTCAACTGACCAACTCTCTTGGCTCTAATCCTCGACTTCTCTTCACCACATTGAACTCTCTTCTCAAGGTGCTCCCTCCCCCAACTCCCCCTTCATTATCTCCTCAGACCCTTGCTGAATTCTTTCACAACAAGGTTCAAAAGATAAACCTTGCTTTCTCTACCTCACCACCTCTCCCTCCACTAGTCCGTTCCCCTCTCTCTCCTTCCCCTCATTCCCTTTCCTCCTTTCCTGAAGTTACTATTGAGGAAACTACACTTCTCCTCTCTTCCTCAAAATGTACCACCTGTTCCTCTGATCCCATTCCTACCCACCTTCTTAATGCCATCTCTCCTGCTCTTATTCCTTTTATCTGTCACATTCTCAACCTCTCACTTTGCACTGCGACTGTCCCTGCTGCCTTTAAACATGCTGTGGTCACACCTCTCCTTAAGAAGCCTTCACTCGAACCTACTTGTCCCTCTAATTACCGACCCATCTCCCTCCTTCCTTTTCTCTTCAAATTACTTGAGCGTGCTGTTCACCGCTGCTGCCTTGATTTTCTCTCCTCACATGCTATTCTTGACCCACTACAATCTGGTTTTCGCCCTCTCCACTCAAACCGAAACTGCGCTTACTAAAGTCTCCAATGACCTATTACTGGCTAAATCCAGAGGTCAATAATCCATCCTCATTCTTCTTGATCTTTCCACTGCTTTTGACACTGTCGATCACAGCATACTTCTCGATACCCTGTCCTCACTTGGATTCCAAGGCTCTGTCCTTTCCTGGTTCTCTTCCTACCTCTCCCTCAGCACCTTTAGTGTTCACTCTGGTGGATCCTCTTCTACTTCTATCCCTCTGCCTGTCAGAGTACCTCAGGGTTCTGTTCTTGGTCCCCTCCTCTTTTCTATCTACACTTCTTCCCTTGGTTCATTAATCTCATCCCATGGCTTTTCCTACCATCTCTATGCTGATGACTCCAAAATCTACCTTTCTACCCCTGATATCTCACCTTGCATCCAAACCAAAGTTTCAGCGTGCTTGTCTGACATTGCTGTCTGGATGTCTCAACGCCACCTGAAATTAAATATGACCAAAACCGAGCTTCTCATTTTCCCCGCCAAACCCACCTCCCCGCTCCCCCCGTTTTCTATTTCTGTTGATGGTTCTCTCATTCTCCCTGTCTCCTCAGCTCGAAACCTTGGGGTCATCTTTGACTCTTCTCTCTCCTTCTCTGCTCATATCCAGCAGATTGCCAAGACCTGTCATTTCTTTCTTTACAACATCAGTAAAATCCGCCCCTTTCTTTCCGAGCACTCTACGAAAACCCTCATCCACACCCTTGTCACCTCTCGTTTAGACTACTGCAATCTGCTTTTTGCTGGCCTCCCACTTAGTCACCTCTCCCCTCTCCAGTCGGTTCAAAACTCTGCTGCCCGTCTCATCTTCCGCCAGGGTCGCTTTACTCATACTACTCCTCTCCTAAAGACCCTTCACTGGCTCCCTATCCGTTTTCACATCCTGTTCAAACTTCTTCTACTAACCTATAAATGTACTCACTCTGCTGCTCCCCAGTATCTCTCCACACTCGTCCTTCCCTACACCGCTTCCCGTGCACTCCGCTCCATGGATAAATCCTTCTTATCTGTTCCCTTCTCCACTACTGCCAACTCCAGACTTTGCGCCTTCTGTCTCGCTGCACCCTACGCCTGGAATAAACTTCCTGAGCCCCTACGTCTTGCCCCATCCTTGGCCACCTTTAAATCTAGACTGAAAGCCCACCTCTTTAACATTGCTTTTGACTCGTAACCACTTGTAACCACTCGCCTCCACCTACCCTCCTCTCTTCCTTCCCGTTCACATTAATTGATTTGATTTGCTTACTTTATTTATTTTTTTGTCTATTAGATTGTAAGCTCTTTGAGCAGGGACTGTCTTTCTTCTATGTTTGTGCAGCGCTGCGTATGCCTTGTAGCGCTATAGAAATGCTAAATAGTAGTAGTAAAATGGTAACTGAATTCAAACATGCGTGGGATAAACATAAAGGAATCCTGTTCAGAAGGAATGGATCCTCAGAAGCTTAGCTGAGATTGGGTGGTGGAACCGGTGTTGGGAGGCGGGGCTGGTGGTTGGGAGGTGGGGCTATGGTTGGGCAGACTTCTGCAGTCTGTGGCCTGAAAATGACAGATACAAATCAAGGTGAGGTATGCACAAAAAGTAGCACATACTGTATGAGTATCTTGTTGGGCAGACTGGATGGACCGTGCAGGTCTTTTTCTGCCATCATCTACTATGTTACTATGACTTCATCCAAGGACATATTCTTTGTTGCAAACAAGCCCAGCTATCTCCTGGGAAGATTGGAGGAGAGAGACACATGGCTCCAGGAGTATGGGATCAGACAGGGAAGTTTGCATGCCATCGATAACAGTTCATGGCTACAACAAAGGCTTGCTTCATGACCATGAAGCTGGCTGGACATTATTACACCTTATGTGATTGGTCCACAGGTATCATCTGACCGATGGATGCCAAAATGTTGTACTGAAGAGGAAACAACCAGAAGACTTGCAGGTGGATAGAAGGCTCAGAATAAGCAAGAGATAATTTTCCTAAACACCAGTGAACTGCATACCTTGTAACAAACTCACAAGGTTAGCTCAGCTATAATATACAGCCTTACCTAAAGACTGTGCATCTGCATCCAGAATACAGATCTTGGACTTTATTCCTGGACTGAGAGACTCGCTGAGGCTTCAGCTTGAGTCTCAGAGGAAGAATCCGCTTCTTTACATTGGAAGTCTGCAACAGACTTCAGGGTGAGATAACAGGATTTACTACCTATGGTCATGGGGATAATTAGTCCTTGGCTTTTGTCTGAGACAGAAGGGTTTTATGTCATGACTTATGGTCTGTGAATTTAGCTGCTAACTGTATTTTGCATAAGACGTGTGGTGTAAGTTCTCATAATAATCATTAGGATATCAGTATCGTGATTGGTTGTGTAATCACTCATTTAGTTAGTCCAGTCCATTAGGATAATCATATTTCATTGTCTGTATTTTGGTGATAATCTATTTTTATAGCAAGTTATTTTGTATTTTGCTTGGCATTTTGCTTCAGAATTCTGTGTGTGTGTGTGTGTGTATATATATATTGTATATGTATATATCAGTGGCGTAGCTACGTGGGGCCTGAGGGGGCCGGGGCCCCCGCAGATTCACCCCAGGACCCCCCTCCCGGCGAACCCGCCCCCGCCGCCGCCTACCTTTACTTTTGCTGGCGGGGGATCCCATTCCCCGCCAGCCGACGTCTTCTCAGTCCTTCCTGCACTTCAATTTGTTTGCTGACGTCCTGCACGTAATTATACGTGCAGGACGTCAGACTCAGAGAACAGTTCTGTTCTCTGAGTCTGACGTCCTGCACGTACAACGTGCAGGACGTCAGCAAACAAATTGAAGAGCGGGAAGCGACTAAGAAGAAGACGTCGGCTGGCGGGGAATGGGATCCCCGCCAGCAAAAGTAAAGGTAGGCTGCAGCGGCGGCGGGTTCGCGGCGGGAGGGGGGGCGGCAATGTCGGCGGTGGGGGGGGGCGGCGCCGGGGGGAGGGCTAAAATGTGCCCCCTCCCCCCGGGCTCGGACCCCTCTCCCACGGAAGGCTGGCTACGCCCCTGGTATATATATATATATATATATATATATATATTGTAACCAGGTACCTCTCTTGTGCAGCCAAGGATAGAACAATCTCCTCCAGCCACAGGCTCCCGGTACAATGAAGAAATAAATGTCCACCAGTAACTTCAATCTTAAGGACTTTTATTCCAAGCAGGTTTCTAGTACACAGTTCCAACAGCAGCATAGCACATACCAGGATTCAATACAGACTTACAGGCTCCAGTCTGGGCTCTTTATCCAGTGCACAATAAACAGTAATTCAATTCCCAAGACAAACAGTTCTTTCAGTTCATCATCACAGTTCAGTCACCAAGTAGCACTTTCTACCTTCTATCCTCTTTACCTTCAGGAGAGTTCAATATTTTAGGGGCTCCTTCTACCCTAGGGTTTTCCCCTGCCTCAGCTTCACAGTGAATTCAATACTTTTGGGACTTCCTCTCACCCAAGGAATCTCAGCCTGCTTCAGTACTTTAGGGACCTCCCTGCCCAAGGTATTTTCAGCCTGCAAATACTTCTCTCCTTCTGCTTCTCTCTCCTGAACTGAACTCCACTCCTGGGACTCCTTCCCACCTGCCTAATCAATCCCTGGCTTCAGCTACCACAACCAATCATTCTCTTTCCATTAGCTTCCCCACACCCATACCAGCTGAGTTGAGCATTAAACTAATGAGACCAATGATGAGCTCCTGCACACATGGTTTCCTAACTCTCTTTCTGCCTAGTGGCAGCCACTCTACACAACCTGCCAGCTTACACCCATGTCTTCCCTGATTGCAGCTAGGTGTCCAGTCCGGGTTCTTCATCTCCCCCTTAGGCTTCTTGCCTGCAATGCCTTCTGGGACTTGTATTTCAGACTGAAACTGCCTTAACCCAACTATACTGGAGGTGACTTTATCACTATATATACTTAATAAATAATATATATTCAATTTGTGGCATTGTTCCTTTTTTATACAAATAGCTAGCCATTGGGACAAAGAGGTATGCTTCCCCTAGACATGAATCCAGAATAATTGTTATTTAGTAGAGTTCTGTCAGCTAAGTACCTCTGATGTATATTAGGAGTTGTCCTCCTGTATATAACATACCTACATATTGGTGGCCCTCCCTTTCTTACAAACCCCGGGTTTCACCTGCGCTGACTGCCGTTCCCCAGAGGTTGAGCCCCTAGGTGCGGGCGGCCTGCAGACCTTACGAGATGGAGCAGGAAGCGGGCTGGTGAACTTAACAGCCAGACAGGCAGCAGGCAACAGAGTGATCCAGGTACAAGCAAAGTCAATAGGCAGGCAGCACACACGGGAGTAATCCAGGAACAGGCAATGTTAACAGGCAGGCAGCAGGCAGGGGAGTAATCCAGGTATAGGCAGTGTCAATAGGCAAACAACAGGCAAGAGAGTAATCCAGGCACAGGTAAAGTCAAGAGAGTAATCCAGGTACAGACAAAGTCAGTAGGCAGGCAGCAGGCAAGAGAGTAATCCAGGTACAGGCTATTTAACATATTTATAAATGATATGGAAATCGGAATGACAAGTGAGGTAATTAAATTTGCAGATGATACAAAACTATTCAAGGTTGTTAAAACACATGAGGAATGTGAAATTTTGCAGGAACATCTTGGGAAACTGGAAGACTGGGCATCCAAATGGCAGATGAAATTTAATGTGGACAAATGTAAGGTGATGCACATTGGAAAGAATAATCCAAATCATAGTTACCTGAGGCTAAGGTCCACCTTGGGGGTCAGCACTCAAGAAAAAGATCTAGGTGTTGCTGTAGATAATGCACTGAAGTCTTCTGCTCAGTGTGCAGCGGTAGCCAAAAAAGCAAATAGGATACTAGGAATTATTAAGAAAGAGATGGTGAATAAGACCGAAAATGCTATAATGCCTTTGTTTTGCACCATGATGCAACCACACCTTGAGTATTGCATTCAGTTCTGGTCGCCCTATCTCAAAACAGATATAGCAGAATTAGAAAAGGTTCAAAGAAGAGCAACCAAAATGATAAAGGGAATGGAACTCCTCTCATATGAGTAAAGGCTAAAGAGGTTAGGGCTCTTCAGCTTGGAAAAGAGACAGATGAGGGGAGATATGATTGAGGTCTACAAAATCCTGAGTGGTATAGAACAAGTAGAAGTAAATTGATTTTTTACTCATTCCAAACGTACAAAGACTAGGGGACACTCAAGTAAGTTATATGGAAATACTTTCAAAACAAATAGGAGAAAATATTTTTTTCACTCAACAAATAGTTTGCCAGAGGATGTAGTAACAGCGGTTAGCGTTTCTAGGCTTAAAAAAAGGTTTGGACAAATTCATGGAGGAAAAGACCATAGTCTGCTATTGAGACAGACATGGGGAAGCAACTGCTTGCCCAAGATTAGTAGCATGGAATGTTGCTGCTAATTGTGTTTCTGCCAGGTACTTGTGACCTGGCTTGGCCACTGTTTGGAAAACAGGATACTAGGCTAGATGGATCATTGTTCCGACCCAGTATGGCTACTGTTATGTTCTTATGTCTGTGTGACCAGTCTACTAAAAATGCTGACTCCTAGTACATCCCAATGACTTGATTTTCTCTGTTTTTCACTAGGAGTTTTTTTTTTTTTTTTAAAATGACCAAAAAAGATAAATGAACAGAGCACGAGAACATCTTCCATGTGTCCATTTTCAGAATAAAATTAAAAAAGAGAGACATTTTGCTCTTTCAAAAATTGCCACATTTCCTATTCTGATTTGGGACTGTGAGTGCAAAATGTTCAAAGTCCAACTTAGATGTCATATCAGAAATGCCCCCCCCCCCCCCCACATAACTGTGTAAGTCTAAGTGCTTTGAAAATACACCTCCTAGTTACTAATAACTGGAGTTAACAGTAATATAATATGTTTTAACACATCCCAAGTGGAGGTTTCCCTATCTACGTGCAAGGACCTTTCTCCTAGAGAGTGCTAGCCACCCTCCTGCAGAAGTTTAGGCTAGTTGCCTCTAACTACACCATAAACTAGCGGTTTAGATTTAATGAGCCAGCTCGCAACATTGCAGGCCAGTTCAATTTGGAACTCTGTACCTCTCTGATGCTCTTGTCTAGCTTTTCCATCTTAGTGACTTCTTGCCATTGAATTCTGCTTTTGTTATTATCTATACCTTAAAGTATTGCGTATAATGACTGATTTATGTTATTTAGAATATTTCTGTTTTTCATCTTGTAAACTACTTTAAATTACTGCTTTGCAGCCAGGAGATAGTCTAATAAATGAGACAGAGACATTCACATTTAGTTATTTATGTAGCTTATCCACTTTCTTTTCCATCTTTTGTTGAAATGGTAAAAACTCTGGACCATTTTGATGGCCATTCCATGCACTGCCATCACGCTGTCTTTATCACTTGTGGTTAGTTTCAATGTGTTTACATCTGAAGTGCAGACATATCAGCCTTTTTTTTTTGGCTTTCTTTCTTCCTTTCGGGCTCTATAATTTTCATGTTATTTAGGAAAACAAAACACACAGGCTCATACAGGAAATCCATTTTACAAGTGTAAATATTTTCTATTCAGAAAACCTCAATGATGGTTAGTTATTTTAAACTACAGAAAGAAAATTACTAATAATGATTGGTTTCAGTTAATGAAATGCTTTTATGCAAATGTATGAACCCTAAATATGACCTGGAAACAAAAGACTGCTAAACAGTTACTATTAAGCAATACATTAGTAAATCAATTAAGCAGAACACCCTTCTAATGAACCAGCTGTAAAAAAAGAGTTGTCATGGAAACCTGGAAAGAGAAAGCCAGAGGATGTCAGTAGGAAAAGAAATATACTACAAAATATTAAGTAAACATGAACCTTGAAAATTATTAAGGACAATTCAAAATTTTTAACCCTTGCTTCAACAGGAAGCTCTCTTAAGACTAAATTATCATTTGAGTTAGTGTACGAAAGGAAGTATGGAAGTGTTATATGTTATAAAAGTGCTAAGGGGGCTAGATGCAAAAGGGTCTAAAAATGTAGAAAAAAAGTGCAAAATGTCTATAAGCTAGACTATTTGCATAATTTTGAAGAAAAAAACACCCTTTTACACATTCTGGGCTCCTTTTACAAAGCAGCGCAACTGATTAGCATGTGCCAAATTCAAAGAACTACTACTACTACAAATCATTTCTATAGCGCTACCAGTCGTACGCAGCGCTTCACAACTGAACATGAAGAAAAGACAGTTCCTGCTCAAAACAGCTTACAACCTAAATCAGGACAGACAGACAGGACAAATAAGGGATAAGAGTAGGACAGACAGATAGGACACATAGGGAAAAGGGACTATTGAAGAGAGGAAGAATGGGCTTCTTCGCATTCAGTGTGCCATTAATCAATAGCGCCACTTTGTAAAAGGAGCCCTCTGTTTTTTTAAATTTCATTTTCATCTATACAATAAATCAAAAAAGAACATGGTCAAGTGAACAGTCCATTAAAAATATATATTTTAAAAAAACAGAAAAATCAAAATATAACATTGACCAAGCAAATCAGACCTACTATAATGGAAATAAGAGGGAGATGGAAAAAAAAGAGGGACAAAACACGCAACCAACTCACACTAAAGGACATACACTAGACATTATCACACACAAATTCGACCCCGAGTCAAACCTTATATTAACAGATATAAAATGGACACCCGCACCGTGGTCAGACCACTATAAAGCAAACATCTCCCTCCAATGGCGAACGAAAAACTCAATTAACAAACAAGAATGAAAAACATACACCACGAGAGAAAAAATAGACCCGGTAACATTCTGGCAACAGATCTTCCACAACGGATGGACAATTAAGACAGATACAAACCAATTTCTCGTAGAATGGGATGATAGAGGCAGATTAATATTAGACAATATTGCCCCAACTCAAACCAGAACCTCATACAGAAAGAACTCAATACCATGGTTCAATGAAGACCTGAAAAAACACAAGTTAGAAGGTTAGAACGTGCATGGACTAAAAAGAAAGATGACCCCCACACTTAACGCCTGGAAACAACTTAAAGGAAATATAAATATACCATAAGACAAACTAAAAGATTATAGTACAAAACCAAAATCGGACCAAACTACAAGAACACACATAAACTCTTCCAACTCGTGAATCAACTACTAGATATCACACCAGTCACAACCAACAGCAAAGATACACCAGGAGCAGACAATCTCGCAAGATACTTCAATGAGAAAATCGTAAAACTACGACTCAAAATACCTGTCAGCACCATTGATTAAGCTGATCTCCTTGACTGTCTAGATCCAGACCCTGGAATATACCCAGCAGACAGAACCTGCACCAACTTCGAGACACTATCGGAGGATCTCATTTCCCAAACGCTCAAAAGATTCGCCAAATCTCATTGCAAATTAGACATATGCCCAAACAACCTTATGACATCTGCCCCACAACAATTTATAACAGACCTAACGAATCATTTGAACTACATATTACAAAATGGACTCTTCCTGAAGGTGAAAGGAAACATTCTACTTACCCCCATACCCAAAGACGCAAAGAAAAGTCCTAGTGAACTAACCAACTACAGACCAGTATCATCCATTCCCTTAATAACCAAACTAATGGAAGGAATGGTGACCAAACAACTCACAAGTTATTTAAACAAATTCTCAGTACTACACAACTCCCAGTCAGGATTTCGGTCTAACCACAGCACTGAAACAGTACTAGTTACCCTCATGAATAAATTCAAACAATTGATCGCAACAGGCAAGAACATACTACTCCTACAATTTGACATGTCAAGCGCCTTCGACATGGTTGATCATGGAAAACTACTACATATCCTAGAGTATTTTGGAATTGGAGGCAACATTCTCAGTTGGTTCAAGGGGTTCCTAACCACACGATCATACCAAGTGACATCGAACTCCACCACATCAGCCACATGATACCTGAATGCGGAGTTCCACAAGGATCCCCTCTCTCACCGACCTTATTCAACTTAATGATGATACCCTTGGCCAAACTACTATCAAACCAAAACCACAACCCATACATATACGCAGACGACGTAATGATCTACATCCCATTTAAACAAGATTTAAAGGAAATTTCCAATGACATCAACCAGAGTCTACATATCATGCATTCATGGGCGGATGCATTCCAGCTGAAACTCAATGCAGAAAAAAAAACAATGCCTAATACTCACCTCTCAACATAACACAAACAAATTCACAACCATCAACACACCAAAACTGAATCTCCCAATTTCGGACACCCTAAAAATTCTGGGAGTTATCATTGATCACCACCTAACTTGAGAATCACGCGAGAAACACAACCAAGAAGATGTTCCACTCAATGTGGAAACTAAAAAGAGTAAGACCTTTCTTCCCAAGGGCCGTCTTCCGTAACCTGGTACAATCAATGGTACTCAGCAATCTAGACTACTGCAACGCACTCTATGCTGGCTGTAAAGAGCAAATAATCAAGAAACTTCAGACAGCCCAGAACACAGCAGCTAGACTCATATTCAGTAAAACAAAATATGAAAGTGCTAACCCCCTACGAGAAAGGTTACACTGGCTACCACTTAAAGAACGCATCACATTCAAAATATGCACCCTAGCTCACAAAATCATTCACGGAGATGCCCAGCCTACATGTCAGACCTGATAGACCTACCACCCAGGAACGCTAAAAAATCATCCCACACATTCCTCAATCTTCACTTCCCCAACTGTAAAGGTCTAAAATACAAACTAATGCATGCGTTAACTTTTTCCTACCTGAGCACACAATTCTGGAACGCGCTGCCGCGCAACTTAAACATGATCTACGAATTAACTAACTTCCACAAACTACTGAAAACCCATCTCTTTAACAAGGTATACCACAAAAAACAACAAATGTGAACTACACATATAACCAGAATTGCCTTACGATATCTGCTTGTTTATAATAACATCATGCTTTATCACTATCATGTAACCCAAGATCCCTTATGCAATACTAAATGTCTATTTTCTTATGTATTTCCACTATTCATGATGTAATGTAAGCCACATTGAGCCTGCAAAAAAGGTGGGAAAATGTGGGATACAAATGCAATAAATAAATAAACTAAATGATGCAATCAATTAATATGTAAACTGGTTGCAGAGAACATTGTTGATAAATCAGCCATTCTCAACATTTTGGATCTGCAACTTTAGTCACCTTTTCCCAGAGACACTCACATATGCTTACAGAAACAGATCCCCAGACCTAGAACAATCTGGACTACTGTAGTATCTGGCTTAGCATCAAGAAACACTTTTTAAAAGATCAGGCTCAAAAAAATACATAGGAACTGTAATACACATTTACAATCAAAATGCAATAAAAAGGCACTTTAATCTCAGTAACATTCATATTGTTATGTCTTTTTTGTGTTATTCTACATGCATTGCTTTAATTTTCTGTAATTTCTAACAGTATAAAAAACAATTCCACTAAAAACAGATGCCCTTGTACTGAACTAGGTTAACCAGTTAGTAAGGGTTTTACTTGTGCTGTAGACATTAGCACCGACCCGCACTAACATCTATCACACAGCAAATCCAGCATTGTGATATGAAAACTTATGTTAGCTGCCTAACAGAGCTAGAGGCGGGAGCTGGGTGTAACATGGGCAGGTTGGAGTGGCCAACTGTGATAGCAAGTACTTGAATCAGTACTGTAAAGTAGCTACCATGACTTTGGATAGCACTGCTGCACTTACCACAACCTCTTCAAGAGAATGTAGTAAGGGTAGCCATGCTACCAGCAGATTGGTAGCCTTGCCACAGATGCACTGTCACAGGTTCTCACTCCTCCTTGCAATCCATTTCCAATACCTCCCAATCTGATCGTCTGATCTCCACAAGCTCTATCCATCCCCAGACAACATGATCATGTCCTCCAATCCCCAGGGCACCTCCAGTCACATCCTCCAAATCTCCCAACACCCCCAATGTGAACATTCAATCTCATGGAAGCCATCACGTAGATGTGCCCCTTTTAACGTTCAGTGAGCATTTTTTAAATCCCT
Source organism: Microcaecilia unicolor (assembly GCF_901765095.1). NCBI lineage: Eukaryota > Metazoa > Chordata > Amphibia > Gymnophiona > Siphonopidae > Microcaecilia > Microcaecilia unicolor. The sequence goes on along the minus strand of NC_044032.1, from coordinate 88,798,703 downwards.
TTTCTGACTTAGAGAACCTATACAGAATTGGGCTTCAAAACTTTCCCTTAACCCTTTTTCCTTTGTTTTTCCTCTTACATCCTTGACCTCTGATTGTCCTTGTAAAATCTCTATTCACATTAACAATAGTGATGGGTGTCATAACCCATGTTATTGTATGTCATTAGATACTGAAAAAGGCTGAGAAAAATCCAGAGTTTGTCCTGTGTCATCTTTTGATACCAGTGTGCACTATTTAATACCATTGTGCACTATGTGATTGTGCATGCTCATCAAATAATGTGTACTGTGGGGTCATGGCCTTTGCTATTTTCTCATCCCCACCCCCATTGCTTGCCTAAGTGATAATTTATCACCTGCCATATGGTTCCTGGAGCAGCTTGCGCTCCCTGAATGCTGATTGGTTCTTTGCTGCTGTTTTTTTTGCTCAAGCTAATTGTATGGTTCTTTGTCACATTGTAATGGGGGTAACGGAAGTTGACTGAATCTGTGCTCATGCGATTCTGGCAACCTTATTGATCAGATTAGATGGACCATGCAGGCTTTTTATCTGCTGTCATATACTGCTACTATGATAGTTATTTTATTTATTTGTTACATTTGTATCCCACATTTTCCCACCTATTTGTAGGCTCAATGTGGCTTACATAGTACCGGAGAGGCGTTTGCAGACTTTGATGTTGTGGTAAGATAAAGTTCAAGTAGCACAGCCATATTAGGGAATCGTAAACGGAAGAGTTGAGTTATGCCCATTACTTACTTTACTTTTGTTGTGTTGCAGAGATCAGGCATTTAAGTTATATTGGTAGGGTATGCCTTTTTAAACAGGTTAGTTTTTAGTGATTTCCGGAAGTTTAGGTGGTCATACGTCGTTTTCAAGGCTTTTGGTAGTGCATTCCACAGTTGCGTGCTTATGTAGGAGAAACTGGATGCGTAAGTTGATTTGTATTTAAATCCTTTGCAGCTTGGGTAGTGCAAATTTAGAAATGTTCGTGTTGATTCAGATGTGCTTCTAGTTGGTAAGTCGATCAAGTCTGTCATGTATCCTGGGGCTTCACCATAGATGATGTTGTGAACCAGGGTGTAGATTTTGAAAGCAATGCGTTCTTTGATTGGGAGCCAGTGTAGCTTTTCACGGAGGGGCGCTTTCAAATCATGTTTTTCCAAATATAAGCCTAGCTGCAGTGTTTTGTGCGGTCTGAAGTTTCTTTAAGGTTTGTTCTTTGCATCCCGCATAAATTCCATTGCAGTAGTCTATGTGGCTTAGTACCATTGATTGTATCAGGTTGCAAAATGTTTCCCTCGGGAAGAATTGTTTTAAGCGTTTGAGTTTAGAAGCTCTATTCTTGTTTGGATGTTCAAAAACTGGTATTTAGAAATCCATATTGCATTGACACCCAAATCCCAATTTTACAAAGACAGGCTATGGCTATCTAACACTGCAGTACATCCATATGAAAAGGGAGTATGATCTGGGCATGATTTGGGCAGAACTAGGGAAGCCCCAAAATATGGATGTCCAACTCCAGTCAAAGAAGAAGGAGGGCCGTCCAACTACAAAAACCTAGTGGTTAGTGCAGTGTAAAATAAATAAATACCTAGAACCTGGTATCCCCCTTTTGGTTTCACTTTCACTTTCAGGGGAGAGGGAGGGGGATAGCAACCATTGGAGGATGAAGGAGGTATCATGACTTAATCCTTCCAGTGAGTGAACAGCTGCTCAATCAGAGTACCTTTCTGAATCCTGAACATACCTGAAACAGGTCTAAAGAACATCCTTCTTTTTAGACACGGACATACAATCTTCTCCTTCAGTAACTGCTGTTGGATATCCATATTTCAGGCCCTCCCTAATCCTGCCCAAGCCATGCCCCCTTGCTATATGGACATATTGCAGTGTTGGACATCCCTATTCTGCCTTTGCAAAATCAGGATTTGGATGTTTCAAGCACATGGATTTCCATTTTGGTCTTTTGAGATGTCCATATACCTTGAAAATGAGTGCAGTAATAAAAATTGATAAAAATAAGAAAACAGGACAAATATCATACCATATCTTTATCGATTAAAACAATCCTAAAACACAAAAAAATCATGTAAATAAATATGTTTTCAATTGCTACTTAAGGGGTTTGGTTAATGTGGGGAAGCAGGCTACTGAATGGATGTGTTAAGGGGATTTGCCACAATTTGCCTATTTCTGGGGCCTTTTTACTAAGCTGCCTAAGTGTCTACATATGCCCAACACGCACCAAAATGTAGTTACTGCCCAGCTACCGCATGGCTTTTGCGGTAATTTCATCTGATACACACGTCTAAAAAAATTATTTGATGTGCATAGGCCATTACTGCCCGGTTACCGCGTGAGACTTTACCGCTAGGTCAATGGCTAGTGGTAAGGTCTCAGACTTAAAATGGACATGCAGCAATTTTCATTGTGCCGCATGTCCATTTTAGGCAAAATTTTTTAAAAGACATTGTTTACAGGTGCGCTGAAAAATGATTCTGCGTGCGCCCACAACATGCGTCTATACTACCACAGGTCATTTTTTAGCGCACCGTACTAAAAGGATCCTTTTATGCGTTAAACCACATGTTACTGAATTTTTCAGAATTTTCCTGTCAGGCAGCATGGTATGGGTGTAAAGTAGTGATAGCCAGCTTGCACGTTATTTTTACCATTTGTTAACTTGCTAGGGTACAGTTAATGTGGGATCAGTTATTACCTCATAAACAGGAGACATTAACTGCTGGGTTCTATATAGCGCATGTGTTCCATGCCAAAATCTGTGTATTCCAAAACAACGTGCATCACTTAATTGGCTGAACAAGCTAATCAGTGTTGATAACAACACTTAACAAGCAATAATGAGCACTAATTGGCAATAATTAGAATTTACATGCACAACTCGCTAAGCATATTTTGTAATGAATTGTGCCTAAATTCTACTGCAACTAGTTCAAAGGAGGCATAGTTATGGGCAGGGAAATGGCATTCCATGGGCATGCCAAAATTTAGCACTTGGCTGACTTTACTTGGTCCATTTTTTTCTTACGACCAAGCCTCAAAAAGGTGCCCAAACAGACCAGATGACCACCAAAGGGAATCGGGGATGACTTCCCCTGACTCCCCCAGTGGTGACTAACCCCCTCCCACCCTGAAAAAACTACTTTAAAAACTTTTTTGCCAGCCTCAAATATCATACTCAGGTCCATCGCAGCAGTATGCAGGTCCCTGGGGGGGAGGTGTGTGTGTATCTGCGGAGGCATAGCGAAGGCGTCGATGTCCTTCTTTCAAACATTTTGGACGTCCTGAACTGCCCCCCCCCCCCCCCCACAGGGATGGCCAAATTTCAAGGGAGTGGAGAAGTGGCCTAGTGATTAGAGCACCGGTCTTGCAATCCAGAGGTGGCACATTCAAATCCCACTGCTACTACTTGTGATCCAAAATCCAAACAAATAAATGGTGTGTGTGTGTGTGGGGGGGGGGGGGGGGGTTGTCAGAGGCATAGCAAAGGCATGAGCATCCTTCTCACAGAAACATCCACATTTTCAACATCCTCAACTGCCCTTCGCAGTGATGGAAGCATAGCAAAGTCGCCTAACACTTGGACATCCTTCGCCTATACTAAAAAAAAAAAGACATCCCTGACGAGCACTTGGACGTTTTCACCTGGACTTGTGTTTTTTTAAGGTTGTACATGGCAATTTATTTAAGGTTGTAGATAGCTATTATACACGCAGAGTGTATGAAGCCGTCTTTGGCATGCGCAGAGGAGCCATGCATAACGCATGGCTGCTCTGCACTGGCTTCCCCTCCTTAGGAAGGAAATCATGTGCAAATGAGCTAACAGCGAGCAGCTCATTTGCATGCGATTTCCTTCATGCATGCCCGTTCCTTTCCGAATCACTAAGGGATCGGTAAGGGAAGGGCTTTTTCCGTTCAGTTAGTGCATCAGTTAGTCTACTGCAGTGCCCCCTATGGTGCCCGGTTGGTGTCCTGGCATGTCAGGGGGACCAGTGCACTATGAATGCTGGCTCCTCCCATGACCAAATTAGTTGGATTTGGTCATTTTTGAGATGGGCGTCCTAAATTTCCATTATCGCCAAAAACCGGGGACGACCATCTCTGTCGACCATCTCAACATTTATGTCGACCTTCTGTAAGGTCAGTCTTAATGTTGAGATTTGGGCTTCCCTGACCGTATTATCGAAACAAAAGATGGACACCCATCTTGTTTCGATAATAGGGGTTTCCCTGCCCCTTCACGGGGACTTTCTGCGAGGACACCCTCAGGAAAACTTGGGTGCCCCGTTCGATTATGCCCCTCCACGTAACCCAAGTAACAAAGACCATGGAGGCTGATCGATAAGATGTACGTCAAGAAGTTAATACCATGTACTATCTTTCAACAGTGTGTATTATTTACCAGTAAACAAACTATTGTGTGTTATTGAGTGATACTGCATATTACCGAGCAATAGATCCAACTTTCAGCAATAATGCATGGTACTGATAGGGTATTATATTGTGTAATAGTAAAAACAACAACAACAAAATGAAAAAACTCACAAACATGGGAAATTAAAAAAAATTATGTTTTATGTTTTATCTTTGTTTTTTTGTTTGTTTGTTTGTTTTTTGCTTCACCCTCTAGAACTAATGGCAGTCACATAATATTAGCTGCAACAATGTACTACTTAGATTGCGAGCCCACTAGGGATAGACCCAGTACCTGCAAAATGAAATTGTAAATCTCTTAGATCTAAGTGGTATATAAATACAGAAATGAATGAATGAATGAATATTTGGGGGTCCTTTTTCTAAACTGTGGCAAGCAAGCACTAATATGGGCTTACTTTACTCTATTTCTTATTAGTTGCCAATATTCCCATAAAGAGTTCATTGTGACTTACATCAAGACATGGAATACATTCAACCAGACAAACCTAATAATATTTTAGAACAATCATTATTCTTTCCATAACACAAATCTTGTGAATAGGTAGATTTTCAATAGTTTGCAGAATACTTCATAGTTAGGTGGGGTTCTTATCTGAATCAGTAGTTCATTCCAGTACTTTGCCACTAGAGTCAGTATATGGAGGACTTGAATCTGACATTTTTTGGGGAAGGGTAGGATAGATCCAATAACTTGCCCGCCAGTTTCCTAGTTTAGGTAACAATATTCATTGAAGTAGGAGCATAAAAGGGTTTACCATGGGGGCACGTTCAGATATCCCGTGGTAAGTTCCAAATGTGCTATAAAATATTTTTTATTTTTTGGCCAAGGGGGTGTGTCTGGGGGGCAGAGAGTGAGCGTTTCTGCACTAATTAGTTAGTGCCTCTACATTGCCGTGTTTTCACTGATTAGTGCAGGATTAGAGTGTGAGTCATTTCCATTTACAAAATAGATGGTGGTAAAAGTTCCCATGCTAATTTTTGATAATGGCCATGGGCTAATGGCAACCTTAGTGTGTGTGGACCAAAAAAGCTCTTCACAGCCAGATATAATACAAACAATTTTTATTCAGCACCAGTCATGTAATTGACCCAACATGGGGCCATGATTCGACGGACTCTACGGCATCTGGTTTCAAGAACTGTGATTCAGCAGTCTTTACATACACCAGTGTAATTGTGCTTCATTTACATTTGTGTTATTCCATTCAGAGTATGACCCCTGAAGAAGACGGGCAAGTGACATCAAAACACAGCCCCGTGTCGTGTCAGTTAAACGATTGGTGCTAAATAAAAATTGTTTGTATTACATTTGGCTGTTAAGAGCTTTTTTGGCCGCCCCTTCTATTTTGATTTTCTGTTGGTACGTTTCCTAGGGGTTCTTTACCTTTACCTTCAGGTTGTTTTCAAACTTAGCATGTGGCCAATAATTTTGAAAATGGAAAATTGGTCATTTTCAAGCAGCAGAACAAATGATTTTAGCTCACGGGAAAGATCCGCATAAGGGTGCACTAAAACCACTTACTACCTTAGCTTTGTAAACGAACTCCTTGATGTTTTGTAGAGTATTAGGGTAATTTTATAAAAGCTGTTCCACATATAAAGCATATTTGCATCCAAAATTCTTATATAAAATTATTCAGCTATGTATGTATGCGTATATAAAGTATGTGCACTGAAAGATCACATGTACTTTTATACAGACTATAGGGGGTCTTATACTAAAGTGCACTAGATATTTACACTTAGGGTGCTGCTTTAGTAACAACAATTAAAATAGGCTAATTATGTGGTAATTGTTGGGAGCATTCCCAACATGTCCTCAGCAATTACCACACTGAAAACTGAACTAGAGTGAATAAACCTGGTTGTTACATGAACCTGTGCTCGGTAACTACAGTACACTAAGGGACTCATTTTTGAAAGAGAAAATTGTCTAAAATATGGCATAAAACAGCCTGGCTAACTCCCACAGTCAGCGGCGAACCTATCAAGGGACTGACATTGATTTTCCAGGTTTTTTTCCCGCTATGAACATAACCGGTTAAGCTGATATTCATCGGCTGACCGGCTAAGTTATAGCGGCCAAAGATAGACATGCTATTTATGCAGGTCTACCTGGACACTAAACTTAGCCAGTCAGCCAAAAAATATTGGTGCTAACTGACTATCCAGCTTATTTTTAAAGGAGATCACCGGCCATCTTCTGACACAAATCGGGAGATGGCCGGCGATCTCCTCAACCTAGCCAAATCGATATAATCGAAAGCCGATTTTGGCCGGCACTAACTGCTTTCCGTCGCAGGGCCAGCCAAACTTCAAGGGGGCGTGTCAGTAGGGTAGCGAAGGCGGAACAGGGGCAGGACGGGGGCGTGCTCACGAGATGGCTGGCTTCGCCCGATAATGGAAAAAAGAAAGCCGGCCCTGACAAGCATTTTGCCAGCTTCACTTGGTCCCTTTTTTTTCAGGATCAAGCTTCAAAAAGGTGCCCCAACTGACCACCGGAGGGAATCGGGGATCACCTCCCCTTACTCCCCCCAGTGGTCACCAACCCCCTCCCACCCCCCCAAAAAAATATATTTTTTTTGCCAGCCTCTATTCCAGCCTCAAATGTCATACCCAGCTCCCTGACAGCAGTATGCAGGTCTCTGGAGCAGTATTTAGTGGGTGCAGTGCACTTCAGGCAGGTGGACCCAAGCCTATTCCCCCCCCCCCACCTGTTACACTTGTGGTGGTAAATTGTAAGCCCTCCAAACCCCCCCAAAACCCACTGTACCCATAGGTAGGTGCCCCCTTTCATCCCTAAGGGCTATGGTAGTGGTGTACAGTTGTGGGGAGTGGGTTTTGGGGGGGATTTGGGGGGCTCAGCACCCAAGGTAAGGGGAGCCATGCACCTGGGAGCTATTTTTGAAGTCCACTGCAGTGCCCCCTAAGGTGCCCGGTTGGTGTCCTGTCATGTCAGGGGGACCAGTGCACTACAAATGCTGGCTCCTCCCACGACCAAATGTCTTGGATTTGGCTGGGTTTGAGATCGCCGGCACTAGTTTCCATTATCGGCGAAAACCGATGCCGGCCATCTCAAACCCGGCCATCTCTGACATTTGGCCGGCCCCAACCATATTATCAAAATGAAATATGGCCGGCCATCTTTTTCGATAATACGGTTCGGGACTGCTCTTTGTGGCACCGGCCAAATAGATGGCTGGCCATCTTTTTGGCCGGCGCCGTTCGATTATGCCCCTCCACGTCGTGCCACATAGCTGGTAGTTGGGCTAGCTGCCAAGGACTAGATTCTATATATCATGCCTAAAAATTTGTCGTCAAAATAAAATTTGCCTAAGCATATTCTATAAAGTATGCATCAATTTAGACATTCTTTATAGAATAAACCTAAATTTCCACATGGTATATAGAATATGCAAAGGGACCATGTCAGTGCCTAACTCTAGCTGCGGCCATTTACGACAAGTAAAACTTGGTGTAAATACCAGCAACTAGGTTAGGTGCAGAGCTGGTATATTCTATAACCCTATGCATAGTTTTCTAGAACACCCATGACCCACCCATTCCATGCCCATAGCCATGCCCATTTCTCGCCAGCACGCATTAGAATTTACACGCATTGTTTTGCAGCATACGCTTAGCTGGTAGTGCATGTAAATTCTAATTAATGCCAATTAGTGCTGGTAATTGCTTGTTAACATCCAATTATCAGTACTGATTAGCTTGTTAACTAATTAAGTTATGTGCATTGTTATGGAATAATCTTTGATTTATGCAGGGAAATCTCAGCGTGAGATATAGAACCTGGGGATAAACACTAATATTCAGCCTAGATAGCCAGCTCTCTTGTGCTAAATATTAATGCTTAGCCAGCTTAAGGCTATTTAACCATTCCTAGATGGTTAAATAGTGCTGAATATTGTGGTTATATGTATATTTCCAGAGGTATTGGGAGGTTGGGCTAGTGCTGGGCAGACTTCTACGGTCTGTGCCCTGAAAATGGCAGATACAAATCAAGGTAAGGTGTACACAAAAGGTAGCACATATGAGCTTATCTTGTTGGGCAGACTCGATGGACTGTGCAGGTCTTTTTCTGTTGTCATCTACTATGTTCAAGTTACTATATAGTTTGAGCAGAGCAAAGATAGAGCTGCAAAATATGTGCACATTTTATAAAATGCATTGGACAGGAAGGAGCAAACAAGCACAGAGAGGCATTTGAAAGTCAAAATTCTGAGGGAGGGAGAAAGAAAGGGAACAGAAGAAAAAGCTAGTCAACACCAGTAGTAGACAAGCCATAATCTTGGTGGTCAAAAGCAAGATGGAAAAGCCTTTTTACAGAAGCCTTAAATTTAGGTAATGACAGTGCTGCTCAAATCATTAAGGGCAAGGAATTCCAAGTATGGGGAGAAGCAATGAAAATGGCACAGTCTTGTTGTTTCCAGATGGGCCTTCTTAGGGTCTGGGAGAACCAAACGGTGATCATTAATAGAGCAGAGTAGGCGGGCTGGGGAGTATGAAATAGTAAAGGATGATAAAGAGGGAGGCCTATCCTAAAAGCCTTGAAGGTGAGCAGATGTTTGAATGTTATACAATGCTCAAAAGGAATCCAGTGACATTTCTGTAATAAAGGGATGATATGGTCATAATGACGAGCATGACAGAGAAGTCTAATCCAGTATTTTGAAGAGATCATAATTTCTTTAACAGGGAGCATGAACAGTCGAGATAGAAGGGACTTGGCACTGGAAAATTGTTTTGGGTCATTGAATGAAACACACCTGGAATCCATCTAAAATCTATTACTCTTTTCACAATGTGAGTACATTGATTACTCACCCCCCCCCCCCTTATTTCAAGCCCCCGGAAGCACTAATTACTTCAAAAATAAACCTCATAAAATTCCAGACTAGAAACACCTAAAATCAGAAACCCTAAGTTGAACCTATTGCTCTTTGATTCCAAAAAAATAGTTAGGAGTCCAGAAAAAATGTAATGTCCATTAGTGATATCTTAGCAAGCTAGCAACATCAAGAATTTGTAAAAACAATCTACATATTCATGCCCATATTAGGAGAAGGGAAGACAGCTTCATCAAATGATTTTCAAAATAGGAAAGTGCACCTGGATGAAATTGATGAAAGGTGTCATACAATTGTAGGATAATAAGCCAATCCTGGACTTATAACTAATCTTTAGGCATTGAGAATGTAAATAACCAACACACTAAAATACACTAATATTGAAAGAGCCATGATATAATCTGCTGGTTTTAAAATGGGATTCTGAAAGAAGTAGAAAATGAGCTCTTTTGAATACAAACAAAGGGTCATCTTATTAACAGCAGAACAAGCAATTTGCTAAAGATGATTAGGCATAGGTACTTGATTATAAGCCTATGCAACAACAGATTGATTACATCATGTCTTGATTACTGTAATGTTGTTTATGCTTGCATCTCTATTATAGAATCCAAGCACCATCAAGCACTCCAGAACACAGTCATCAGGCTTTTGTGCCAGGCTAAGAAATTTGACTGCACTACCCCCCTTTTCTTTAAGTGTCTGCCAGTACAGTACAGAATACAGTTCAAAGCTTTGATTTTGCCACCTAAAGATTTACTTCATAGTATATTGGTGTTCCTTTGTTTCAGATAGATATGATTGTATACCAATCTGATGTTGCTAAGAAATGTGGTTTAACTATGAATAAATAAATAAAAGCTGCACCTATACCGGTAGATTTATTAAAATTAAAATAAATCAAAACAAAACAATATCATTCATATTAAAACTAGAAACCAGGAATGATACAATATGAGAACCTCCATCTTGTAAAATAAAATACTGGAGTATTTTGCCCAGAAACATGAAATAAAGAAAAAATTTAAAAAGTAGATCTATATACTTACTATGAAAGTACTAATTCTAGATTACTAGTCTGCACTAAATGATGTCTATATGTCAAGTATATTAAAGATATAAAAATTTACATTAAAACATGGGTCCTCTAAGTAGGAACATTTACATGACCCAGGTGTTTTACAAAAGGTTTGCTGAACATGAATCCTATTGTAAAATACATATAAGGGTGTGCAGGAGTATACATATAAACCACAATCTCCCAGATTCTATATATGGCACGTGGTACGTTAAATTGTGTACGCGGCCAATTTTTACGTACTACTCAATTAGTTAATAAGCCTATTAGTGTTGATAATTGGCTGATCATGAACAATTATCAATACTAATCATCTAAGCACCATTTGGTACATCACAGGCATGCAGTCATTTAAGTTTTGTATTTCATACCATCCATTTTCTAATTAGGGATCCTCTATGTTCATCCCACGCCTTTTTTCTATTCTGTCATCATTTTTGTATCCACCAATTCCCTCGAGAGGACATTCCAGGCATTGACAACCCTCTTCATGAAAAAGAATTTCCTGACGTTACTCCTAAGTCTACCACCCCACAACTTCAATTCATATCCTTTAGTTTTATCATTTCCCTTCTCTGGAAAAGATTTGTTTCTATATTTAAAGGTATTACTATCTCCTCAATCCCTCGGTCTTCCAGTTTCTTCTCATACATCTTTTGGCACAATACTTCAAGTGGAGCCTCAGCAATGACATACAGGGGCATCAACACCTTCTTTGTTCTGCTAGTTATGTCATTTTCTATGCAGTTTAGCATCCTTCTGGCTATAGCCACCACCTTTTCACACTGTTTCATCGTCTACAGATCCTCAAACACTATCACCCCAAGATTCCTCTCCCTATCTGTGTATATCAGCCTCTCACTTCCTAGCAGACATGGATCTTTTGGATGTCTACTCCTCACATGCATCACTCTGCACTTCTTTACATTAAATTTTAATTGCCAAATGTTAGACCATTCTTCTAAGTTTTGCAGATCCCTCTTCATGTTGTCCACTCCCTCAGGGGTGTCCATTCTGTTGCAAATCTTGGTATCATCCACAAAAATGTAGACTTTACCTTCTAATCCTTCAGAAATGTTGCTCACAAATATATTGAATAGAATCAGCCCAGGCACTGATCCTTGGGGCACTCCATTACTCACCTTTCCTTCCTCCAAGATTCTATTCCAGTTCACCACTTTGAATCCCAACTTCAGCCTGTCATGTTTATTCAAAAGCCTACTATGAAGAACCATATCAAAGGCTTTGCTAACATTCAAGTAGATTATATCTAGCACATGTCCTCGATTCAATTCTGTGATCACCAAATAAAAAAAATCAATCAGACAGGTTGGGCACAATTTACCTTTGGTAAAACCGTGTTGCCTTGGATTTTGTAACCCATTTGGATTCCAGGAAATTCACTATCCTTTCCTTCATCAGTGCTTCCATTACTTTTCCAATGATCAAAGTGAGGATTACTGGCCTGTAGTTTTCTGCTTCTTCTCTGTCACCATTTTGGGAAGAGGGACCACATCCACTTTTCTTCAGTTCCCTGGAACCTCTCCTTTTTCCAAAGATTTATTAAACAATTCATTAAGAGGACCTGCTAGAACCTCTCTGAGCTCCCTCAATATCCTGGGATAGATCCTATATTGTCTCATGGCTTTGTGCACGTTCAATTTTTCAAGTTATTCATTGTGAATGGTGTGATATCTACACCATTCACATATGTACTTTTGTCAGCTGATCATGGTTTTTCTCTAAGATTTTCCTCTATGAACATAGAACAGAAATATTTGTTTGCTCGCTTTTTCTTCATTACTCTCCACATAGTGGCTCACAGCATCTTTCAGCATTGCAATTCATTTTTTGCTGTCCTCCTTTCACAAATATACCAGAAATATTTTTGTCGCCCATCCTTACATTTCTAGCCATTGGTTCTTCTGCTTGCACTTTTGCAGGCCTATATCTCTCTTCACTTATTTCAGTTTCATCTGGTATTCTTTTCTGTATCCCTCTTCTTGAGATATTTTGTATTTCATGAGCACCAACTCTTTTGCCTTTATTTTTTCAGACACTTGTTTGACAACCATATTGATTTCCTTTTTCTCTTGCTCTTATTTACTCTTCTCTCATTAAGGTCTGTAGCTATTTCAATAACTCCTTTCAGCATGGACCACTTTCTTTCCACTTCTGGTATTTCCTCCCATCTCATCAGCTCTTTCTTCAGGTACTTCAGTCAGCACGTTTGAAATTCAAGACTTTGAGTTTTGTGGTTGCTCTCCATTTTAACTGTTATATCAAACCAAACTTTTTGATAATCACTACTGCCCACATGGGCTCTATACTTGGACATTAGACACACTTTCCCCATTTGTGAGTACCAGATCCAGCGTTACTCTTTCCCTTGTAGATTCTTTCACCATTTGTCTGAACAGAGCACTTTGAAAGGTATCCACAATCTCTCTACTTCTTTCTGATTCTGCAGATGGAACTTTCCAATTCACATCTGGTAGGCTGAAATATCCCAGCAATAGCACCTCCCCATTCTTTCCCAACTTTTGGATTTCAAAAATCAAAGTTTTGTCAAGCTGCTCTGATTATGTTGGAGGTCTGCAGACAATATTCATGTGGATAGAGGTTCTATCTTCTCTTTTTTTAAGGCAATCCATATTGTTTTCATTATTTCCCCAGGTCCCCTGTTTCTCACATAAAGCTACTCCTCCACTATCTCTCTCCTTCCTAAATAGATTATAACCTGGTATGTTTACATGCCATTCATGGGAGTCACTGAACCATGCCTCTGTGATAGCAACAATATCTAACTCTGCCTTTAACATCAAGGCTTGGAGATCATGAACTTTGTTGCTTAGACTGTGAGTGTTTGTGGTCATTGCTTTCCTGCTATATTTCAATGGCAGCCTCATCTTCTCTATAGTTGTTTATGTAGTCTCACCTTCTTATTTGCTCAGAAGTGAATTGCTGAGATTGTTTTCTTCACTGTCAGATCTTTTCTTTTGCTAGGAGTGACTACCTGAAGTAACATTCTAGTTTAAATTCCTAGAAGCATATTGTCTGAATTTCTTACCAAGGATTCTTTTTCCTGCCACAGTGAGAAGCAGCCCTTCATTAAAATAGTCTTTTTCCCCCCATGTATTGCCCTATCATCCTATGTACCTAAAACTTTCTTGATGATACCCGGCTTCGAGACAGTTATTGAAGTTCTTAGTGTTTTGCAGTCTTTTCTTACAGTCTTTACCAAAGACTTTAACCCCTCCCCCAGCTCCTGTAAAGCTCTATGCACTGCATGTGTGGTATTATTGGCCAGGTCATTTGGTCCCCAGATAGATAACAATATCAGCATTAGAATTCTTCATATTTTCTTGGATTAGAGTTAGTATTTGTTGGTGCTCCTGGTAGCTGAATATCCTAGAAGGCTTTTTACTTTGTTGGCCCCTTGAACTATGTTCCGGAGTTAATGCCTCAGATAATGGAATCCCCTAATTGCAACAATTTTCTATTTTGAACATTTTTATCAGTGCTTTGTGGGTGGCCTTTCTCTCGAAATACCTTAATTGTTTCTGGTTCCACATTAGTTCATTTTCATGAGCATCATAATGCTTTAATGCAGCAAAAGAATTATGTAGGGGCAATACTTATGAGGGTGGATGCTTCTGTGCCACATGTTGTAATGTACCAGTATGACCCACCTATTTCTGTGTTGTTTTTTTCTTTAAGGCAGTGGTGGTAAATTGGTATGATGCTGTGTAGTGCTGGAAGCTGCTTTAATTGCATCCAATCCTGCATAAGTTTGCTTAACATTTTTTTTATACTAGCAAGCTGAAGGCAGATGATGCAAGCCCTAAGTTTCCTGATGATGTGCCTTGGAACTAATGCACCACAAGTATTATGTTGAATAAAAGTCATCTTGATTGGTTAGAATAGGTATGAACAGGTATACTGATAGAGTTAACAATCTATAAGATTGTGCGTATGTGGCTGAGGAGTATTGTCCATGGATATTCGTGCTGGATGTTTCCAGAGTATGGGCATCTATTTCATGTATTTTTTGAACAGGCTGTATCCTGTTGAAAAATACATGTGAGATGGATGTCCATTTGGGACATTCTGACTTGAAGTTCCCTTGTCTGACTTGGACATCCTTTAGAAAATGCCCCTCTATATGTAGGTTGGCTTCATAAACAATTTACTAAACCTTAAACATTTTATTATAGAGAGCCTAGATTAATAGGTAATGCTGGTAATTATAATAGAATAATGCTGCCAGTTATTCCTCGCATTAAATTTAAAATCAGCTGCCAGATCTTTAAAATCTTATAATGCAGGCATCATTATATAATTAATCTTTGTTTTTCTATCTCAACACAGGCCATCTAGATCCTGAGAATAGTTGCTGTTACATTTCTCCATCATTAGGGGAGATAGACATAAGAAAATGTACAATCTTTTACATGCCCAGCGAACGTAGCGTGAAATTCCTATCTAGAGTAATTAGATATCAATCTCTCTGACAGAAAAAAATGAAAATGTACCTTTTTTCAGAAATATCAAACTATGCAAATTGATCTAGAGTCTAGAAATATATGTTATACCTCACATGAGAAATTGTGACATCCTGGAGATGGCTAGTGAATTGTTTTCTAATCAGCATTTAACTAGAAGTGTGATTGTGGAATATACCATAAGCTCTAGGACATAAGATTATAAACATTGCCATACTGAGACAGAAAATTCATCAAGCCCAGTATTCTATTTTCAACAGTGGCCAATTCAGGTCACAGGTAGCTGGTAAGACCCCATGGGTTCCATTTACAAAGCCGAGGGAGGGATAACATGCAGGAAGCATGCATCCAATTAGCACTACCCTGCAGTAATTTCAACTTTGGTGCACGCTGAATCCCATGGAAGAAAATAATTTTCTATTTTATACCATATGGGTGTTCTCAGCGGTAACCAGCAGCATGCCTACATTGGTGCATGATGCATGTTTACCGCATGGGTAGCATGTGAGCCCTTACTGCTACTACAATGGTTGGCAGTAAAGGTTTAGTCTGTAAATAGGAACATGCTAGTTTTAATATTAGCGCAGGCCCATTTCCCGACCCATTAAATTTGCCTTTTCCCAACCACGGTAAAAAATGACCCACTGCGTACCTATAAGATGTGCCCAAACTACCACAGGCTACTTTTTCACATGGTATTGTAAACGGACCCCTAAAGCAGTAAAATTGATTTTATGCTGCTTATCCCAGGAATAAGCAGTGGATTTTCGTAAATCCATCTTAATAATGGGTTTATGGACTTTTCTTTTAGGAACTTGTCCAAGTCTTGTTTAAACCCTGCTAAGCTAGCTGCATTTACTACATTCTCTGGCAACAAATTCCAGAGTTTAATTACACATTAAGTAAAGAAATAATTTTTTGACGTTTTAAATTTACTACTTAGTAGCTACATTGCATGCCCCATAGTCCTTGTATTTTTGGAAAGAGTAAACAAGCGATTACTGCCCATTCCACTCATCTTAGTATAGACCTCTATCATATCTCCCCTTAGCTGTCTCTTCTCCAAGCTGAAGAGCCTTAGCCTCTTTAGGCTTTCCTCATATGGAAGTTGTCCCATCCTCTTTATCATTTTTATCACTCTTCTCTTTACCTTTTTTAATTCTGTTATATCTTTTTTGAGATACAGTAACTGAATTAATATTAGTTTGGGAGTGTGCTACTGCCATTTGCTCTTACCTCTTACTTCTTGAATAGTCATCTCTGTGACATCACAGGGGTACACGTTAGAGGGATCTTGTTTGCACCATCTGAGGCTGTTGCTTTCCAGTTTTCCACCTTTGTCACATTAAAGATAGCAATGGTTAAAACCATTTGGTGAGGGTTATCAAGAAGGCTGTGCTGAATCAAATAGTTGAATTTGTTTTGGAGGGTGGTCTGTTAGACTTCCATCAGAAGGAGTTCTGCAAATTCTATAATATGGAGACTGTTGCTTTCTATTTCTGATACATAGATTAGGGATGGATAAAAATGAGACATTTTGTTTCATTGGGTATCAATTCAGCTTTCGATACAGTAGATCACTATCTTGTTATGACAGTTGTATCAGTTAGATAGCAATCAGGTTTATTCGTGGTTTTCTGCTTATATGAAGGAAGAACCATGCAGGTTAAGCAGAAGGGAGAAATTTCAAAGATTTATGCCTTGCCCACTGATTTTCCTCAGGGATCAGTATTGCTTGTAATTCTATTCAATTTGTATTTTCATCTATTATGCATGGTTTTGCAGCAACTGGATGCTGACTATTGAGTTTATGTGGATGATGTGCAAGGTTTTTTTTTCCCCATTGATGAATCTTTTTGTGTGGGGCAGGAAAAGTTGAGGGCTTGTATATCAGCAATTCAAGAATGGATGGTGAGTAATCATCTTGAATTAAATCTGTCTAATTCTGAAATTATGTTAGTGGGGCAAAATCTTGAAAATGCCCGTCATACACCATTTTGTTTCTCAACAAACCATGATTCCTTTGAGGGAGAAGGTTTAAAGTTTACAAGTTATGTTAGACTCCCAGCTTACTACACAAGTGCAAGTCCTTAGGTTAAGTCAGTCTGCTTTCTTTCAGATGTGGGTTTTGTGTAAACTTAATCCAATGTTGCCAGAGTCCAATTTTTGGACGTTGTCTACAGTTTAGTATTATTAAAACTTGACTATTGTAATAGTTTTGAGTGACAGGGGCGTAGTCAGACCTCGCCAGGAGCAGGGGCCACAGCCCGAGGCGGGGGGCACTGTTTAGCCGCCCCCCCCAGCTGCCACTGCCGCCGCCGCCACGATCCCCTTGAAATCCCCTTCCCGCCACCAACCCTCCCCCGCCGTCGCCACCCACCCCACCGCCACAGCCAATACCTTGTTTGCTGGCCGGGCCAGCCGAAGAGAGTCTTTTCAGCGCCGGACTAGCGCCTTCGTTCAAGGAACTTCCTGGTTATGATCAGCTGTTTCTGATGCAAATGATTTTTTATTTAATAACCGAAAAAGATACAAAATCACCTAAATATTTTATTTCAAACCTAAAATCAAAATGGGGGAAAATACTGATTTCAAATATAAATAAAAAATCATACAAAATAGTTTTAAATTGTCATGTAAATTTACTTGATTTGAAATCATACTCAACACTTGTATTAGCTCTACTTTTTGATTGCACATTTTTTGTCCAATAAACTTTAGAAAAGATATTCAGGGTGAATATCGACTGTTAGGTTTGCCATGAGTAGCCACTTAAAGTCAAGCTTGACTGGTTTACTTGTGCAATGATCACAGGTTTCAAAATCTAGCTCATGGTTATTACATTTAAATGATAAAGATGCCTTACACTCAATGGATGTACTTGAAGGACCTTGCTAGTGAAGTAGGTATAATTTCTGTCCTAATGCAGTACAGTTATTTTTGTGAACATTAAGTACAGCTTAGATGATTTGCACTTTAGAGGATAAAATATCCATTTGTTAACTATAAGCAATAATTATAGCCCCAAACACAATCAGTAGAATAGCTTCCAGTAATCTTGATCTGCTCTCACCCATATTTTTCTCTCATCTTAAACAAAAAATAAAATATGTGGCTACCTTTATTCATCAGGTTAAAAACCTTACTAAGTTATTTTAATCAATATACTTGTTTTAAGTAAAAGCCATTTAATCTTCTGACTTATACATTAACCTTCCATTAAGTATTAGTGAAAAAGTTAAATGTACCTTAGTCAATAATGTTAATGCAGGGGCTGTTGTATTACCAATGGAGAAATGTGTATTCATATTATGTTAAGGCAACTATCCTTAACGATTAGCCATTATCTGTCTGGAAATGGATAATAAATTTGAAATATTCTTCTAGAAAATGAATTATAATGTTGAAACTGAGTTCTTGGGACCACAATAATTTTGAAATGAGGTCATCTACTTCTTCTGCTCAGTGCCTTTTAAGGCAATGATATTGAAGTGATGAAGATACTCTTGGTGACACTTTAACCTCACCTTTTAATTTCACATCGTGGTGTGTAATAAATGAAGCTTGTAATTGAGCTACATTAAACTGAAGCAGATGAATCTATTCAAAGGTATGGTAGATGGGTTCTTCTTTTTAGTTACCTTTATAAAATTTCATTTTGTGTTTTTCTGTTCACACTTCTATACTCATTTATTATGCCATATGATGTGCCAAAGTGCATACAGGAATCACAGATGGCAGAATGTTGTTACAGGTTAATGAATTATAAATGGCATTCTAAAGCAGCTACCCTTGGGGCTTGATTTGCCCATTTCCTAGAGGTTAAATAGCAGAAAATGCTCGTCTTATCAATTAACAACTGTTATAGGCCGAGGGAGGATATGATAGATGTCTACAATATACTGAGTGAAGTAGAAGGGGTAAACATAAATTGATATTTTACTCCTTCAAAAAGTAGAAAGACTAGGGAACACTCAAAGAAGTTACATGGTACTGCTTTTAAAATCAACAGGAGGAAATATTTTTTCATTTAACGAATAGTTAAGCTCTGGAACTTGTTGCCAGAGGATGAGGTATCAGCGATTAGTGTATCTGGGTTTAAAAAAGGTTTGGAAAAGTTCCTGGAGGAAAAGTGTATAGTCTGCTATTGAGATAGACATGGAGAAAGCCATTGCTTGTCCATGGGATCAGCAGCATCAATCTTGCTACTATTTGGGATTCTGTCAGGTACTTGTGACCTGACTTGGCCACTGTTGGAAGCGGGATACTGGGCTAGGTGGACCATTGGTCTGACCCAATACGGCTATTCTTATGTTCTTATAAAATAATTTGAAAGAAATATATCTAACATGTCCTGAATAGAAATATTTGGAACACACCAGAGGAGGAGCAGCCACAGATGCAACTATCCTTTTCACATGTGGTTAAATGTGCACTAATGTTTAGTTGAATTAAAAGGAGACATTCTGGCAGACAATTTAGTCCCTTCTCAGTCATCCACCAAATAGTAGGTAGACATTATTCAAATGCTTTTAATGCATTTATTTTGCACCTGATCATTTTCAAAAGGAACCAGTATGGGTTGTTTCTTCCTGGGAACTGGTACAACGTTCAGAGGCTAAATGACTTGTATACTTTGCATACATGGGACCAATTTTATGTATCAATCTGTTTATTGAGATGAAAAGCATAAACAATGTACAACTATTTGACAAAAACCAAACTTGAATTTTTCAACAACTCTTTTCCCATCCCACCCACTCATTACTCCACCCAACAAGTTTAAATGTTTAATAACTTGCTTCATGCTGCTGGTGACATGAAGGGGCATTTTCCAAGTTACGATTTGGATGGCTTTGCAAAAATCCAAATCCAGGGACGGGGAAAACCGTATTTTCGAAAAAAGATAGACGTCCATCTTTCGTTTTGAAAATACCTCAAAGGCATCCACATCGTTAGATTTGGACGTCCCTAGACATGGACATTTCTGACTTTCGGCAATTTTCAAAACCAAAGACGTCCATGTCAAAAACGTCCTAATGCAAGCCATTTGGACATGGGAGGAGCCAGCATTTATAGTGCATTGGTCCCCCTGACATGCCAGGACACCAACCGGGCACCCTAGGGGGCACTGCAGTGGACTTCATAAATTGCTCCCAGGTACATAGCTCCCTTACCTTGTGTGCTGAACCCCTCAAAACCCACTACCCACAACTGTACACCACTACCATAGCCCTTACAGCTCGCCAGTGAGATATAGAGGAACCCCAGTGAGGAAAGCCAGTCCACCAAAATCTCCTTCTTTGCCATAACAACAGAATGATCTATAAAGGGCTTCATGTCTCCTGGCACAGGTGTGGACAGCTGAGCACTGCCAAACAGTAATAAGGGGTCATAGTGCCATATATAAGTCCAAATGTGAGAGGCATAACCAGTGGTGTGCTGGAGGCAGCTTCCAGTGGCTCGCAAGAGCCGGTTGTTCTGGCACGGCGAGTTGGCTCTCCTCCCCCCCCCCCCCCCCCGAGCTACAGGGTCCCAGGCTACAGCACATACCTGAAGAAGGCAGCCAACCTGGTGGTCCAGTGGATTCTTCGGGGCAGGAAAGATCTCTAGTCTTTCCTGCCCACTGCCAGCACTAACCCTCCCTGTGCCGGATTGCTCTTAAAAAATGGCCGCTGAGACTTCCAGTGGTGGCCTCGCGAGACTTCCGCTGAAGTCTTGGAGGCTGCCCCTTCTAAGTCTCATCAGCCATTTTAAAGAGCTATTAGGCAGCAGGAAGGAAAGACTGGAGATCTTTCCTACCCTGAAGAATCCACTAGACCACCAGGGTGGCTGCCTTGAGGTATGTGCTGAGACCCTGTGGCTCAGGGGGTGGGGAGTAACTCTGGAATAGGTCAGGTGGGTGAGATGGGGTGGGGACCAGACTGTGGGGAGGATACTGTTAAAAAAGAACGTTCTGTTTTCAAACATGCTGGCTTATGCATAGGATGTACACAGAGGAAGTATAATAAGGGAATAACTTTTCATAGGTAGAGTAGTAATTTGTTATAAATCGTAATCAGTGTGTCATTTGGAGGGCCTGATTATAAGGACACCTTAACCCTGTTATATTGGTGCAGAGATTTTTTTTTTCCTCCTGGCTAAGGGCTTCTAAAACAGACATCATGTTACGAGAATCAGGTGCTCAACGTTCAGAGTTTATATCTATTTATTTACTTATTTATGGCATACTATCCCACATTAAGCATGAATTATATTGGAACCTGGGAGCATTTTGTTTCCTGGAGAGAGTAATGCATTGCCCCCCCCCCCCCCCCCCCGGCAAAAATTTACCAGCACACCACTGGGCCTAACGCAGAATCTGTTGCTAGAATACAATAATCACAGGACAGGTCCAGAGCATATGATCCAATGTCACCCCGGATGTTTCGCATTTCATGCAAGCACCTGTAGAAGAAAAGCCCAAATGGAAGGCACGACACGGTACCACATGTAGCCGAATAGCAAATTAGTACAAAAATTCTCAGTGGGCAGAGGCTCTAGTCTGACACCTGATTGAGAGTACTTGTGTTTTGAACTGTGCTGTTGACATAATTATATGAAGATCTTCACTCCACAAATTAGCCAAGCCGGCATATTCAAGTTCAGGTAATGTGTCTCTTATATGACGATGGTGAAATGAAAGAGGGACTTTTGTGCCTCCAGTTTTTTAGGACACAACTAGTTCCTCCTGAACATCCTCTGCTAGATCCTCCCAAAGCAAACTTTCAACATAGTGTTGGAAAAAGGTCTGCTGCAAGAATGGAGAATTCTTGCTGGAGAGCAGTAAAGGGCTTCATATGCCCCTCTTCTGTCACCACCTGAAGCAAGTAAATAATTCCCAGTTGACTCCATTGACGGAAGGTTGAATAGAGGTGCCTGGGAGGAAAAACAGGATTCTGACATATGACCAAAAAGGGAGTGACTGTGGAGGAAAAATGATGATGTCAGCAAATCCATCACCAGACTGCTTTTGCTCTTGTAAGCATGGATGTCAATTTGAGAACCGGAGAAACTCTATCCCCAGTGGTATGTAGGAGACAACTAAAATGCACATTATCAGTCAGCTGTGCTTCCAAGCCAGTGGCAGATAAATCATGGATGGAACAAAACCAGTCATTTATATGTGTCATGCTACTGGCTATAGTAAGGTATCGCAAAGTTAATATTCTCAATCCCCCGGATTCTATCAGCTTTTGCATAGAAGCTATCTGTAAGCATGCCCTCCTCCTCCCCTGCCACAAGAATCCCTGTAAATTGTGATTCCAGCATTTCTCATCAGATACTTTCAGATACAAGGGCAACAATTGAAACACATATAACCAGCACGGTATGATAGTCATGTTATATAAGGCAATCCACCCCAAATGGAGAGAGAGGAAAGGCACACCAAGCTTGAAATTTCCCACTCACATCAGTAAACAAGCTGGCAACATTCAGTGTGTAAAGTTGGGAGAGAACAGGGGGAATGGAAACTCCCATATATTTAAGAAGATCCTCTGCCCACTCCAAAGAAAGCCTCCCCACCCAGTTTTGTCTCACACTAGCCAATACTGGAAAGGTCTTCGATTTGTGCATGTTCAAAGTAAATCCTGAGTGTTAGCCATAATATTGTATATTTCACAAAAGGACAGGAAGGGAGTCCTGCAGGTCAGTCAATCCCACAAGCAAGTCATCCGCAAAAGCAAGGGTTTTAATATGATGGTCTAATACTTGGACCCCCGGGACATCCCCACTCAATGTCAGGATACAAAGCAAAAGCTCCAAAGAGAGTAAAAACAAAAGAAAGGGGGGGAATGAACACCCCTGCCTCATGCCCAGAGGAATAGAAATGGAATCCATCAGCACTCCATTTACCAAAAGAGAGGCATGAGGACCTGTACAGAGAGCCTGGATTGCCTGCAAAAAACAGCCCCAAAGCCCATGTTCCCAAGAACTCAAAATAAGCATGGCCAACTCACTCTGTCAAACGCTTTGTTGGCATCCATGCTCACCGCCAGTGCAGGTATCTGATCTTCTGGCAATGGGCAATAGACAACAACAAACATCAAACATTGGAAACTGATTGACGGTGACGTACAAATCCTACCTGCTCGCTCCCAACCATTCAAGGTATAACCTCGGCCAAGCGCTCAGCCACTTTAGATAAAATCTTTATGTCCACATTAATGAGCGAGATTGGCCTGTAAAATTCTGCACAGTCTACTGGGCATACCGGCTTCGGGATCATGGACACTAAGGCTGAGTTCTCATGGAGAGGAAATGAACTGTTAGCAGCTACATCTGTGAAATAGGAGGAGAGGATACCCAAAAACTGGGAACTTAACACCTTATAGAATTCTCCAGAAAATCCATCTGGACCAGTTGCCAAATTTAACTTCAGCGATTTAATAGCCTGCTAGAGTTCCTTGGCTGTGGAAGGCATGTCCAAAAGCCAATATTCCTGCTCCATCAGGTGTGGAAGATCCGCCCTCTCCAGGTAGGCTTTGAGCATATCGGCATCTGGAGGGTCCTCTGCCTTGTACATCTGAGAGGAATATTCCATACATATTTGTGCTCTCTCCTCAGGTTTATTATGGATCTTTCTCTGGCCATCATGCAAAGATACAATCACATGCATCCCTTCCCAGGATTTAACAACCCTAGCCAGGAGTTATCTGGATTTGTTCCCAAAGTGATAGAAACAATATTTCTGATATAGGGTACTACGATTTGCTTGATTTTGTAGGAGGGAGTTCAGAGCAACCTGTATAGCATGCAGCTGCTCCCTTTTTGCCAGGGTTTGGTTACGTGTAAAGGCTTGCTTTGCCTTCTGGAATTGTCTTTCCAACAAAAGCACTCCCGCAGACAGTCATTTTTTGGGGGGGCCGATACGTAAGTGTTAACATCCCTGCATAGCACTGCCTTATCTGTTGACCAAAAAAGGGATAGTTGATCTGCATGTCCCTCATTGTAACACATATACTCAGCCCACCTATCATGGAGATATTTCTAGAACTCAGGGTCTCTGTAGCGGTAGGAGGGAAATTGCCATCCCTTCGATGCTTGTTAATAGGTGGGAGCATCAATATCTATCCATACTAATGCATGGTCTGATACCTCCTTTGGGGCTATAACGGCAGTGACAACGTGAAGGAGAAAAGCTCAACCCACAAATATAAAATCTAAAGGTGCGTGAGTACCATGAGCACCATGAGCACAAGATAGATGTGTAAAGTCACACTTCCCTGGATGCAGGGAGCACTAGGCATCCGCCAAATTAAGAGAACCAAATAAATGAGGGAAGAATCCTTTCCTGGGATCCACTGTGGTGAGTTGAGTTAGGTGTAGAATAATCAGACTGAGCATCCAGCACCAAATTAAAGTCTCCTAAGATTAACATGTCCTGCAATTGGTATGAGAGGCAAAATTGCACTAAAGAGAGATAAAAAGCAGGATCATATTGAGCGACCCATAAATTTCCACAGGTGAATCAGAACAAAGCGGTCCTCTGGATCTCTGGATACTAGTTCAGCCTTACATTGGAGTCCCTTGTGGTTTAGGATAGACACCCTTCCAGGGCCTCCCTCTGAGGATACAGAAAAGACCTCTCCAAACCAAGAACACTTCAATTAAAGGTGCTCATCGGCCATCAAGCACATCATGGTGCTTGAGGGCCAATAATATTTTACTGTGTTTCACCGGCGAAGTAATCCCTCTCCCATTCCATGTGGCAAAGCGTGAAGTAGCTTTACTCAGGGAACTAGACAGTCAAGGTCACAAAATGGCTGGTGCTCAGATTACAGCAAGACCCTGGTGCACAGCCTTGCCAGGGTCCATCCCACAATAATTGGAACTCCTTCCTAAATTGTTGGATATAATCCAGACTCCATCTAATCCACATCAATAGGAACATGTCACACATAGAACACTCACACTCTTAACAAATACAATACTCCAGGTGCCATAGCATAGGTCCATGGCTATAGTCCCAGCTACACTCCCAGATTCTATTCCCTATTGTTCATCCCTCCCCTCACACACGATCCCCCAACCCTCCTACCCTACCCTTACTGAGTCTGTGCCATAGTGGATAATATTATTTTTATTGTGGTATGTTTCTTGCTATTGTAAGACTTATTACATATAAAATTTTAAAAAGTTTGTCTAGACTGGCATACATTTATGAATAGATGAACTCGCCGGGTTTTCTTTGGTTTTCCAGGATATTGGATCTTTGCCAGTTCCTGTTTCATAAACTCTCTGCTTTGTTCTTGTGGTGTTTTGCTCTTGTGGCATATGCCCTTTACTTAATTAAAAACAATGTCTTTAAACATTCAAAATACTTACTAAAGGGCACTTATTAAATGTTTTCTTTAAATCCTCTGAATCTTCCAGAGCCTCTGGTATGCACTAACAGAAGTAATGTTTTTTTGAAACACTTATTAGGGGCCCATTTACTAAGCCCAAGCAATCACTGAGTTCAGACAGTCAATTGTTGCTTGATGTTCCAGTTCATCATGTCATAAGATCTGATAAATTTAAGAATACAAATTTCTATATTGTGGGTCCTTTATATTGGAATAAGCTGCCTCTAAGAATGAGAAAGATTCAAGATCTGAAAGAGTTTGAAAGTAACTTAAAACTCTACTGTTTTTGCAAGCACTTAGTGGGGGTAATGACTGATTTTCTAGCTTCCTTTTTAGGATACACTCTGCTCTGTTATGAATGAAAGTCTGTTAAGATATTGTTTGTATGTCAATTAGAATTTGAGTTTTATGTATGTTTATTTGTAATCTGATAAGAACTTTGGATTAAGTAGAATAAAAGTTTTTAAATACATACTACTACTACTTATCATTTCTATAGTGCTACTAGACGTACGCAGCGCTGTACACTTGAACATGAAGAGGCAGTCCCTGCTCGACAGAGCTTACAATCTAATTAGGACAGACAAACAAGACAAACAAGAGATAAGGGAATATTAAAGTGAGGACGATAAAATAAGGGTTCTGAACAAGTGAACAAGGGTTAGGAGTTAAAAGCAGCATCGAAAAAGTGGGCTTTTAGCTTAGATTTGAAGACGGTCAGAGATGGAGCTTGACGTACCGGCTCAGGAAGTCTATTCCAGGCATATGGTGCAGCAAGATAAAAGGAACCGAGTCTGGAGTTAGCAGTGCAGGAGAAGGGTGCAGATAAGAGAGATTTACCCAGTGAACGGAGTTCCCGGGGAGGAATGTAGGGAAAGATGAGAGTGGAGAGGTACTGAGGAGCTGCAGAGTGAATGCACTTATAGGTCAATAAAAGGAGTTTGAACTGTATGCAGAAACGGATAGGAAACCAGTGAAGTGACTTGAGGAGAGGGCTAATATGAGCATAATGACCCTGGCGGAATATTAGTCGTGCAGCAGAATTTTGAACAGATTGAAGAGGAAAGAGATGGCTAAGTGGGAGACCTGTGAGAAGCAAGTTGCAATAGTCTAAGCGAGAGGTGATAAGAGCGTGGATGAGGGTTCTGGTAGTGTGCTCAGAAAGGAAACTGTGAATTTTGCTGATAATATAGAGAAAGAAACAACAGGTTTTAGCAGTGTGTTAAATATGTGCAGAGAAGGAGAGGGAGGAGTCAAAGATGACTCCAAGGTTACGAGCTGATGAGGCAGGAAGGATGAGAGTGTTATCCACAAAAATAGAGAATGGGGGAGGAGGAGAGGTTGGTTTAGGGGGAAAGATAAGAAGCTC
Organism: Microcaecilia unicolor; assembly: GCF_901765095.1. Classification (NCBI taxonomy): domain Eukaryota; kingdom Metazoa; phylum Chordata; class Amphibia; order Gymnophiona; family Siphonopidae; genus Microcaecilia; species Microcaecilia unicolor. Next base: position 88,772,036 of record NC_044032.1, on the reverse strand, counting down.
AGTCTTGGTCATGTTTAGTTTCAGATGGCGCTGAGAAATCCAGGCAGCAATGTCAGACAGGCAGGCTGATACTTTGGCCTGGAGTTTGGCTGAGATTTCTGGTGTAGAGAGGTAGATCTGGGAGTCATCAGCGTAAAGATGATACTGAAAACCATGGGATGAGATCAGAGTACCAAGGGAAGAAGTATAGATGGAGAAGAGAAGAGGTCCCAGGACAGATCCCTAAGGTACACCAATTGACAGTGGGATAGAAGTAGAAAAGGATCCACTAGAGTATACACTAAAGGTATGCTGGGAGAGATAAGAAGAAAATCAGGAAATACATAATAGATAAATAAATAAACACACACCTAACACAGTCGAAATGACTTAACATTAGACCCACTAAAGCGTTCCACATTAGTTTTGCCATCTGTGTGCGCTAAGCATATGATAATTTTTTTGGGAGGGGGCCTGTCAGAAGATAAGAATGGGCATAGATGCCCTTATCAGCTAGCAAGTCAACATGATCATCACACTAACTGGTTAGTGCATCCATAATGTGAGATGCCCTAATACCTCCTAAATAGGGGATGGCAAATGATCCTGCAGTAATCTTTTTTTAAAATGGTTGGGCACTAATGCTAAAATTAGCACATGGCCAGAAATGAAACACATAGGAAAATCCCTTTTTGACCACCATACTAGAAATGAGCTCAGTGTGCAAGAAAGGCCCGCATAACAATGTGGTAAGCTCATTTCTTAGCACAGCTTATTAAAAGAGCCCCTTAAATAAATTAGATTTTTTTTTAAAGCTTCAGCCATTTAAAAAAGAAAGTTAACACAGGAGCACTTTTCAGCTTTTATTTAGGAGGCACTAAGGGTTCCCATTTTATGAACAGGTTAACCAGTTAGTGCGCTGGTAATGTTAGCATGCAAGCTGAATAGTGCATCCACAATCATACTCCATCTCAGTCTTTAAAAAAAAATGTGCCCATAAATATGCTAAATAACAGGCAAAGCCACAAAAGTATATATTTTTTAAAGTCCATCCCCCCTCCATCCCAAAAAAATAACCACACACTGGGGATAAATGGTATTAACCCATTCATTCCCTTGTATCAATCCTTGGCCAATAAGAACACATTTTAAAAAGTTGTATCTGGCTTAATGGAGTGTTCTAGTTATGGCACACTGAGAGCTAGAGGATTGTGACCTCTGGCAGACTTACCATCAGACGCTCTGCTAGACATCAATTCCATCTTGCCTTACCGAGGGGTCCTTGTGTGCTGGCTCATTAGAGCATTCTAGCCATGGCACATGCCCATTGGTGCATGACCAAAGGGGCAAGTGAAGACCCTTTGGAGCCCCTTCAGAGTCTTCAGGAGTCACAAGGAGTGAGGAGCATTTCTTTTTGCTCCCCTCCATGAGGAAGCGTAAAGGGAGAAAATCTAAGTCTCAGGTAGCATCTGTTACAAGGGGGCATATGGATCAACATCAAGCAGCAAATTCAGTTTTAACATCTCAAGTTGTGAGCTTGCTTGGTTACCTAAAAGCCTCAATTTTGTCTGGGAGTCCAACTCCACCCCGCACCTTGCTTTTGGACGAGAGCTGGATGGTGTACCAAGGATTGTGGACATCGTGGATGTTGGCTCAAATTCATTGCAAGCTCCATCTCCTGTTTGCCTTTTATCTGAGTCAGGATCATCATCTGCTGCCCAAGTAAAGGTACCTCTCTCTGTTTCCCCTGTTCACTTTTCTTCTGTGAACTCTGCTCAACAAGAGGTTTCTATGAAAGATTTGTTGCTTATTACTAAGATGGACAAATCTCTTCAGGATAATTTGTCAGCTTTTGCTAAGTTTACAGAAGAGGTTGTTGTAAAGTTTAATGATCAAGAAACTAGGCTTACATCTCATGAACAGCATTTGGACAAGATGGACTCTTAAGTGAATCTTGGAACATTCTACATAGACTGCTATTAGAAAAGATTGTCTTACTGTACACTATCAAATGAAATCTTTAAAAAAATATATCCAGGGCCTATAATCTCACGTTCTTGAATTTTCCTGTTACACATTTCCTGGCAACTCTGGAGCTTCTGAAAATGTATTTTAAAGATGATCTTCAGCTGATAATTGAGGATATCTCAATTAATTGGCTATATTATCTTCCTAAAGGCTCTCAAGTAGTTAGGGAAGAAGGAGACCTTGATAATCAGCAATCACCTGATAGTTTAAAGATTTGTCTAAATTTCTTGAATCATCCCAAAAACCTATTACTAAACATGCTACATTGTTGGTATCTTTTTATAAGAAGGAACTTAAATATTCTGTCTTAGAAGCTTATTTTCCTACATAGAATGTCTCCTTTTTTGGGCAACGTATTATGGTATTCCCAGATGTTGCTAGATCTACGCAATTGAGGCGAAAAATTTTCTTGGCATTCCTCTTTAATATGGGAGTGCATGCATTTTCTTGTGTATGATGTATATTTTGTTTGGGATTATTTATTTAAGCATAATTCTATAATGTTTCTATTGTAACATTCCAGATATATTAATTTTTAAAAAATGTAGCTGGCTTTAGAGCAGGAGCAAAAGCTGATGGAGAAATTAGTTTGCATCTTTATGTATTCTAATTGTAAAATGAAAAATACAAGAAGAGTTTTTTAACCTACCCAAACCACGCCTACCACATTCCCCCTTCAAATGTCAGTATCACAATTATCTCTATACATGTAAATCCTGCTACTTTGAAGTGTAGTTGCTTCCAAAATGACCTCCATACTGTGTTAACATGTAATAATGCACCTTAGTGTGACATTATGCATTATTTCATTTTATTTCATATATTTATTTACAAAATTCTTATATCCTACCTATGCCCAAACCTAGACAATGAACAATCTAAATAAACATAAACTATTTCAGTTGCATCTTTTTTCACATTACATTCATTTTGTAGCTACAATGCCTGAAGGAAGATGTGCCCTTGCAACAATTTGCATGGTAGAGGAGACAAGTTAGTGGGGGGGGGGGGGGGGGGGGGAAGGTTGGCGAATATATATCTCTGTGACTAGCTGACATGTTTCATTTGTACAGCAGTCATGCTACTAGACTGTTGGCAGTGTGGCTGCACTTAAACAATACTTCATGAGGTGGCATTAAGTACAGCTGCACTATCAGTATTTGTGACATCTGTCACCTGGCACCACCCTGCATGCTAACTGATACAGCCAGCTATTCCTCAGCTCTGCTTTGCAATGTCTGTGACCTATCGCTACCCACGCTAAGCAGTGCATAACACGGCTTAGTAAAAGGGTTCTATTGAGTCATACTGTATCAAAGAAGAAAATACTTTTAAATATATATTATTCATGAGACCATTTGCTGCCTCCCTAGCGGATCTTCAAGCGCCTGTAAAACCTCCCAGCCAATCACCTTTGCCTGTGCATTCTTCTAATAGGCTACCTAGAAGTTTAGAAGGTTTCAAATTCCTTACTAGAAACATCAATTATTACCCTCCATTGGTCATAAATTTTAAAGATTTGAATGTAATATTTTAGTTATGTTTTTATTTTAATATTTTAAAGAGATAAAGGGGCCCTTTTGCTAAAGCTTAGAGCGTCTTAACTGCTAAGATGTCCATAGATATAAAATGGACTTCTTGGAATTTAACACACACTAAGCTTTAGTAAAAGGGCCCCAAAGACTCTAGCAAAACTTAAATACGTATGGCTTATATTAGTCTTTTTGCTTGCCCTCATCATAAGTCAAAAATCTTAAGTTCCATATTGTTGAACTGTGTGAACTCCAACTTTTCAATGCCTCAAGTGCATGAATCTATATTAATTTCAAGACTTGTACATAGCTTTTAAAAGCAAACTACAGCCATGAAAAACAATCCATTTACCCCGTCCTCTTCCATCCCCGATGCTGGCTAGTGTTTTGTGGAGAGCAGCATCAGGTGGTTCTTTATAAAACAAAGCATGGTATAAGTCAACAACAAAATTATATTTGTGACTCAAATGAGGACATAGTACTTAGAGAACTACAACCCTATCTTTATTCTTGATTAAAGACATGCAAAATAGTGGTTCTTTAAATAATATAACCATAATTCAATTAATAATATATTTTGATTTTTATACTTTCCAAAATGTATTTATTTATTGGAATGTATTAACTGTCTTTATGAAATTATTCACTGATGGCAGGATCAAAATACAGTAGAAGTTAATATTTTCTATTATTAATTTGAAAGCAAAAAGAGAATTAATTTTTCTCCTGATTTAGGATTTAAATCTGATGACTTTCTACAGGTTGAACAAATAATATACAGGTAGCTGCAAGTCAACAGATGTTACATTTCATTCTTGTTGTTGTGATTGGTTGCAATAATTGCAATGCAAGTGTTGTGACTGGTTGCAATAAATGATATGGTCATACAATAGAATTCCACTTAACACACATTCTACAATTTTCACAACTACTTGTTTAAGGATTTTTTTTTCCTAAATTGATCATCCTATAAGTACAACAATGTCCTTGGTGTAAAGTAAAACTATTTTACTCCACTTCCAGGAGGGTGTACGGATCTCAGCTTTATCCCGCTCCTCACATCTATCTAGGGCATCTGCCAAATACTGTTCTTCTGTTCACCTATTTGCAATTTTATTTCTACAATTTCATATGAACCTAAATGACTGCAAAATGTGGTATGTTCGCTATAACTCAGCAGTAAAGAATTTCAGATGTCAAGGTTCAGAACTTGTACTGAATGTAACAATTATTGTATAGGCAGATAACAAAACACTCTATTGATTACTCTCCACAAACAGCTGCAGTTTGCACATTATGTTCTCTCTCTCTCTCATAGATCAGAAAGGAAAAATCAGTAACTTTACTATGCCCCTGCAATATTAAAGCGAGCTGCTAAAAGAAATAGCACCTGTCACTAGTGTAAATGTTAATTTGCTGCACATATTTTATAATAATTAGGAAAGATCAACACAATAATAATTCTAGTTGATAGTAGATGCTTCTATGAAGATATGACTAAACAGACTTTCAACTGTGTAACTAACCCCTGGATTCTATAAAGCATGCCCAATTATTCATGCCCAAATTTGAGTGTGATCCTACTTGATTAATAATCCAATTAACATCAATAATTGGATGCTAACAATTAATTCTTGATGTTAATTGGCATCAATCAGGGGTTGCAAACACATCTGGCTGCACGCTATTCTACAAACCTGAGTGCCCAAATCCTATAGCATACAACCCAAAAGAGGGAGTGGCAATGGGAGGAGTATGGACAGGTCAGGGACATTCTCAACAAAATGTGCACAGTGTCACAGAATTCCAGGGATCCACACTCAACTTGTGCACTAGAATTCACAGCAGGTTTTTGATGGCATAAGTCCTCGTACCCAAAATTGAGCATGGGAATCCTTAATTACTACATTTAATACAAGTCTCCCATTAAGCCATCTCTCTCTCCCCTTTAATCTGTTCAAAATTCTGCTTCACAACTTATATTCCACCAGTGTTGCAATCTCATATTAGCCCTCTCCTCAAGTCACTTCATTGGCTCCCTATCCATTTCCGCATACAATTCAAACTTCTCTTATTGACTTACAAGTGCATTCACTCTGCAGCTCCTCAGTACCTCTCCACTCTTATCTCTCCCTACACTCCTCCCCGGGAACTCCATGTGGCTTTGTAAACAGGGGGGTAAATTGCATATGCAAATTGGGCAAGTGTCAAAATGCATACATGCAATTTTTATCGCTTCTTATAGAATATGTTCAAATGTGCATTTCTACAGGATTGTTCCAGGAGGGGTGGTGTTGGATTTACCATGATTATTAAGTTTAATCATCAAAATTTCAGGGAAGGGACATACCTAGGGGAATCAAATTTAATTGAGGGGGATGACCGAAGGTTCACCTAGGGCACCTAATGCCCTTTCATCTGCTCAGGGTATAATTTCTGTTTGCACATCTCTAAAATCTAGTTCTGGTGAAGTCATGTCATGAAATGAACAACAACAACAAAAAAAAAAAACAGAAAAGAAAAACAAACAACAAAAAACCAAGAAAACAATGTAATTTCACAATTATGCATTTCCCTCCCTGTCAAGATATGAGAAAACATGAATGTATGCAAAAGTTTGCCACAAAGCAATCATATTTGTTTCTTTTTGTTTGCTCTGTGGTCCATGGAGATTTAATACAAAATTAAAGTAGAATCCAGGAGGAAATCATAAGCAGCTACTGGTTAAAGGGCATTATAAAGGACAGCCTTTAATCTGATTGATGAAATAAATGGAGAATAATCTATCCTCTGTTCAACAGCTTGCTGCTGATATGAAAGAATTCTTAGTCATGCAAACCAGGCTTTAAAGAGAAAGACCCCTTTCATTCTGTCAGCTTCCTTTTTTTTTTTTTTTTTTGGAAAGTTAAGGTTTTCATCATGGTTTGGGGGAGTCCTTGTAAAACACTCATTGAAAATTTAAGAGCAATTACAGTGTCAGACAGCTAGAAAAATTGCTTTTACTGAGTGAGAGTTCTCTGACAGATGCATTGTGGGAGAACTGATTCTTTCTGAGAGAAGTGAATTGTCATTGTTAGTCTCTTCTCAAGACATCTAGCTAGATGTCATCTGCTTTGTAAAAGAAGATGTGGCTCAGACAACTGTACTCAATATGAGACAGTGTCTAGATTAGCTCAGCAAAGAGATAAGCTTCTCCCCTATGCTTTTAAAGATTAGGATAAACAAGGATTTTAGAAAAGTTAGAAAAAAATCAAAACCAAAATTTTACATAGGCACTTCAGAAAGCCTGGACATTTAACCTGTAAGGAAGTCTTGAGGAAACCACACAGAAAAAAAGATCAATAGAACTTCTACTGCTTCTATCAGCTTGGTATACAAAGGGGGAAGAGGGAAACCAGCTCTTCCAGCAGGGAAATTACATACCCATGGATTATGAAGGATCAGTTCTTCTTCCAGAAAAAAAGGCGATGAAGAAGAAATGAAGACTTATGGTGGGCCACAGCTGAAGATAAAGGAAGGGCTTGTCTGGTAATATCTGATAAAATGGAGGGTATAAATATGTGTAAGAGTTCTGAACACCCCGGTGATATACCGGATTCTTTTTTAAGGATAGGAGATCAAGGGCCCAACACAACAGGCGAACTAAAGGGAGGGCTCAAAGGACCCAAAACCAAGAAGCTGCCCAAGAAATAAACACTGTTATTAATATTTCAAATAGTACATTGTCACCAATGCAGAAGGAGGTCTTGACTAGGGGATTATCCTTTGTTCCATCTAGCAGGTATGATCCCTTTGAAACCAGGCGGGGTTTATATCGCTTCTTTAGAGAACTTAGATTACGATTATATTTTGGCAATTCAGATGATACAAATCAAGAGCCCATATTTCCACGCACAGGTCATATCTCCAGGTGGGTACCCCCGGGAACAATAGACCCTATGATTCAAGCTTTTCAAAAATTGGTCTTATACGATCTTGCTAAATTAGAGGAAAGAAGGGGGAACGAATGGAGTAATATTTCAGGGTTACAACGGCGTGGTATTCAAGAGCTGGCCAACAATCAGAATATAGTTATCCAAAGAGCCGACAAGGGGGGTTCCGTGGTGATTATGGACAGGGATAAATATAAACAAGAAGCGATTGGACAGTTGGGTCAAGACCAATATTATATATTGTTAGATGCTGACCCCACGAAACAATTACAATCAGAAATTGAGATATATGTGAATGAAGCAGCAATGAAAGATATTCTTACAAAAAAAGAAAAACAATTTTTGTGCCATCCATGTCCTGCTATTCCTTATATCTACTTTATCCCTAAAATCCATAAATCTACCAGGGACCCTCCCGGCCGCCCAATAGTATCCACTAAGAACTCAGTATTAGAGCCTCTATCTAAATACATTGATATGATATTGAACCCCCTGGTTTCGAGGGCAGAATCATACGTGAGAGATTCTATGCATTATATACAAATGCTTGAACAGCTAGAACCCACATTGAATAAAAAAGATCTTTACATGGTGGGGTTGGACGTAGTTGCCCTTTACACAAATATTCCCCAAGACAGAGCTATACAGATAGCATGTGAGCAATTTGAAAATCTCCACATTTCGCAGCTCAAAATTGAAGTATTGAAGCAATTATTAACGTGGGTGGTATGCCATAATTACTTCAAATTTGAAGATCTATTTTATAAACAGATAAAGGGGGTAGCTATGGGGGCAAGTGTTGCTCCGTCATTAGCATGCCTCTATATGATGCACTTTGAGAAAAGATATGTGTATGCGTCTAGATGGTTTCAATATATTACATCTTGGAAACGATATATTGATGATGTGATAATGTTGTGGCATGGCCCTATGGTAGAATTAAGGTTATTTCTGGAGTATTTAAATAGTGTAGATTCTAATATTAAATTCACTTCTCGAATAGCCCAAAATGAAATAGAGTTCCTTGATATTAAAATAATTAGAACAAAAGAAAAAGGGTTTGCGACTACTATTTTTCGCAAACCCACTGATCGCAACGTTTTGTTACATTATCAGAGTTTCCACCATCAGGGTTTAAAAAAAGGGATACCGGTTGGTCAATTACTGCGTCTTAGACGATTATGCTCCTCTATCTCAGAATTCAAGAAACAGGCTGCTGAAATGATAGAAAGATTTAGAGCTCGGGGTTACCCAATGAAGATCCTTAAAAATGCATACAAAAGGGCATTATATGCCCACCGCCCTTGGTTAATGTTACCTAAGTCAAGATCTCCTTCGAAGGCATTGGCATGTGTTATTCCGTTTTCTTTAAAAGCATCTAATATTAGCAGTATTATACATAAGCACTGGCATGTTCTTTCGATACACCCAGAATTTAGGGAACACCCCAAAGTAGCTTATAGACGACAAGCTAATGTGGGAGAATTACTAAAGAAATCAAAACAAAGAGAGGAGGAAGGCAGACACTCCCCATGTGGGAGATGTGTATATTGCCGCTTTTCCCTAAACACTGAAAAGATTGGTATACCCCACAGTGATAAAGAATTCATATTAAGGTATAATACTAACTGCAGTAGCTCCCAAGTGGTGTATTGCATTATGTGTCCTTGTGAACTTTATTATATAGGTCACACTAAACGTCCCTTAAAGAACAGACTAGCAGAGCATGTAAGTAATTTACGTTTGAAGAAAATGATGTGCCCTTTGGTTGCTCATTGGTATGAGTGTAATCACACTGTAGATCAGTTAAAGTGTGTGATACTAACACAAATTCCCCTAGACAGGAGCCGTGGGGGTGACATCAGTTCTAGATTGTTAGCCATAGAACAGAGATATATTTATACATGGCGAACAGTGACACCCATGGGGCTTAATCAAGAGGTAGAATGGATTTAAGTGCCTGTTTCTTTAAGGGAGAAGAAAAAAAGAAAAAAGAAGCTATGCATTGTGGGAAGATATAAGGGTGGGGGTTTTGATTCTCCCTGGTTAGTTCAGAGCCACGGCAGTTGGGTCCCGGCCTGAGAAAGTCCTTTGTTGGCACGCTGCCAAACAGAATTGGTTAAAGTAAGTGCAGTTATTATATATAAAACATTATATTTTGATGAGATAGTAATTTGTTTAGAGGTTTGAATTGAAGGGGTGACAGTGGAATTGTGTAATTTTAGGGGAAATGGTGGTTCCTCCTGATGAAGAGAACGAAATGCGGTCCTGCATAGAGGAGCCGATGCTTGCTTAAGGACTGGAGTAACAGCAGTTATGAGATTGAAAGTCTCATTCTGCTTATGTAGTGCCTGAAATCTATTGCAAGTGGAGTTGTTCATCCCCAGAGAAGTGTGTTGGGGTTTGTCTTGAACTTTCATGAAACTTTATGTGAAACCGGAAACCGGAAGAGCAGAGTGAATGGACACATGCAAAGGTCCCGTATTTCTAATTCTGTGAAGTCTCTTTGAGAGACAGGAAATTATGAACTCTGACACAGTGTGTAATGATATTCAAGAAAGTCATGTATATATAAATCCTCCTTGTTATAGATTTTCTATGCAGGTACTATAAGGTGTGAATGAGTATGAAAGATATAAGAGAACATTGTTTGTGAATAAAGGTTTTAAACACACGTGAGCAGGTTTTGAAGCACACGTGTTTAATAAAGATATTTTGTATTCAATAAGACTGGAGCTATTTAGTGATTGATAATACGAGTGCTCCAGCAGCTCTATTGAATCCCTAATTGTATAACATTATCAATATCTGATAATGCCAATGCAGCTCTGTAATGTCTCTAAATAGGTGGGCATTAGCAGAAGGATAGATGCCTGTGCTAATATTGGATAAAAATGAAGGAATGCGAAACACAGAAGAATCTTTCACTTCTTAGCTGATCAATAATGTTTACCCATGATCAGGCTCTGTATTGTATATATTGTAAGTGATGCAGATATAGGAATAGTGAAAATTTAAGTTGAAGACCATTTCATAGTAATATCAGGAAAGAACATGTGTAACTAGATGAAAACTAATGGTCATTTTTTGTTCCTTATTAATGCTATGCATATACCCCTGGCTTCTATATAGTGTGACATAAGTTGTGTGTGCAAATCCAGTTGTATTCTGGATTTGTACGTGAAACTTAATTTGTTAAAAAACAAATTAATTGGTTAATTGGCAATTATCAGCACTGATAATTGTCAATTAATAAACAATTATTGACACTAATTGGTGTTAATTAGAATTTACTTGCATAACTGTCTAAGCATATTCTGTAACATAATGTGCATAAATTCTAAAGTTGCATAGTTGAAAAGGAGGTGTGGCCATAGGCATAGACTGGGCAGGTCGTGGGAATTTCTAAAATCTATGTGCATTGTTATAGAATACAACTGGTCCACGCCTAATTTAGGGATTGACATTTACACTGAGTTTTATTTGGTATAACTGCCCGCAACTAAAGTTTAGGCACATGGATGGGCGCGTGGCATATTCTATAAACCACACAGAAATTTAGGTGTATTCTATAAAGTATGCTTAATTTTAGGTGTACTTTATAGAATACGCCTAGACACATTTTTAGAACCAATTTTTTAGGCACGCTATATAGAACCTAGCCCATAATACTTACAAATATTTGACAAATATATGAATAAAACTCCTAATTTATGTATCCCTGTAAATGAAACAAGAATTATACTGCTGTCATTAGCATCTACCATATTACTGGTTTTGTTGGAAATATTCTTTGCTATATATTTGAGTCAGGATATCCAAGATGAATTACCATTTTTATTACCAGAGCATAAACAACATCAACATTTCAATTCTGCTTTTTTGTTTGAACATTTTTATAGGCTTTAAAAATAAATTCTTGTCCAATCTATCCCAGCTTTGCTAACCATCTATCTATATTCTTATTGCTGAATTCATAGGGGCTTATTTTCAAAGCACTTAGCCTCCCAAAGTTCCATAGAAACGTATGGAACTTTGGGAGGCTAAGTGCTTTGAAAATATGCCTCATAGTCATATAGTTAAAGCATATTTAATTATATGTTAATTAATGGAGTCATTTTTAATGTGAAAATGTTAATATATATTGCTATTATTGAGATAGCGTTATAATTCCCTAGGAACAGGGTGTGTCAGATTTCTGTAAAATTTCATCACACTGCTGGAATGTGCTATGAATGTGAGAGAAGAAAAGGCCTTAATTTACACTTCTATGCATTGTATTTACTCATGTTACCAACTTAGGGACATCTTAAGTTGTCAGGATCACTGCAACATTCTTTAGAAGCTTCAGCAATGAGAACTGTCATCACGAGATTTGTTTTTAAAAGAATTACCTCCATAACCATTAACCCCATGATTTCTTGCCTGTTCTGTTCTAAAATTTCTGGGTGCAAGGTTTCGCTTGAAGAGTTTCACAGTTTATGTATTTCTTTCATAAATGAATAATGATATAAGATGCAAAACTTCATTTCAGCCAAAATGACAGAGGTAGAAAGAGGGAAAGAACCATTCAGAAAATCAAGTTTATGTTTATTCTCACTGAATGTCCTCTGAATGTTTATTTTAACTTGTATTAAAGTAATAAACAGGAAAACATTGCTATAAACTATACTCTGTTTAATGCACATCTATCCAACAGGAGCGCAAGATAGTTGAAGAAATATTGACTATACAGAGAGATCTTTATCTCAGTAATGAATTTAGAATCTAAATATATTTTCCAATGAAATCAGTTAATTCATCTGGATATATATCTAAAATATGCTGATTATAGATTAGATATAAGACTAGGTTCTGTGTATCAATCACACCTAAAACTTTGGTGCTGAAATGAAATTTACCTAAACGCATTTTATAAAGTATGCCTCAATGTGAGTAAGCGCAAGGTGATGGATGTGGGAAAAAAGAACCCGAATTATAGCTACGTCATGCAAGGTTCCACGTTAGGAGTTACGGACCAAGAAAGGGATCTGGGTGTTGTCGTCGATAATACACTGAAACCTTCTGGCCGGTGTGCTGCTGTGGCTAGGAAAGCGAATAGAATGTTGGGTATTATTAGGAAACGTATGGAAAACAGGTGTGAGGATGTTATAATGCTGTTGTATCGCTCCATTGTGCGACCACACCTTGAGTAGTGTGTTCAGTCTGGTCGCCACATCTCAAAAAAGATATAGTAGAATTGGAAAAGGTGCAGCCAAGGGCGACTAAAATGATAGCGGGGATGGGACGACTTCCCTATGAAGAAAGACTAAGGAGGCTAGGGCTTTTCAGCTTGGAGAAGAGACAACTGAGGGGAGACATGATAGAGGTATATAAAATATTGAGTTGAGTGGAAGAGGTGGATGTGAAGCGTCTGTTCACGCTTTCCAAAAATACTAGGACTAGGGGGCATGCAATGAAACTACAGTGTAGTAAATTTAAAACAAATTGGAGAAAACTTTTCTTCACCCAACGCATAAACTCTGGAATTCATTGCCGGAGAACGTGGTGAAGTCGATTAGCTTAGCAGAGTTAAAAAGGGGTTAGACGGTTTCCTAAAGGACAAGTCCATAAACCACTACTAAATGGGAAAAATCCACAATTCCAGGAATAACATGTATAGAATGTTTGTACATTTGTGTCAGGTTCTCAGGTTCAGAGCCCGCGGGGCCGGGCTCTGGAGCAAACGTGAGCCCTTGGGCTGCTGCCGAGGAGCGACAGCAGCAGGCAAAACCCACCAACCAACACTGGGCAAGCACACCGGCAGGGACTGCAGGCACTGCCCAGCGAACCGGAACACATGGACTGGAATCCTGGACTGGAATTTCCCAGACTGGAGGACACAGGACTGGAACACACACCGGACCGGAACACACTGGACTGGAGCACACCAGACTGGAACACACACCGGACCGGAACACACTGGACTGGAGCACACTGGACTGGTCCGCACAGCTTCACCTGCGCTTAGCTACTAAGCCCCCCAGGAGTTGAGCTCCTGGGTTCGAGTAGCCGACAGGACTTACTGGATACCGGATGACATAGGGACCAGGACTGGAAACAGAAGTGCTCCTAACCCTAAACTGATCTACGTGCTCCCAAGCCCTAAACCAGCAGGAGTGTTCCTAACAGTAAACTGACAAAAGGACTTCCTAAGCCCTATACTAAACAGGAGCTCCTAAGCCCTGCTCAAGAAAGGGACTTCCTAAGCCCTAAACTAACAGAGCAGGGAACTAAACACAAAGCTAACACAGGTGCTACTAAGCACCAAGCTACAAGCAGAGCTTTACACTAATAAGCTAAACACAAAACTAACCAGCTACCTAAGCACTGCTCTAGCAAGCTAGATACAACTAACAAGGTGCTTCCTAAGCACTACTCTGGCAAGCAACCAGAAGAGCTCCTAGCACTAAAAGGGAAGACAGGGGAGGCACAAGGAAAAAGCAGGGAAGCTAACACATACGCCAAAAGTGATTCTAAATCACCAAACACCAACAGCAAAGACTGCAATGCTCCTAATAGCACAAACTCTGCAGTGTTCTTAACAACACCAAACCCTGAAGTACTTCTATCAGCAACAGAGCTTCCAAAGCCCTACACACAGCAATGCTTCCAAAACCAAGAGGGAAAAGCAAGAAAGCTAAACACACAGTCACCAGTGCACACTGCACTAACACTAACCTGGCCCTTAGCAAAAGCAAGCAGGGAAACTAGACACAAAGTCAGAAGTGCACACTGCACCACCCTACCTAAAGCAAACACAACCGTTGCAAAGGCTCTGAAGGAAACAACACCACTTCCTTATCAAGGCCCTCCCTGATGATGTCACACTCCCTAGACCTAGGCAAAAGCACACTGACCCAGAGAGGCCCAACCCACACCAATGCAAAACCGCTGAAGCACTTGAAGCCAGTACCCCCAAAGAGAGGTAGAGGTAACTCAGTCCACCCACACAGGTGCAGTATAGTGAAACAATTAGAGCCATGCTGCTGGAAGCTGCCAGCACAGAGAGACAGAGCCAGCTCAGAAAGGACAGAGAAAAGAAACAGAAGCCAGCTAAGAAGCTGACCCCCAGGAAAGAGGTAAGTTTGAGAGGGGTTCAGACCCCAATCATAACAATTTGGGAAGCTCGCCAGGTGCCCTTGGCCTGGATTGGCCGCTGTCGTAGACAGGATGCTGGGCTCGATGGACCTTTGGTCTTTTCCCAGTGTGGCATTACTTATGTACTTATGTACTTAGGCATACTTTATAGAATAAGTCTAACAGGCTTATTTTCGAAAGAGAAGGATGCCCATCTATCGACACAAATCGCAAGATGGACGTCCTTCTCACAGGGTCGCCCAAATCGGTATAATGGAAAATCAATTTTGGGTGTCCCCAACTGCTTTCTGTTGCGGGGACGATCAAAGTTCCCAGGGGCATGTCGGAGGCATAGCGAAGGAGGGACTTGGGCATGTCTAACATATGGGCATCCTCGACCCATAATGGAAAAAAAGGGTGTCCCTGACGAACACTTGGATGACTTTACCTGGTTCTTTTTTTCTTACGACCAAGCCACAAAAAGGTGCCCGACCTGACCAGATGACCACCGGAGGGAATCGGGGATTACCTCCCCTTACTCCCCCAATGGTCACTAACCCCCTCCCATCCTCAAAAAATATCATTAAAAATATTGATTTCCAGCCTCTATGCCAGACTCAGGTCCGTGACAGCGAATTCAGGTCCCTGGAACAGTTTTAGTGGGTGCAGTGCACTTCAGACAGATGGATCCAGGCCCATATCCCCCTACCTGTTACATTTGTGGAGGAAACAGCGAGCCCTCCAAAACCTACCAGAAACCCTCTGTACCCACATCTAGGTGCCCCCCACGTCCAAATGGCTTGCATTTGGATGTTTTAGACTTGGACATCTTTGGTTTTGAAAATCGCCAAAAATCAAAGACGTCCAAATCTAAGGATGTCCAAATCCAAAGATGTCCTTGGCATTTTCAAAATGAAAGATGGACGTCCATCTTTTTTCAAAAATGACCTTTTCTCCGCCTCCGAATTTGGACATTTTACAAAGACGTCCAAATTCTGACTTAGACGTTTCTTTCGAAAATACCCCTTCAAGTCTGGCTGCTGTGTTTTGGGCTGTCTGAAGCTTCTTTAAAATTTGTTCTTTGCATCCCGCATAAATTCCATTGCAGTAGTCTACGTGGCTTAGTACCATTGATTGTATCAGGCTACAAAATGTTTCCCTCGGGAAGAATGGTTTCACACGTTTGAGTTTCCACATTGAATGGAACATTTTCTTTGTTGTGGATTTCACTTGGCTCTCTAGTGTTAAGTTTCGGTCCAGTATAATGCCGAGGATTTTCAGGCTGTCTGAGATAGGGAGGGTGTAGTCTGGGGTAATGATACTTGTAGGGTTGTCTGCGTTGTATTGGGATGAGAGGATGAGGCTATGTGTTTTTTCTTTGTTGAGTTTTAGTTGAAATGCATTTGCCCATGAGTCCATGATGTTCAAACTTAGCTCGATTTTGTTGGCGATTTCTGTCAGTTTGTGTTTATAAGGGATGTATATTGTTATATCATATGCATAGATGAAAGGGTTGAGGCCTTGGTTGGATAGGGACTTGGCTAGTGAGGCCAAATATTGGCATTAGTTAGAATTTACACAGATTACTTGCTAAGCGTGTAAATATAAGTTGCATAGTTTATAGTTTATTTATTTATTTATTTTAGTGCATTTCTATCCCACATTTTCCCACAAGTGCAGGCACAATGTGGAGTACAGTAGCTCAAGAAAAATTACAATAAAAGAAAGGTAGAGACATAGGATGACAGAGTGAAAAGTGGGCATGGTTATGGGCATATCTAAAATCTATGTGCATTGTTATAGAATACAAACGCACTGTGTCTAATTTAGGCATTGGGATTTACACCAGGATTTACTTGAAATAATTGACTGTGACTAAATTTAGTTGTGTGGACTGACAATTGGCATATTCTATAACTGTGCACTAAAGTATGCCTAAATTAAAGCATATTTTCTAGAATATGTCTAAGCGAGCATGTCATTACTACACTCCTATATTTAATTATGGGCCATCCTCAGCTGTATCTTTAGTAACCTTTCAGCTTTCCTTTCTGAGCACACTACCAGAACCCTCATCCACACTCTTATCACCTCTCACTTAGACTATTGCAACTTGCTTCTCACAGGTATCCCACTAAGCCATCTCTCTCCTCTTCAATCTGTTCAAAATTCTGCTGCACGACTAATATTCCGCCAGTGTCATTATGCTCATATTAGCCCTCTTCTCAAGTCACTTCACTGGCTTTCTATCCGTTTCCTCATACAGTTCAAACTCTTTTTAATGACCTATAAGTGCATTCACTCTGCAGCTCCTCAGTACCTCTCCACTCTCATCTCTCCCTACATTCCTCCCCGGGAACTCCGTTCACTGGGTAAATCTCTCTTATCTGCACCCTTCTCCTCCACTGCTAACTCCAGACTCCGTTCCTTTTATCTTGCTGCACCATATGCCTGGAATAGACTTCTTGAGCTGGTACCTCAAGCTCCATCTCTGGCCGTCTTCAAATCTAAGCTAAAAGCCCACTTTTTTGATGCTGCTTTTAACTCCCAACCCTTATTCACTTATTCAGAACCCTTATTTTATCATCCTCACTTTAATATTCCCTTATCTGTTGTTTGTCATGTCTGTCCTAATTAGATTGTAAGCTCTGTCGAGCAGGGAATTTAAAAAGGCTGTAGAAACTTTTATTCCAGCGAGCGTTTGATAATTCTTCTTAGGGCAAGTCTTGGACTGCTTGATTACTGCTAGATTTTGATGTTTGAGTAGATAGTATGGTTTACTTGTCTATTAGATTGTAAGCTCTTTGAGCAGGGACTGTCTCTCTTTGTTAAATTGTACAGGGCTGCGTAACCCTAGTAGCGCTCTAGAAATGTTAAGTAGTAGTAGTAGTAGTAGTAGTAGTTATTTGCCTATTGATAAATTCCCATTGTTCTTTAATCTTTGCTCCATAATTGTGGATTAACAACATCATATTTTTTTTTTCTTGTGCCCTTTTCTGGTTATGCAGAAATATGTTTTTCCCATTTGGATATGATGTGATTCTAATAATTTTGTTTGTGTTATACATATATTTGAAAATACATAAATACAAAATTTAAAAAAATGACTGACACCTTGGGATGGCCTGGCTTAACCCTCTCACCTTAAAGATATTTCCCTTTGCAATAACAGGGAAAACCATGCACGGGCAAAGACTATAACAAGGAATAGCAGGAGAAGCTACCTAACTGAGTAACACATTGGACATGTATATATGTTCTCTAGCAGTGAATATCACCTGGCTTGAGGTCTTCTTTTGTTCTGCTTGGTCTTGGCCCTCTTACACTGATATTTTCATTTCATTTGGAGGATGTCCTCCATACTTTCTATTTCTGATAGGAATGATCTTTGGTGAGGCCATGAAGTATTTTTCACTGTATAATAATCTCCCCAAGGGATAGGATTGTATTCTACAGCAGTGCTCTTCATTTGGCAGCATTTTTGTTTTCAGTGCCTACTTTGACCCTGGCATGCATATGTTTTCCCTTGCCTGCCCTGTTTGTTGTGTACCTGTTATCCTTTCTAACTGCTTCAGCTGCCATCATATGTTTAAAAGTAGCTCTGCTTACCAGTAGGATATGTTTTGTCTTTTGCAGAGGGTTGTTTGCCTTGGAGTAGAAAGAGGATTACGTTTTCTTTTGCCATATATTGTGTTTTAGATCCAGAACCTGAGGGCTCTAGGCCACCCTCTCAACAACGATGAAGGATTCTTCTGTGTTGGTGAGCAACACAAATTCTTCCAAGCTAATAGTTTTAGAACTCTGTCTTTCTGCTACTTGTCAGCCATATATCAAAGATTATATTAATATAGTGGTGAATGTTTGCAATTTGGATCTAATGTCTGTCACATCCTTCCTTAGCAAATTTATCTGGTAGTGTATGCCTTGCCTGAGCCTTTGTCTTGCACAGTTGCACTACAGTTATGGCAGATAAAGAAACCCTCACAGTTAAGCTGTGAGGGTAATAACATTGACGAAGGCAAAGGCAGCTATGAAAGGTGGAGAAGGAGGGGGGGGGGTAGCAGTGGGAGAGAGGAGCTGTAAGGTTACAGGTAGTAACAGAAGGGACGATGATGATTGGGTAAAAGAAAAGGCAGGGGATTGGTTGAAAGAAAGGGAGATAAGATAGGAGGAAGTTTTGGCGGTAAGGGGTCATTAGTTAGTTAGATAGGTGAGGGGAGGGAGGTTAGAAGGGAGTTTAAGCTATGAAAGGTGGAGAAGGAGGGGGGGGTAGCAGTGGGAGAGAGGAGCTGTAAGGTTACAGGTAGTAACAGAAGGGACGATGATGATTGGGTAAAAGAAAGGGCAGGGGATTGGTTGAAAGAAAGGGAGATAAGATAGGAGGAAGTTTTGGCGGTAAGGGGTCATTAGTTAGTTAGTTAGGTGAGGGGAGGGAGGTTAGAAGGGAGTTTAAGGAAATTGTAACGGGGAGGTTGTGAGGAAAAAGAAAATTTGTGACTTACTTGAAGCTGTGAAGGGTTCGTTTTGGACGGGCAGTAGTGAAGAGGAGCGAGTGGTGGAGACATTTCTGGTTCACGCTGGTGCGAGGGGAACGCAGAACGGAGCGATGGAGATAATTCTGCGGTGTTTGGAGGTGGGAGAGTTTTTTGTGTGGCGCAGGGCGTCGGAGGAAAGAGGGTGGCGGCACTTCCGGTTCGCGGAGGTTGAAGGGGCAGGATACTGGAGCGGACCTGGTTAATTTATTCGGTGATTAGTGCGGTGGGCTTGAAGAAGGAAGGGGACAGTTAAACTGTGTGGGGGGGGGAGTGTAATTGGTTGGGTGTATGAGCGGGGTATCGGGGAGTTTTTAAATAGAGAGTGTGAAGATTTTGGGGGTTGTGTATGAGGTGTGGTGGAGGGCTGCATGATAGTGTGTGTTTATTTTGGGTAGGGGAGGAGGCCTGTCAGAGTGGGATAGTGGGAAAAGGATTAACACGGAAAGTATTGGCTATTGGAAAGGGTGTATATCGGGGGAAGGGTGTGTGAAGGTGGGTTAAAAAAAAAAAGGTATTGTTGGGGGGATTGAGGGTTATTTTGTGTGAAGGGGGGAAGTTCATGTGTTAAGTGATTTATGGGGGGGTGTTGTGCAGGGTTATTGTGGAGTGGGGGGTTAATTGAATTGAGGTGATTGACTGAGTGGATGAGGCTTGGATAATGAGTCCAAAGAAAGTATTAAAAAGTGGGGGTAAAGGAAAAAATAGGATGAGGGTGTCTGAAGGGGTGAATCCTGAAGGGGGTGGGGGGAATATGGAGAGAGCTTTTGTTGGGACAGCAGTGGTGAGTGATGAGCAGTGTGTGGATACGGGGTGTCAGGTGGGATTGAATGTGGAGCAGGAGAAAGGTCAAGGAGTGGAATGCGGTACTACAGTTCGTGAGATGGGAGCGGGCATGCAGAGATGTCATGATGTTCCGGTGCGGGATGCTGCTGGTGAGGATCCATTGAAGGGGCCTTCATCTGGGAGAGCGATTGGTGAGTTGGAGGAGTTGTGTGCTGTTAGATATGGAAGGGGGTTTGAGAGAGGGGAGGTGCGGAAGGGGGGCAGGGAAAAGGGTAGGTATACAACAGGGGTGAAGGGGAAAAGGTTGAGAAAAAAGTTGCGTAATAAAAAATTCTTGCGGAATTTGTGTCATGTGGTAAAGAGGTTGGATAATGAAAAACGACAGAGAAGGGGAGGGACAGGGAATCTGATGGAGGTTTGGGAGTCTTCGGACTCGTGGGATTCATCGGGATCTTCTTCCTCTTCTTCTGATGAGGGGGAAGGTGAGGTTGGTAATGTTGTCATGGGTATGGGAGATACTCAAAGGGCGGGGGTGTTGGCGGCTTCAAGGATGGGTCATACGTTATGTAGTATTGCACCTTTGGATTGTTATATATCAGTAAAGTGGCGGCAAAAAATATTAAAGGGAAAATATATAGATTTATTTTCCCTGCTAGCGCATGATCGTGATGGTAATGCAGGGAAGGATGGGGGAAGAGATGAGGGTCGAAAGAAGAGATGGAGAGTCCCGAAGACAATTATGAATTGGTTGTTGAGTTTTCATGTATTTGCGAGTGTGCTTGGAGCTCAAAAACCTGCTTTGTTTCAGGGTTTATGGAGTTATTGTGATCTAATTTTAAGAGCTTATAAACTGTATGGTGGTTGGGGTTGGGTAAATTATGATGAGCAGTTTAGGAGGAGTTTGGCAAAGGATAAATCTGAAAATTGGGGTGTACGGGATGTTGATTTGTGGATTGCTAACTTTACACCTGCTGTTACCCCCCCCCCCCCCCCTCCCTTTCGTTCTGGAGCCTCTGCTGGATTTCCCGGCTATGGTAGTGGCTCCGTGGGAAGTACCGGGGGAGTTGGAGTGTTACGGGCAGGTGGTTTCGGAATGGCTGGAGGGGGAGGTGTGGGGACAAGCGGATTGGGGAGTAAAGGGAGTGTCCCCGGGAATGCTTGCTTCCAATTTAATGCAGGAAGATGTAGTCGGCCGGCATGCAGATTCAGGCACTGTTGCAGTGTATGTCAAGGACTTCACCCCGTATTTAAATGCCCAAGAGGGAGATTTTCAGGTCGGGGGAGGGCTGGGCGAGGTGGAGTTTTGGGAGGTCCCGGTTTGGGCTGGCAAGGCCCCTTCTCCTATTAAATTAGAGGCATTAAAAAATTGGCTGGTCGGGTATCCTGTTGGTGGGGATTCATATTTGTTGTGGGTAGGGTTTTCGGAAGGGTTTCTGATACCGTTTGAAGGACCGTTGTTGGATCATAAGTGTTCAAATGCAGTATCTGTGATTCAGCATGCGGAGGTGGTGAGGAAGAAGTTAGATAAGGAGTTAAGTTTGAGTCGGATAGCGGACCCATTTGATTACCCACCAATGCCGAATTTGGTTGTATCCCCATTGGGTGTGATACCGAAGAAAGAACCGGGTACCTATAGGTTGATTCATAATTTGTCTTATCCTGAGGGTGTTGGTGTTAATAGTTTTATAGATTCAGAGTTCTGTACAGTGCAATATGCGAGTTTTGAACAGGCGGTAGATTTGTTGAGGTTGTTAGGAAAAGGTGCATTGATGGGAAAGGCAGACATTGAAGCAGCTTTTCGTTTATTGCCAGTTCACCCTACGGCATTTAGGTTGCTAGGATTTAAATTTGAAGGAAAATATTATTTTGATAAATGTATGCCGATGGGGTGTGCTATTTCTTGTAATTACTTTGAAGCATTTGCTACATTTTTGCATTGAGTAGTTGCACAGGTTAGTGGTTGGGAGTCTATAGTTCATTATTTGGACGATTTTTTGTTTGGGGGTCCAGGGAATTCGGATCAGTGTGCAAAATTGTTGGCAGCATTTAGTACTGTTACAGAGGAGTTGGGTGTTCCTTTGGCAAAAGAAAAAAGTGAAGGCCCAGTTACTGAATTGGTGTTTTTAGGGATTGAGTTAGATTCGGTACGGATGGAGTCGCGTTTGCCTAGAAAAAAGATTGTGGTGTTGCGTGAGCAGATTGATAGGGCATGCAACAAGAGTAAATTGACGTTGAAGGAGATTCAGTCTTTGTAGTATTATCATGGGGTCTGGGAACAGGAAAATGTTTAGACAACATCTAAATAACTATTTTATATTATATGACAGCAGGGCCAGTGCAAGGATTCTAGACACCCTAGGCATATGCCCACCCTAGCAGCCCCTACTACACCTGACTTACATGCTGATCGCCCTAAAGGCCAGCACCACAAATATGTTCAAAATATGTGTTTTCAGGGTCAACATATCCTGATGCTAATCTCATTCATCAGTCAAGGTGCCAGCCTTTAGAAAGAGGATGAAACACAGTGGGGAGTTACATCACAGTCTCCTGCTACCCTCCCCGGCTGACTCAATTATCTACTCAGCTGATGGGGCATGGTGATGCATGCCAGCCATGCTGTTCCAGCTAGCCATATTTCTGCCCCCCCCCCCCCAATGCCTGGCATCCTAGACAACCTCCTGGGTTATCCTAGTAGTAGGGCTAGCTCTGTATGATAGTAGTGTGCAAAAAGTGATTTTGCTGTACTATGATTTCTACCACATTGACTGTAAACTTCAATTCAAAAACACAATTTATTCCTGAATCAATTGTAACAAACCCACTTAATAAAAATTAAAATTAAAAAAAACACTATTTATGAAGCTGTTACAGTCAGGAGTAAATTTCTGGAATGAAAGAAAGGGCTCCATTGATGAGATAGCATAAAAAGCATAGGTAATAGCAGGCAAAGGAAGCATATTGCCACAAGATGTGCTGGGATGGGTATGCTATTAGAAATCAGGGTCCTCAACAGATAGATGATTTATTAATTTAGGTTGAATTTGGATGTTGCAATTTGGAAGTTTTATGCATTTTTATGATTGGTAAGTTGCTGTAAGTTGCAGAGCTTAGTCTTGACCTGGATATCCATGATATAAATGCGGAAAATGGATGACCAGATGCTTATGCAGCTCCTGATATACCAAAGCATAGATTTTGCATATAAATCTGGTTTTGCTTTGATCCAAGCACTTGCAGACATGGAGGGGCATAATTGAACGAAAACGTCTATCTCCATGGGCGTTTATCTCCGAGAACGGGTCCGTGAAGGGGCGGACCGAACCGTATTTTCGAAAAAAATAGACGTCCATGTTTTATTCGACAATTTGTGAGCTGGGCGTTTTTGTTTTTCAGTGATAATGGAAAATGAAAGCGCCCAGCTCAAAAACGAATAAATCCAAGGCATTTGTTCGTGGGCGGGGCCAGGATTCATAGTGCACTGGTCCCCCTCACATGCCAGGACACCAACCGGGCACCCTAGGGGGCACTTTTACAAAAACAAAAAAAAAAAGGTAAAAGAGCTCCCAGGTGCATAGCACCCTTCCCTTGTGTGTTGAGCCCCCCAAATCCCCCTCAAAACCCACTGCCCACAAGTCTACACCATTATTATAGCCCTAAGGGGTGAAGAGGGGCACCTACATGTGGGTACAGTGGATTTGGGGGGGTTGGACGACTAATAAGCATTAAGCAGCACAATTGTAACAGGTAGGGGGGGATGGACCTGGGTCCACCTGCCTGAAGTCCACTGCACCCCCTAACAACTGCTCCAGGGACCTGCATACTGCTGCCAGGGAGGTGGGCATGACATTTGAGGGTGAAAATAAAAAGTTGTGAAACATCATTTTTTGTGGTGGGAGGGGGTTAGTGACCACTGGGGGAGTCAGGGGAGGTCATCTCCTATTCCCTCTGGGGGTAATCTGGTCATTTAGGGCACTTTTTGGGGCCTTATTCGTGAAAAAACAGGGTCCAGGAAAAGTGCCCTAAATTCTAGCTACAAATGCATACTTTTTTTCCATTATTGGCGAAAGGCGCCCATCTCTCCTCGGCCGATAACCACGCCCCAGTTCCACCTTCGCCACGCCTCCGACACGCCCCCGTCAACTTTGTACGCTTCCGCGATGGAGTGCAGTTGAAAACGTCCAAAATCGCCTTTCCATTATACCGATTTATTCGTTTTTGTGAGATAAACGTCTATCTCCCAATTTGGGTCAAAATCTAGGCGTTTTTCTCTTTCAATTATAAGGTGGATGGTCATCCTGTCACTGGTGCTATGGCTTGAGGGGAAATTCCAGTTCTTACTAATGGTAGGAAAAACACCAGAGGACAAGGTGGCTTTCCCTAGCTCACAAGACCCAGAGTTAGATTTGTGCAATTTGCCTGATTCTCTGAACTGATCTGTATGGAACATCATTGAGACACTCATTAGGAAGAGCCCTGGTATGGAAAATGCATCTATTTCAGAATAAATAAACTGAAAGGATGCATAGTAAATTTAATTTCTCATAGGGAACTCTTTGTCTGCCACTAAAATCTATGTGGACTGTCACCTTCTGGTCCTGCCTTGTGTCAAGGTTGATGAGGGCCACATGTTTTTTTTCCCCATATTTATTTTTAATCATGTAGGGCCCTGTTTACAAAGCCACGCTATAGGTGCACTAACTTTTTAGCACGCACTAAAACTTAGTATGTGCTAATGCTTGAGACACCCATAGGAATATATGAGTGTCTCTAGCATTAGCGCACACTAAAAGGTTAGCGCACCAACAGCGCGGCTTAGTAAGCAGGGCCCTTAGCAACTTATTACGTAAGCAAAGCAAAACTTGTCACAGCAATACAGAGTAGGAATAAATCAAAACGTTTATCACAGATAACTCAGTTAACATCAATCTCTTCCTTAGATAACAATTTGGAAAAGGGAGTAGTCAAAAGACAAGGAGGTCATACAAAAGAGGAAAAATTAGTAATAGGCATACTTAGCATGAGAAACCCCCCCCCCCCCCCCCCCACCTAACTTCAATAGTTAATTCTCCAAACTAACTTGTTCAAGTCCAAAAAGGCCATGGCCATGAGTTGTCCAGGAGCAAAAAAGACACTTAGTTCCAGCATATTTAACAATATATTTAAATGAGTAACTCAGTAAATGAGGGCCCCATGTTTAAAATAAAAATATATGACATTTATTATACCCAATAAAGAAACAAGTTTTATTACTTACAAATTTAAACATCAGGAAGGAAGGGATGGGGAAAAGTGAGGCCTAAAGATGCAAAAAAGGGGTAAACATAACCTTATGCAGAGAAGGAGATTTCCAGGGAGATACAGGGTTTTTTAAGAGGAGTGTGGTGAACACATGGAGAAGAAGCCATCATGTTAAAGAGCAGACACCATAAAGATTATCAGATACAGCATCTGTTCTAGAGCATGAATCCTCCTAACTCTGTAAAAGAACAACTTGTTGCCCTAGATGCTCCAGTGCAGCAGCCACTGCACCATTTATGTTGAGCCTGGGAGAAAATTCAAACCACCTCCCAAAGCATGATCATTGGATGGTGTAATAGCTCTGTTTGGGGCAGTAAAGGGCAAGTGGATACCATCAAGGAGGTGTGGGATTTTCAATTAGAGGATCATTTAATTAGCTCCATCCTCCTCTCTATGGGTGGAGACCCAATGGGAAGAGATGCTGAGGAAGTGACAATATAATAGAGGGGATACACCTCTGCTGCAACCTCAGCTACAGTGGTGGAAATAAGTATTTGATCCCTTGCTGATTTTGTAAGTTTGCCCACTGACAAAGACATGAGCAGCCCATAATTGAAGGGTAGGTTATTGGTAACAGTGAGAGATAGCACATCACAAATTAAATCCGGAAAATCACATTGTGGAAAGTATATGAATTTATTTGCATTCTGCAGAGGGAAATAAGTATTTGATCCCCCACCAACCAGTAAGAGATCTGGCCCCTACAGACCAGGTAGATGCTCCAAATCAACTCGTTACCTGCATGACAGACAGCTGTCGGCAATGGTCACCTGTATGAAAGACACCTGTCCACAGACTCAGTGAATCAGTCAGACTCTAACCTCTACAAAATGGCCAAGAGCAAGGAGCTGTCTAAGGATGTCAGGGACAAGATCATACACCTGCACAAGGCTGGAATGGGCTACAAAACCATCAGTAAGACGCTGGGCGAGAAGGAGACAACTGTTGGTGCCATAGTAAGAAAATGGAAGAAGTACAAAATGACTGTCAATCGACAAAGATCTGGGGCTCCACGCAAAATCTCACCTCGTGGGGTATCCTTGATCATGAGGAAGGTTAGAAATCAGCCTACAACTACAAGGGGGGAACTTGTCAATGATCTCAAGGCAGCTGGGACCACTGTCACCACGAAAACCATTGGTAACACATTACGACATAACGGATTGCAATCCTGCAGTGCCCGCAAGGTCCCCCTGCTCCGGAAGGCACATGTGACGGCCCGTCTGAAGTTTGCCAGTGAACACCTGGATGATGCCGAGAGTGATTGGGAGAAGGTGCTGTGGTCAGATGAGACAAAAATTGAGCTCTTTGGCATGAACTCAACTCGCCGTGTTTGGAGGAAGAGAAATGCTGCCTATGACCCAAAGAACACCGTCCCCACTGTCAAGCATGGAGGTGGAAATGTTATGTTTTGGGGGTGTTTCTCTGCTAAGGGCACAGGACTACTTCACCGCATCAATGGGAGAATGGATGGGGCCATGTACCGTACAATTCTGAGTGACAACCTCCTTCCCTCCGCCAGGGCCTTAAAATGGGTCGTGGCTGGGTCTTCCAGCACGACAATGACCCAAAACATACAGCCAAGGCAACAAAGGAGTGGCTCAGGAAGAAGCACATTAGGGTCATGGAGTGGCCTAGCCAGTCACCAGACCTTAATCCCATTGAAAACTTATGGAGGGAGCTGAAGCTGCGAGTTGCCAAGCGACAGCCCAGAACTCTTAATGATTTAGAGATGATCTGCAAAGAGGAGTGGACCAAAATTCCTCCTGACATGTGTGCAAACCTCATCATCAACTACAGAAGACGTCTGACCGCTGTGCTTGCCAACAAGGGTTTTGCCACCAAGTATTAGGTCTTGTTTGCCAGAGGGATTAAATACTTATTTCCCTCTGCAGAATGCAAATAAATTCATATACTTTCCACAATGTGATTTTCCGGATTTAATTTGTGATGTGCTATCTCTCACTGTTACCAGTAACCTACCCTTCAATTATGGGCTGCTCATGTCTTTGTCAGTGGGCAAACTTACAAAATCAGCAAGGGATCAAATACTTATTTCCACCACTGTACAAGTTTGTTAATGCTTTTTTTGTACTTTCTATACTACTTTGGTGGAGGTAGTGATGAGTACCCTCTATGACCTCTGCAGCAGCCAGTGGTAGTGTTGTTGTTGTTGGAGGAGGCCTACACTGGGGACAAAGTAAGAAGGATATGGAGCAACATATTGATCACCTGAAAAATTGAGAAAGAATGGGAGTTGTGTGGATAGGAATGAGTTGGTAGGCCTGAGGGTGGGTTAGCCATAGAAGAACGATAGTTGAAAAGAAGGAAAGTGAAGGATAGGTAATCAATAAATGGAAGGTCTTCCATGAATAGATAAAGATGAAGAGAAAGGTTATTGGAAACCTAGATGGAAAAAGCATGAGCATAATGTTAGAAATCTGTGGCGCTTCTTCAATGGCAGTGACAGCTGTGAAGTGTGGTGTAAGGAGAGCCTTAATGAGGATCATGTGTGTGTGTTAGATGCAGTAAAGCCTGAAGAAATAGGTTGGGGTGCACTTGTTGTGGTCTGACTTGAGCAGAAGAATATAAGAATTTTCATACTAGATAAGATCAAACGTCCAGTTAGCCTAGTGTTCTATTAGTTCTATTATAGGTTTATTTTGGGTGTGAGACCTTACCGCCAGCCATAGACCTAGCGGTAAAGAACTTGGACAGTAATGACCTATGCATGTGTATTGGACGCGTGCCAAAAATGAAATTCCCGCGGTAGTCGGGAGGTAACTCCATTTTCACACACGTTGAGTGCGCGTAGGCGCCTACTCGGCTTAGTAAAAGGACCCCTAAGCCCTAACATGCATATAGCATGGGGAAAACAAACCACTGCAAAATGTATTAAAATGTTGTATGATATAATGCTTGTTTACTATATGCTAAGTGCACATGAACTATTTTCTACAAATATTTTTTATAGGGGATATGTCATGAGCAGAGTGTGGTCATTCTCATGTTATCTAGCTAACCTCTGGATTCTACTGGCTACCAGTACTTTACAGGGCTAAATTTAAAAAAACTCTATGGGTCCTTTTACTAAGCTGCACTGAAAAATGGCTTGTGGTAGCGTAGGTGTAAAAGAAGTGAGAGAGCGACCAAGGTTTTGGGCACTTGCCATTCCATTTTTCAGCGCGCCTGTAAAAAAAGGCCTTTTTAAATTTTTGACAAAAATGGACTTGCGGCAAAATCAAAAATGCCGCGCGTCCATTTTGAATCTGTTACCTTACTGCCAGCCATTGACCTAGCGGTAAAGTCTTACGTGGTAAATAGGCTGTAATGACCTACGCGCATCAAATGCCACTTGGCACACGTCTGATATGTGCATCTGAAAATAAAAATTATTTTTCAGCTGCTCGTATTGGAGCATATCCGCCTAGACCGATATGCTCATATCACCCCTCTCCTCAAGTCACTTCACTGGCTTCCGATCAGGTACCGCATACAGTTCAAGCTTCTCCTACTAACCTACAAATGCACTCAATCTGCAGCCCCTCACTACCTCTCTACCCTTATCTCCCCGTACGCTCCTACCTGAAACTTCCGCTCACAGGACAAATCCCTCCTCTCTGTTCCCTTCTCCACCATTGCCAACTCTAGGCTCCGCCCTTTCTGCCTTGCCTCTGCCTATGCTTGGAACAAACTTCCTGAGCCCATACGCCAAGCCCCCTCCCTGCCCATCTTTAAATCCTTGCTCAAAGCCCATCTCTTCAATGTCACCTTCGGCATCTAACCATTTCACCTCTATCCAGGAAATCTAGACTGCCCCAATTTGACTGTCTGCACATGTTGTCCATTAGATTGTAAGCTCCTTTGAGCAGGGTCTGTCCTTCTTTGTTAAACTGTACAGCGCTGGGTAACCCTAGTAGTGCTTTAGAAATGTTAAATAGTAGTTGTAGTAGCATTGCATTAAATTCTTTTCTCTCTGTCACTATATAGTGCAGGAAACATTGCATTTTGGCTTTCAATTAATTTTTACTAAGATATGCTTAGTAATATGAAAATATTACTTCTCTGTATTGCTAAATAAGAATGAGTTTTTAGGAAGTGAAACCATGCCAGTGAAAAGTTTTTGTTGCAAAATAAACAGCTTTGCTCTAGCATAAAAAAAAAATAAAGTAGAAAGTCATAGAACTCATCAGTGATTCTTCCTTTTGTGACAGGATATACTGTATTATCTAATGCTACTTTAAGAAACTTCGGGTGATACACTCTGCTTCTCTCCCAAAATATGTTTAAAAATTGCTGTAATTCATTTTGCCTACAAGAAAAGATAAATATTATCTTCTGTATATGCCTGATGAAACACTTATCTTTGTGATAATTAATGAACCTTTTTAAAAGTTATACTATCCATCATTTCTGGTTCTAAAGTGAATGACAGTGTGATTATGTCTCAAAAAGATAAGTAAATGTGTGTGTTCTGAGATCATCAGGCTTTTAAAATACCAGCCAATAATGGAAGGCAGGAAAGAATATACATCATGGAAAAACGAGGGAAACCAAGGACTTCTCAACACAAAAATGACTTTCTAACCCTTCATGTAAAGCAATTCTGATTATGCATTTTGTAAAATTGATAACAGAAGTCCTTTAACTTAGTAGATTACATTCTGGAGACTGTCTACATACTTGTGTGCATTGCTTTGTTAGTGTCCATATTTCTGTTCCTAAATACTGATTATCCCCAGATATCCTGCCAGCTTGCAGCTAACTGAAGCTGAGGCATCTTATGCATGCAGTCTCACAGATGAAGGTGTCAGGTTTTTTTTTTTTTAAAGTGTTTTTCAAATGTATAGTTATATTGGCATAGTTCAATATCTGTGTTCTATTTTTAAAATGTTTAATATGTGCAGCCTTTATAACTATTTTCACAGAAAGAATATTTGAACATGCATGGGATACAAGGTAACAAATACAAAAAAGGGACTGAATTGGCACAAGTCTGAATTTTGTGAGTAGCAGTCACCAAGGTTTCAGCCATGTAATTATTTTCAAAAATGTGATAAAACTAAAGAACTGTATGTGGAAGAGAAACTATAGAGAAAAAGTGTGATTGCTTTAATGAAAATATGTATAGTTTAGGCGCATATTTCTAGATCCCAGTCAATATTTCATTTTTAGGCACTTATTTATTTATTTCCAAAACTTTCTATACCGCTCTAAGGGGCCCTTTTAATAAGCTGTGTAAGTGTCTACACATGCCCAACGCGTGCCAAAATGGAGTTACCGCATGGCTACCACATGGCTCTTGCGGTAATTTCATTTTTTGTGTGTGTCCAATTTGCATGGCTGAAAAATAATTTTTATTTTCTGCTGCGCATATCAGACATGTGCCAAGTGGCATTTGGCATGTGTAGGTCATTACCGCCCAGTTACCGCATGAGACTTTACCACTAGGTCAACGGCTGGCGGTAAGGTCTCAGACCCAAAATTGACGTGCAGCAATTTTCATTTTGCCGCACATTCAGTCCTATACGTGAAGTGAAATAGTGAATCAATCCTAAAAACATATACATAATCAATCAGCCAACTTACTTTCCTACTTTGACCTCTTATAAAAATCACATTTTCTAAATTTAGATAGAAACATATTTTAGCACTACCGCACACTTAACATTTTATCTATCTGTTTATAACTATATTTAATCTCATTATTTTTAACCAAAAGTGAAGCTCCTGCAACATTTCTAAATTTAGGTTTGGCAGAGTTGTAGGCATTGTATTGATTTTTTTTTAATTAGACTCTAAAGTCCAAACCTTCAAACTCTCAGTCTAAATCCTCTTAAATTTATACTATTTGTGATCATAGCGTGAATAATTTAATCTGTATGAATCTGCCTCACATTTCTTAGACTTGAAGTTACACCATTACACTTTTAAAAAAATTGAATATTTAAATTATAAAGCAGATGATGCTTGCAAATTGTATGCTAAACTCTTTGGCTGGATTTTTCCTTTCTTTGTCTGCATTGTGCCTATGCTCAAAAGCTTTTTCCTTATTTTGGTAGATGTATACATGCCTGTTGAAGGACTTAATTGATCAGCCCCCACTATACGAACAAGAGCACAGGACCAGGAAGTTATTGTCAACAAACAGAAGGTAAGGAGAAACAAGAAGCATGCTTTTCTTTAAAATGGCTTGCTTCCATCAAGTGTGTTGTCATTTTCCCTATTTGTCATTGTTCTTGTTCTGTTGACATTTGACTAATGTTCAATCAGATGTAAATTATTATTGGGAACTAACTTCTAAATATAAGCATGCAAAATATGGGAACAAGTAATTTCCATGCCAGTTTACAAAAACTGCAAAAATAAATGTATATTAGACAATACAGAGCTATTGCCAGGTTCACAATTCTATGCATATAAAGAAATAGACCTTTTGAGGTTTATGGAGTGGTGGTTTGGGGTTGGCAGTTTCATTCAAGATGAGGGGATGAGACTCGTGTGTGTCACCATCATGGGCCATGTCTGGGTTTGGGGTATGGTTTGGCATATCAGTTGGTAACTGCTGGAGTGCTACAGCCATGATTAAAACTTAACTGTCTGACCTGGGGGCTCATTTTCAAAGCACTTAGACTTACACTGTTCCATAGGTTACTTAATCTCTGTCTCTCCCTGACAATTTTGAGACACAAAACTGTAAAAGTGTGCCTAGTACCAGTCCTAATTCACAACTATTAGAGTTGCCATTGAAGCCCAATGAAGCCTTGATCCTGATCTGCTTTTGCCATTTACGGGACTCAGACAGTAAAACTCTTCCCGGCATTGGATATGTATAGTGTGTAGAGAAATTGATGAAGGAGCTTAAGATGTTTATTCTATTTATAGTTTTACTAAACCAAATTAAGCACTAAGGCTCAATTAATGTAGGAAAAAGACTAACTTCAAAATGCACTAAAGTGTTTGCATTAATTTGCC
This sequence comes from Microcaecilia unicolor, assembly GCF_901765095.1. Taxonomy (NCBI): domain Eukaryota; kingdom Metazoa; phylum Chordata; class Amphibia; order Gymnophiona; family Siphonopidae; genus Microcaecilia; species Microcaecilia unicolor. Next base: position 88,739,852 of record NC_044032.1, on the reverse strand, counting down.
TGTCAGTGTGCATTAATTGCATTATTTATTTTTTGGGAAAATTTTTCAGGACAGGGTGTATCATGGGTGGGGAATGGATATGGAAGCATTATCCAGCTACCCCCAGATTCTATATATGGTGACTAAAGTTGTGCATGCAATTCAGCGTGCATAGCCGATTTGCACACACACAACTTAATTGATTAATGAGCCAATGAGCACCAATAATTGTCTATTAACAAACAGTTATTGGTGGTAGTTGGCATTAATTGGGAGTTATGTGCACAGAACTCCTATAGAGCATAATTTCAAGAGGGCATAGACAGGGGCATTTTGGGGGGTGTTCCAGGGGTGTTGCCTGAATTTACGTACATTGTTACAGAATAGACTCGATCGGCGCCTAACTTAGGCACCTGAATTTACTCCTTCTTTCAGCAGGTGGAATTGCTGGTGCCTAAAGTTAAGTATCATTTATGCACTTAGCACTATTCTATAAGGAATGCAGATCCTTTATAGATTAGCGCCTAGCGCTTGTATTTTTCAGCACCGATACTTCAGCATCATTTATAGAAACTAGACCCTAGTGTGTTTGTATTAGCATGTTCTAACTGAATAATGCAGAGTTAAACAGGAGGCAATAAGTGCTCCCACATTAATATTTTGCAGGTAACTCATACTAATGTGAACATTAGCGCATGATCTGAAAAACAAATATGCTTTAAATGCTGCCGTGTTAGAAATAGGCATAGCATATGGAAAAGTTCTGCATTAAAATGTATTAAGTCCGTTTCCTGACACAGTTTAGTAAAAGAGCCTCTATGTTTTGTTGAGAATTTTTAATAAAGCTGCAATCATTGTTTCTTTTTTTTTTTTTTGCCACATGCATTCTTGTTGCCTGTGTTTTGAATTGTGGATTATAAGAGGGAAAGAGGTGTGCAAATGTCTATGTTAAAGACATACTGAATCAGTACTGAAAGATGAAAATGAGCTCTAGTGAATGTCCTGTAGCATCTCCCTTAATTCTTATCTGCATATAAGCATTTTGATTATTAATTTATTAGGGAAAGCTTTTATTCTTTTTATAGGCTGGTTTCACATTTAAGTTCTGATTTTTATTATTTTTTTAGGGGGATGTTGCATTTTTTCTTTCCTGAAAGCATTCACGTTTTGCCCAGGTAACATTTGGAGTTGCCTAGACAAATCTGCAGGGTTAAACTTCCCTCTTGCTAACCAGGACATGTCAATCTTCACAATAAAATCTGTTGGTTGTACCATCTTTCTGTCAGGTCCACTTGAATGTCCAACCCTGTAGAATAGCCTTCCCCTTTACTTCAGCTTACAAACGTCAATAAACAATATTTAAATCATTGCTTAAAGTACAATTCTGTAACTTGGTGTCTAATATTAGATGCTAAGTCTGCATATATGCTATAGAATAATAAAACTTAATTGTGTCCGAAGTCTCAATAACTTGAAGTTATGAACATAATTCTAGGTGCTATTCTATGATATGCATGTTAAAGTCACTTAGCGATGAAAATGGTATGGGGTTTGCACCACAAGACGTATGAGAAGGGATTTGTTGACCTGAAGATATATACCCTGGAGGAAAGGAGATTGGTGATATGATACAGACATTCAAATATTTGAAAGGTATTAATATTCAAACAAATCTTTTCCAGAGACGGGAAGGCGGTAGAACTAAAGGACATGAATTCAGGTTGTGGGGGGGGGGGGGGGGGGGGGGGGGGGGGGGGCGACTTTGAACTACTCTGAAAATCCTATCACTATATACAAAGAGACTAGTAGTGAAGGTTGAGTTCTGAGGTTTTTTCCCCTCACAGAGGTTATAATCTAATGCTACATGTTACTTTAATTGAATATAATCAAGAGATATTTTGAGATTGCCAACCTTAAGGAGAGTGTGAAGAAAATTATTTAGAGAGTCTCTTCTTTCCTCTGTGATAATTTCTGGAAAGAGAATGGAACCAAATAAACTTATAGGTGCTTAGATGGCAACTCCATTAGTTGGGAACCAAATCCAGTACTGGACAAACTTCTACAATCTGTGCCCTCATCATGGCTGGATAGACTGAAGTGGGGTGTCGATGATAGCTTCAGTAGTTGGGGAACAAAGCCAGTGCTGGGCAGACTTCTATGGTCTGTGCCCTGAAAATAACAAGGACAAATCAAGATCAAATATGCACATGTAATATTGCATCATACCTTATGCTATGAGTTTATCTTGTTGGGCAGACTGGATGGATCATTCAGGGCTTTATCTGTCATCATCTACTATAATACTATGGAATATCAAGTCCATGACCCTTTGAATAAAAGACTTTGGGGTCCTTTTACTAAGATGAAGTAAGCACTAACATGTGCTTACTGCAGGTTGAAATGTATTACCGCAGGGTGTGCTCAGGAGTCCTGCAGTAGTTTTTGCATGTGCATGCACTAAACAGTAACATTAATGTTTTAGCAGTGAGGGAATTGTTGGGGGTGTAGAGTGGCTGTAGCTATGCTATTTGGTTACTGCATGGGTATTGCCTACAAAATGGGTGTTGGTAAGTGTTCACACGGTAATGTACTACTACTACTACTACTATTTAGCATTTCTATAGCGCTACAAGGCATACGCAGCGCTGCACAAACATAGAAGAAAGACAGTCCCTGCTCAAAGAGCTTACAATCTAATAGACAAAAAATAAAGTAAGCAAATCAAATCAATTATTGTGTACAGGAAGGAGGAGGGTAGGTAGAGGCAGGTGGTTACAAGTGGTTACGAGTCAAAAGCAATGTTAAAGAGGTGGGCTTTCAGTCTAGATTTAAAGGTGGCCAAGGAAGGGGCAAGACGTAGGGGCTCAGGAAGTTTATTCCAGGCGTAGGGTGCAGCGAGACAGAAGGCGCGAAGTCTGGAGTTGGCAGTAGTGGAGAAGGGAACAGATAAGAAGGATTTATCCATGGAGCGGAGTGCACAGGAAGGGGTGTAGGGAAGGACGAGTGTGGAGAGATACTGGGGAGCAGCAGAGTGAGTACATTTATAGGTTAGTAGAAGAAGTTTGAACAGGATGCGAAAACAGATAGGGAGCCAGTGAAGCGACTTGAGGAGAGGGGTAGTATGAGTAAAGCGACCCTGGCGGAAGACGAGACGGGCAGCAGAGTTTTGAACTGATTGGAGAGGGGAGAGGTGACTAAGTGGGAGGCCAGCAAGAAGCAGATTGCAGTAGTCTAAACAAGAGGTGACAAGGGTGTGGATGAGGGCTTTGGTAGAGTGCTCGGAAAGAAAGGGGCAGATTTTACAGATGTTGTAAAGAAAGAAACGACAGTTCTTGGCAATCTGCTGGATATGAGCAGAGAAGGAGAGAGAAGAGTCAAAGATGACCCCAAGGTTTCAAGCTGAGGAGACAGGGAGAATGAGAGAGCCATCAACAGAAATAGAAAACGGGGGGAGTGGGGAGGTGGGTTTGGGGGAAAAAATGAGAAGTTCGGTTTCGGTCATGTCTACACGAAAATGGGGAAATTAGTGTGTGGTCATTACTGCAGAAATAGGAAATTTGGCCATTCACTGGTAGCACTAAAAGAGTCTTTAGCATGTGAGAATAACGTGCTGGGGATAGCGCAGGCCACTTTTTAGCGTTGCTTAGTAAAAAGACCTCTTTGTGACTTTCCTCCCTTATGCTTTCCTCTTGTAAAATACTGAATCTATATCTTCTTCTTTCTTCCCTAATGCATAATGTTGCATCATTCCTTTGTTCTGGATGCTTACTCCCCCCCTTTCTTTAGGGAAAAGTGTAAATCATTTAGAAGTCCTTTTACTAAACTGCGATAGATAGTGGCCTTAGCATGCCTTTGAAAGGCCATTTTTACCGCAACAGTTTAATGACTGATTTTCTGTTTTCTCAATTAGTGGTCATGGGCTAATGTTGCCATTAGCATGTGAACACAAAAAAACTCTGGACTTGATTTCAGCAAAACTCAACTATATAGTCAGATAACAAGCTGAATCTTCATATACTAAATATAGACTTAAATCTATGTACGATGTGATATCTTATTCTCTAATTTCAATTTATTATTTTTTTTGTTTTTTAATTTTAATTCCAAAAGAAATGGAGAAAAAAGACCTCATCAGTCCCAGCTTGACGATATTTTTATTCAATTTTTCAATCGATTTGATCGTCTGCTTATTCAAGGACTCCGTTATAATCCTTGGTCTTAAAAAAACTCCACCTCTCTTTATTATAATAACAAAATTATTCTTTCATTGTTCAATCTCCATATTATAATCGTGATTATTTTCGATATCAAGTTAAATACTAATGTTACTTAGCTTTTTTTCTCTGCCCTACGGGGCTCTCCGTTTCGCTACATGTTATATCTTATGCTTCTTCAGGGGGCCAAGTAACAAATGGCAGATCATAATTCACGATATCTACAATTCAACAAATGGATATCACATCATTTTCATATAAAAGACTAAATATATTATATTCTGATACAATATCTAACTACCAACCTTAGAATATGGCGTCTCCTACTCATCTGACACCGGTAGTGAAAATTTTTTACCCGGAAGGAGTTGCTCTCATTTATAGTCTTAATTGGCTTCAATCTAACCCTAATAGGGTCCATGGTAACTCATTTCTCACTCTATTTTTACCTCAGAATAAGGATTCAAAAACTCTAAAGGTTCAAAGTGTATTTCAAAAAAATTTTCAGAAGAATGCAGACCATTCTATTTGTGAATTCAATCCTCTTGGTTCTAATGATTGTAAAACATATATCCACTTCTGTTCCTTTCTAATAAGTATTTTATTCCTATCACCTCCACATGAATTATATGGAACATGATCCAACACAAAACATCTCAGCGAATCAAAAGTGTGTCCTTTTTCTTGACAATGTCCCACTAATGGAGCGCCTCTTCTGTTTAATTTAATGCATGAACGATGTTCTGTGATGCGTTGATGTAATCGACGTTCCGTTTTCCCAACATAGATTTTTTGACAAGGGCATTTCAAAATGTATATAACATATGTAGATTGGCAATTAGTCTGAAACCGTAATTTGTAGATTTTACCATCCACCGGATTCCTGAATTCAGTTACCTCATCTGTAATACTGCAAGTTTTACACTGTAGACATTTTTTATGTTCACCTATTTTGTTATCCTGTTCCAATGAAGGTAAATTAGTAGGGCTCACTATTTCTTTAAGATTCCGTGTTCTTGAAAACGCAATTCTAATCTGCTGGTCATGTAAAATTGGATGTGATTGCATTATCGACCAGTTCCGATGTATTATGTTCCTCATACTATCTCCCCCCTTGAAAAATTACCATGGACCCTATTAGGGTTAGATTGAAGCCAATTAAGACTATAAATGAGAGCAACTCCTTCCGGGTAAAAAATTTTCACTACCGGTGTCAGATGAGTAGGAGACGCCATATTCTAAGGTTGGTAGTTAGATATTGTATCAGAATATAATATATTTAGTCTTTTATATGAAAATGATGTGATATCCATTTGTTGAATTGTAGATATCGTGAATTATGATCTGCCATTTGTTACTTGGCCCCCTGAAGAAGCATAAGATATAACATGTAGCGAAACAGAGAGCCCCGTAGGGCAGAGAAAAAAAGCTAAGTAACATTAGTATTTAACTTGATATCGAAAATAATCACGATTATAATATGGAGATTGAACAATGAAAGAATAATTTTGTTATTATAATAAAGAGAGGTGGAGTTTTTTAAGACCAAGGATTATAACGGAGTCCTTGAATAAGCAGACGATCAAATCGATTGAAAAATTGAATAAAAATATCGTCAAGCTGGGACTGATGAGGTCTTTTTTCTCCATTTCTTTTGGAATTAAAATTAAAATTAAAAAACAAAAAAAATAATAAATTGAAATTAGAGAATAAGATATCACATCGTACATAGATTTAAGTCTATATTTAGTATATGAAGATTCAGCTTGTTATCTGGCCATTAGCATGTGGCCATTAAAAAGAATTACCCCCCTGTTTACAAAACCACACTAGCGGCTGCTGCGGGGCAATGCAATGAATGGGCTAGTGCAGCTTTGTAAACATGAGTTTAGTGTGTGAGCCCTTACTGGGACCTATTTTGTAGGTGGTAAGGGCTCATTTGCTAATCCTACACTAATCAGTTAATACTGTGCAGTGCAGAAATGCCCACTCTCCACTGTGTGCGGTTTGCACACGCAAATCTCAAACTTACCACAGAATGCCTAAGTGTGTCCTGCAGTAAGCCATTTTAAGCAATGGTAAGCACATACTAGCACTTGCCACAGGTTAGTAAAAGGACCGCAATGCTTTTTGTAATATAGGTGGTTTATCAAATAAAATTGAACTTGAACAACTAAGAAAGACTATTGTTAAACATGTTATGGGCAGAAATTTGGGAAGGGACCCTGAAGCCTAGCAGCAAGCTGCATCTCTTTCAGTTTTAGACAGGCTTGGGGTTCCCTGGAGTGTCGGGTTCTAGATCAATTGCCTTATTTGTAGCATTGAAAGTATTGTGGACATCTGGTTATAGTTTAGCCAGACAAGTCTGATAAGAGTGAAGTGTTGCACTAAGCTAATCCAGATAATATAGGATTAGTTCTCCTGATGATAAATATAAAAACTTGCCCAGGAACCAAGCTGAACATTTCCCTCCCTTCCTCCATGAATGCAAAGTGTCAAAAATCTGTTGTATGCTGCAGCCTTTTCCTCTCCTTCTCCATCTTTGCAAAAAAAAAGATCTTTATTATGGTAGCCCTTTCCCCCCCTCTGTCTTATTTAAAAAAAAAAAAAAAAAACTTCCTATGTGATAGTAGCCCATTTTGTCCTCCTCCTTCTATCTTTGTAAACTATAAAAAATGAAAATGAAAAAATAAACAACATAAGTGTCTGGTCTAGCAGGCATATTTCAAAAACATTGGATTGAATTTCCAGGAGAGGTACAAAACCAACTCATAGCTGTCTCCAGAAATGAATTCTCTCCAAAAAGAAAATGGTCATACAGCACATAAATGTCCATGGTAAGAAAATAAAAGTTCATATATGTGCATAATGGCCACAGATAGTCACAGTACAGGAAATCATCCGAATGAATGAAATACATCATATAAAACATCACGTGTCTTCTTCAGGTGTATTTGGCAGAATGCACATGGCTAGACATGTATACAGTGGTGGAAATAAGTATTTGATCCCTTGCTGATTTTGTAAGTTTGCCCACTGACAAAGACATGAGCAGCCCATAATTGAAGGGTAGGTTATTGGTAACAGTGAGAGATAGCACATCACAAATTAAATCCGGAAAATCACATTGTGGAAAGTATATGAATTTATTTGCATTCTGCAGAGGGAAATAAGTATTTGATCCCCCACCAACCAGTAAGAGATCTGGCCCCTACAGACCAGGTAGATGCTCCAAATCAACTCGTTACCTGCATGACAGACAGTTGTCGGCAATGGTCACCTGTATGAAAGACACCTGTCCACAGACTCAGTGAATCAGTCAGACTCTAACCTCTACAAAATGGCCAAGAGCAAGGAGCTGTCTAAGGATGTCAGGGACAAGATCATACACCTGCACAAGGCTGGAATGGGCTACAAAACCATCAGTAAGACGCTGGGCGAGAAGGAGACAACTGTTGGTGCCATAGTAAGAAAATGGAAGAAGTACAAAATGACTGTCAATCGACAAAGATCTGGGGCTCCACGCAAAATCTCACCTCGTGGGGTATCCTTGATCATGAGGAAGGTTAGAAATCAGCCTACAACTACAAGGGGGGAACTTGTCAATGATCTCAAGGCAGCTGGGACCACTGTCACCACGAAAACCATTGGTAACACATTACGACATAACGGATTGCAATCCTGCAGTGCCCGCAAGGTCCCCCTGCTCCGGAAGGCACATGTGACGGCCCGTCTGAAGTTTGCCAGTGAACACCTGGATGTTGCCGAGAGTGATTGGGAGAAGGTGCTGTGGTCAGATGAGACAAATATTGAGCTCTTTGGCATGAACTCAACTCGCCGTGTTTGGAGGAAGAGAAATGCTGCCTATGACCCAAAGAACACCGTCCCCACTGTCAAGCATGGAGGTGGAAATGTTATGTTTTGGGGGTGTTTCTCTGCTAAGGGCACAGGACTACTTCACCGCATCAATGGGAGAATGGATGGGGCCATGTACCATACAATTCTGAGTGACAACCTCCTTCCCTCCACCAGGGCCTTAAAAATGGGTCGTGGCTGGGTCTTCCAGCACGGCAATGACCCAAAACATACAGCCAAGGCAACAAAGGAGTGGCTCAGGAAGAAGCACATTAGGGTCATGGAGTGGCCTAGCCAGTCACCAGACCTTAATCCCATTGAAAACTTATGGAGGGAGATGAAGCTGAGAGTTGCCAAGCGACAGCCCAGAACTCTTAATGATTTAGAGATGATCTGCAAAGAGGAGTGGACCAAAATTCCTCCTGACATGTGTGCAAACCTCATCATCAACTACAGAAGACGTCTGACCGCTGTGCTTGCCAACAAGGGTTTTGCCACCAAGTATTAGGTCTTGTTTGCCAGAGGGATTAAATACTTATTTCCCTCTGCAGAATGCAAATAAATTCATATACTTTCCACAATGTGATTTTCCGGATTTAATTTGTGATGTGCTATCTCTCACTGTTACCAATAACCTACCCTTCAATTATGGGCTGCTCATGTCTTTGTCAGTGGGCAAACTTACAAAATCAGCAAGGGATCAAATACTTATTTCCACCACTGTAAATGTTTTACTAATATCACCTATGACACGGACAAACAATGTGATAGATGTTCTTTAACCATCACTGTTATATATCTTTCAGGTGAGCAGTGTGAGCCATGCAGAGGCATGGTTGTAATTTTTCAGTCTGCACACCACAGCACCCTTTATATGAGTACAATATAAGAATGGCTACTAGGTAGGGTTGCCAACTCAAAGCCGGCTGTGTTGGGGACGTTCCGGGGTGCAGAGTCAGCATTTGGCTTCTTAAGTGCTGATATTCAGCCCTTAAATGGCCAGGTTTATTCATTTAATTTAATTTATTTATTTACAGCATTTCTATTCTGCATGATCTAAAAATTCTTGGCAGGTCACAATGGAAACACACACAATATAAAATAAGAGACAAAATCACTAACAAACACTAATCTTTACTGCCTCTTTCAAAATATATCATCTCTGTTAAAACAAATGTTTTAAATGATTTCAAACTGTCCATAAGGTTGCCTAAATAAATATGATTTTAATTCCTTTTTAAATGCCTCTATTTGTTGAATGTTTCTAAAATGAAAAGGAAGAATATTGAATCATTGAGGCTCCGTATTTTTCCAGCCTCACTACATGGAAAGATGGTACCTCTAACAATGCCTTCTCAGCTGATCTTAGTGCCCTTGTTGGTTGATAAGTCTACAAGCTGCTAGATATCACTACTGATACTAGATTGTTCAGTATCTTGAACACCAAAGTAAAATCTTAAATAAATTGTACCTGATATTCAATAGATAATCAATGCAGCCCCCTAAGAACTGTGGATATATGTTTAAAATGAGAGGAACCAGCCAAAATCCTGGCAGCAGCATTTTGGGCTACCTGTAGCACCTTAAATGATGTCTTAGAAATACCACTCAAAAGACCATTGCAGTGATCAAAACATAGAAATATAAAGTTCTGAACTACCAGTCTAAAATTATTTTCTGCCAAAAAATCTCTCAATCTTCTAACTAATCTTAATTTTGAAAAAAAAAAAAGTCTTCCAAACTTGATGTTTCATATTCAATGCAGAATCCAAAACCACACCCAAACTGTAAAGTTTACTCACTGAAGGGATAGAGACATCATCAATCAAAAATGTGTAGGGCTATCACTAGAAAAATGTTCTGATAAAACCAAAATTTGAGTTTTAGATATATTTAATTAAAGATGATTAGCGAACATCCATTGATCTGTAGGTGGAGCTAGCTACAGTATAGTGTATGTACTATAAGAGTGGGAAGGTAAAAGTGTGAAATGGTAGCTATTATCAGTAACTCCAAAATCCCTCCTCACAATATATGAATCCAAATTCTATTACTCTGGTCACTAACAAACGAGAAAACAAGTCAATTATTACAAAAATAAAGGCTATGTATTTACAAGCAAGTGAAACTGACAAAAGTGAAAACATGAGTAACTGATGCAATTATATGGAAATGCAAGATAACTCAGGAAAATCAAAAAGACAGATGTTCTTGTCAGAGAATAGTCAAAGTGAATGCACATTAAACTCTGGGTCAGGCCTCCTATCATTACCCATTAGCAATAACAAAGCTGGTATACAACCTGGATGTAGACAAGGGTAGCAGATGAATAGCTGGATGCAGAAGATCCCCAGCAGGTCCCAGTAGTGCTGCAAACAGGATGTCTGGTAGAAGCCTGAATGATGGCAATTCAGGCCAAATGGAAAAACCAGCTTTTCCTCCTTGGTTTCCAGAGCTTCTTTATACAGATCTAGTGGGGGCAGTGAAAGCAAGATCCTCTAAATGCTCTAAACCTTCTGACCTGGGAATTTACTGGAATTTCTACTTTGTGTCAGCAAAATTGCAACTCCTAGGTCTCAGGCTCCAAACGGTCCACTGACATGGGTTCTGTGGTCTTGATTTCATGCCCAGGCTCTAAAGTGACTGAGTCAGCCTAAGTTGGGGTGCATGTCACTGAACAAGAATGTTGTCATGTGATTACATTAAGCAATCTGATTTTTGCTGATGCAGGACATTGGGAAGGTAAGGGCACAATTCGTACTATATTGATGCATGGCTTGAAGTATCTGGCGCTGAGGTTGTTACCAAGCTCTCATTGTAGTTATATAGGCAAATGTTTTGCCCCTACCAATGAATATCATGTAAGTAAAGCCATAACATATCAAAAGATTAATCAAAATATGTATCCACAGGTCATAAAAACCATATATGTCATTGGCATAGACCTTAAACTATAAACTCAAGCAATGTAACAAAGTAACAGAAAAATATTAAATAACATTGGTGAAAAGCAAGATCCTTGTGATACTCTGATGTAATTTCTATTTTATTAGATTTGGATAAATCTTTGGTTATAAAACGTTTTCTCTCAGAAAAAAAGAACTGAAACCATTTTAGCACTATACCTGAAAAACCAAGGGGCTCATTTTCAAAAGAGAAAAATGTCCAAAAAGTGAGATGGATCAGCATTTTGACATTTTTCTTACAAAAATGTTCAAATTGGTATTTTCAAAACTGATTTTTAGATGTTTTTCTATGTAGTCCATCAGAAGTATGTTCAAATCACAAGGGGGCATACCAGGGGCATATTAAGGGCGGGATTTGGCCATTCCAAATAACTTGGATGTTTTCTGCCATAATGGAACAAAACAAAAACATTCAGGGCTATAAGTTGGATGTTTTGGTCTAGATCTGTTTTATTAATGAATAAGCCACAAAAAAGTGTCCTAAATGACCAGACGACCACTGGAGGAATAAAGGAATGACACCTTCTTACTCCTTCAGTGGTCACTGCCCCCCTCCCACCCTGCAAAGATGTAAATGAAACAATTCATACCAGCCTCCATGACAGCTTCAGATGTTATGGCCAGTCCTATTTGAGAAGCAAGCAGGTTCCTGGAATAGCCTAGTGATCAGTGCAGTGCACTTTAGAGAAGGTGACCCAGGCCCATAATCTACTCAACACTTTCCACTTGTGGAAAGTGTCACCACCCCCCTAAAAAAAACCACCTACTGTTCCCACAAATATGTGAAACCTGCAGCCATAAGGGCTATTATAGTGGTGTACAGTTGGGTACAGTAGTATTTCATGGGTTTTGAAGAGCTCATCTTACAATATAAGGGAGTAATGGTGAGATGTGTACCTAGGACCTTTTATGTGTACCTAGGACCCCCTAGGGTGCCCCATTGTTCTGTTGGGTAGCCTATGTGGCCAGTCTACAAGGAAAGCTGGCTCCTCCTACATCCCAATAGCTTGACTTCATGCATTTTCACTTGGATTTTTCTTAATGAACAACATCCAGGAAATGATTAATATCAAAGAAAATGGTAGACATTTTCTGGTTTGAAAATGGTTATTTTCACTACTTGATTTTTGGACGTTTTCAACAAAATATCCAAGTCAGATTTAGATATCATATCGAAAATGCCCCTCCATAATATTTTAAACAATTAGCAAGAATTCTGTGGTCAATTGTGTCAAAAGCTGTAGAGATGTTTAAAGCTATTACTAAGTAGAGTCTATTCTTGTCTACTTTCACCAAATCTAACATTGAGATCAGCAATGTCTCAGTATCATGTTTTTCCCTAAAACCAAATTGGTTGATATCTAGAATGTTATGTTTATCAGTGAATGCCCAAAACTGATCATAGAAAATTTTCTCAATAGTCTTCGCAAGAAAAGGTAAAGATGAACTAGGTCTGTAACTATCAGCAGACAACAGGTCCAGAGTCTGATTCTTAAGTAAAGGTTTCACTGATGCTACCTTCAGTGATGGTGGTAAATTTCTGTTAATGATTTGTTCACAATACCTGTGAAAATCTTTATAACTGGTTCTTTCATGGCTTTAATAATAGATAGATGAAGAAAATCAACATTGATAAATGAATTATTTAGTCTGGAAAAAGTTTTTTGAACTTTCTGTATAGTCACACCAGAAAATGTCCACAACTCATCAATTGAGAGGGGGAATCAAGTTATACTGGTAAAGGACATATTTCAGATTTGCCCACTATCTTAGCTATCTTGAGGAAAACAACAACAGCAGCAGCAGCAGCAAATTCCTCACAAGTAATTGATATTCTGGATAAAGTCTGAGGCTCAGAATCTGAAATCAGTCTATTAACCACAACCAACAAATCTTTAGTTTCAGCAAGAGATTTTTCTATCAACTCATTAAAATAATTTTTCTTTGCTGTCAAACTGAGTTATAAGGCTAGGCTACTAAATTATACTGTTCAAGAGTAATTCTGGAGGGGTATTTTCTCCATTCTCTTTCTGCTCATCTCAATTTACACTTCTGCTTCCTCGATTCTGCGTTAAACCATGGGACTTGGTGTGAGTGAGTCACATAAATGGGACTGCATAAATGTCTATCCTATCTTTATGCATTACCCCATGACCACTTAAATGCTAAATATTGACTAAAGTGGCTATTGGGCTCATTTTCGAAGGAGATGGGCGTCCTTCTCCCAGGGTCGCCCAAATCGGCATAATCGAAAACCAATTTTGGGTGCCCTCAACTGCCTTCAATCACGGGGATGACAAAAGTTCCCAGTGGCTTGTCGGAAGCATAGTGAAGGCAGGACTGGGGTGTGCTTAACACATGGGCGTCCTCGTCCGATAATGGGAAAAAGAAGGGCGTCCCTGACGAACACTTGGGTGACTTTACTTGGTCCATTTTTTCTTGCGACCAAGCCTCAAAGAGTTGCCCAAACTGACCAGATAACCATTGGAGGAAATCGGGGATGACCTCCCTTTACTCCCCCAGTGGTCACTAACTCCTTCCCACCCTAAAAAAAATGTTTAATATTTTTTGCTAGCCTCTATGCCAGCCTCAAATGTCATACCCAGCTCTCTGACAGCAGTATGCAGGTCCCTGGAGCAGTTTTAGTGGGTGCAGTGCACTTCAGACAGGAGGACCCAGCCCCCCCCCCCCCCCACCTGTTACACTTGTGCTGGTAAATGTGAGCCCTCCAAAACCCACCACAAACTCACTGTACCCACATGTAGGTGTCCCCCTTCACCCCTTAGGGCTATGGTAGTGTTGTACAGTTGTGGGTAGTGGGGTTTGGGGAGCTCAGCACACAAGGTAAGGGAGCAGTGTACCTGGGAGCAATTTATGAAGTCCACTGCAGTGCCCCCTAGGGTGCCCGTTGGTGTCCTGGCATTTCAAGGGGACCAGTGCACTACGAATGCTGACTCCTCCCATGACCAAAGGGCTTGCATTTGGTCGTTTCTGAGATGGGCGTCCTCGGTTTCCATTATCGCCGAAAACCGGGGACGATCATCTTTAAGGTCGACCTAAATGTTGAGATTTGGGTGTCCTCAACCATATTATCAAAGCGAAAGATGGCCGCCCATCTTGTTTCGATAATACGGGTTTCTCCGCCCCTTCGCCAGGATGTCCTGCGAAGATGTCCTCAGGAAAACTTGGGTGCCCCATTTAATTGTTCCCCTCTATGTGTTAGCCTTCTCAAAAATAATCAGATATTCAAAGCTGAAGCCGGGAGAGGTACCAGCTTTGAATATCTGGGAATAACTCTGTCAGTTGTAAGCGAAACACTCACTGCTGCTGGCTGAATGTGGGGAAATCTTGCCTGACCAATTTACTTCAATTCTTTGAAGAAGTAAACAAACATGTGGACAAAGGGGAACCGGTTGATATTGTGTATCTGGATTTTCAAAAGGCGTTTGACAAGGTACCTCATGAAAGGCTATAAAAGGAAATTGGAGGGTCATGGGATAGGAGGAAATGTCCTATTGTGGATTAAAAACTGGTTGAAGGATAGGAAACAGAGAGTGGGGTTAAATGGGCAGTATTCACAATGGAGAAGGGTAGTTAGTGGGGTTCCTCGGGGGTCTATGCTAGGACCGCTGCTTTTTAATATATTTATAAATGATTTAGAGATGGGAGTAACTAGCGAGGTAATTAAATTTGCTGATGACACAAAGTTATTCCAAGTCGTTAATTCGTGACAGGATTGTGAAAAATTACAAGAGGACCTTACGAGACTGGGAGACTGGGCGGCTAAATGGCAGATGACGTTTAATGTGAGCAAGTGCAAGGTGATGCATGTGGGAAAAAAGAACCTGAATTATAGCTACGTCATGCAAGGTTCCACATTAGGAGTTACGGACCAAGAAAGGGATCTGGGTGTCGTTGTCGATAATACACTGAAACCTTCTGCTCAGTGTGCTGCTGCGGCTAGGAAAGCAAATAGAATGTTGGGTATTATTAGGAAAGGTATGGAAAACAGGTGTGAGGATGTCATAATGCCGTTATATCGCTCCATGATGTGACCGCAACTTGAGTATTGTGTTCAATTCTTGTCGCCACATCTCAAGAAAGATATAGCAGAATTGGAAAAGGTGCAGCGAAGGGCGACGAAAATGATAGCGGGGATGGGACGACTTCCCTATGAAGAAAGACTAAGGAGGCCAGGGCTTTTCAGCTTGGAGAAGAGACAGCTGAGGGGAGACATGATAGAGATATATAAAATAATGAGTGGAGTGGAACAGGTGGATATGAAGCGTCTGTTCATGCTTTCCAAAAATACTAGGACTAGGGGGCATGCGATGAAACTACAGTGTAGTAAATTTAAAACAAATCAGAGAAAATGTTTCTTCACCCAACGCAAAATTAAACTCTGGAATTCGTTGCTGGAGAACGTGGTGAAGGCGGTTAGCTTGACAGAGTTTTAAAAGGGGTTAGACGGTTTCCGAAAGGACAAGTCCATAAACCACTACTAAATGGACTTGGGAAAAATCCACAATTCCAGGAATAACATGTATAGAATGTTTGTATGTTTGGGAAGCTTGCCAGGTGCCCTTGGCCTGGATTGGCCGCTGTTGTGGACAGGATGCTGGGCTTGATGGACCCTTGGTCTTTTCCCAGTGTGGCATTACTTATGTACTTATGTAATATTACTGCTATAAAGGGGAAAAAAGGGGAAAAATTAACTCAGTGAAAATTACAAAAATTGGCACAGGAAATTAAATGACCCAAATTGTTTTGGCTGTACTCCCTTACCCCCAGATTCTAAATGTGGCATTTTGAGTCGCATGCACAAATTTGGATATATGTCTATTTTGAACATTCAACTTAATTAGCAAGTCAATCAGTGCCAATAATTGGGCAATAGCAAGCAATTATTCGCACTAATTGGTAATAATTAGAATTTATACAAACACCTTTTTTGATGTATGCCATTAAAAATAAAAGGTGTGCGTAAATTCTAGTGTGTGGATTTGAAAAGGGGGCATGGCCATGGAAGGGGCTTGGGTGGGTCAGGGGCATTCCTAAAATTTATGTGACATGTTATAGATTTAGGGGGATCCCTGCACCTAATTTATGCATGCAGATTTATATCAGGGTTACATTCATTTAAGTGTACACACCTAAATGTTCCTGGTGCTAAGCACTATTCTATACACTCTGCCTAACTATAAGTATGGTTTATAGAATAGCAATGTGTTAATTTTTTTCAGCATCAGTTTTTTTCGGTGCCATGTATAGAATCTAATCCTTAGTTTGTGACTCCTCAATAATCCCAATAAAGAAGAATGCCTGTACCTCTTTGTACGGAGCAATATGTTTGAACTTCGTGGGTGAACTTCGTGTTTGAACTTTGTGGGTGTGGCTTGGATATCTTTCAGGGAGAGAAAACTAACAACTTATAGCACCAGCTTCAGAGAGCATTTTCCATCTCACAGATAGGCTGCAGAGAATACCTTCTCCTGCTTTAGACTTAATCCCGCCCACCCTACCCCTCTACCCACCCACCCCTAGAGTGACATGTCTTATATAACCTCCCTATCAACCCACTCATTACTTTACCTCACCCATTTCTATTCTTCTATCACCTTCTCCCACTACTCCAACCAGAGTTACACCTAATCACACTGACCACCCTTCAACATCTTCAGTCCTTCTGTGACTGTTCTCTTGTGCTTGACTGCTTAAATATTTTAAATTTAAATGCTTTACTTTTTGTCTATTAGATTGTAAGCTCTTTGAGCAGAGACTGTCTTTCTTCTGTGTTTGTACAGCGCTGCGTACACTTTGTAGCGCTCTAGAAATGTTAAATAGTAGTAGTAGTAGTATATGCACATTAGATCTTGCACTACTAGTGTTACTTAAATTTTAAAGAAACATTTTATAACAATTTACCTGCTTAAACTGCCCTCTCTAAAAATGTCTCTTATACAACAATGAATGTTTTAAATCAGGTTAGAAAGTTGTATTCTTGGGGTATGCTTATGTTGGGGAACTCTCAAGGGATTTCCAACCAAGGGTTGTGCAAAGAAAAAAAATAACCTTATTGATTCATTTGTTGGCTTTTTCATATTGTTTCATTTTATTTTTATACATTTTTGTTTTACTTCATTTTGTTCTTATTTATTTTTTTAGGGCATAACTGGATAACAACAATACTACAGCAACAGGAAAAAAAAGACAGAACAGAACTGGATTAAAACAATACTACAGCTACAGGGAACAGAGGCAGGGCAGAAATGTTCAAGCCTGCCCTGAGCTGCTTCTTGCTGGACCAGTCAGAAGACAGAAATTCAGATTACCAGAAATACAAGACCAACTAGGTACAGGCAGGCTATAGATGTTTCTTAAGAAAAAGAGTAGCTCCACATTCAAGATAGATCTTTTTTCCTGTCCTGAATGTCATAGATTCAAGGATAGAAATTAACAGAGAAAAAATTGCTGAAATGTAAGCAAATTCATGGGAAAAACACTTGCCATTTCATTTTTGTCCCTGTCTTTTCAGATTTAAACTCAAAAGTTCTTCTGTCAGCTTTTTATTTAGGTCAATCTTTCAGTACGTTTTGCTGGTTCAGTCTGTCACAAACATATAAGACGTAGCTAGGAATGAGCGTGCTACAACAAAGTATAAATAGGCAGAGTAGCTACTCCTGTAAGGTGACTGTTCATTTAACCCAATGGTCAGAGATTCAAGATTGATGTATACCTAATAGCTATTAATACTGAGAAAAAAAGAGATAACATTAAATGATACTGGAAAGAAACTGGCTATTTTAGTTTTTTTTTTTTCCTGTCCTTTTGGGTTTGTCTCAAATTTAGCTGAGTTCTTCTATAAGCTTTCTTATTTTTGTGAACTCATTGCACCTTCCTATTGACAAGTTTGACTGGATCAGATGAGGAAAAGAGTCTACTCTGTTGCTGGACCATATGAATGGAATAAATTGCCTTTGCATCTCGAGAAGCATGGAAGCTTGAGATTGTTCAAACATCATTGAAGGTCTACCTGTTTTGTTTGGCTTACCATCTGCCCTGAGGTACGTGTGACCTTGGACTTGCTGTTTTTGTGAGATGTTTTTTGTTAGTTTGTCGTTGTTGTATGCTGGTATTTTTTCATGTGTGTACTTTTGATCTGCACCTTGAATAAAGGTGGATTATAAATAATAAATCTATTTAATCTTAATCCATTTTCACTTGTTCATTCTGTCACTAAGGGCCCTGTTTACTAAGCTGTGCTGTAGGTGCACTAACCTTTTTAGCACATAGGAATATATGGGTGTCTCTAGCATTAGCTAGTGTGCCTTAGTAAACAGGGCCCATTTGCTTATTTCCAATCTGACGAAGAAGGGCAACCTTCGAAAGCTAATCAAGAAATGTATTAAGTTATGTCCAATAAAAAAGGTATCATCTTATTTTCTTTTCCATGTTTTATTTTGTTTGATTTCTATTGATAACCTTTAAGAGTGGATTGACACGGCTACCACACCTCTCTACTTAAACAAGGCCCTAAATTCCTATCAGAAACTCCTGAGGTTTGAATAGTAGAATAGAACAAGACAAGAAGTAGGATTGATCAAGGCAAGTCTTAATGTCATAATACTTCAAATAAGTACATCCAGCCTCAAAGGGCTCACCAGGGATACTGAAAGCAAATGCTGAATCAGGAAACAGGGATTAGGATTACAAGAAATACACACATAGGTATGGTCTGGCTATAGCAAACTTTCAAATGGCTGGTGCCTAATACCTACTGGCACTGGGGGAAAAACCTGAAATTTAGCAACACTGGATAGAAATTTGTCATTTGGGGGCTTATTTCTGTCATTTAAGATTCAAAACAACAAAATTTCCCACGTTGTTTCAAATGAATGCACATCCCTAGCTATTTCCTCCCTTGTTTGTCCATCAAATAGAAGATAAAAAGTATTTAGATAATTTTAGAATACATACTTAATATTATCTAATTTTCAAAGAGAAACTCACCTCGCCTCACCCTATGCTTGGAACAACCTTCCTGAGTCCGTACGCCAAGCCCCCTCCCTGCCCATCTTCAAGTCACTGCTTAAAACCCACCTCTTCATTGCTGCGTTCGGCACCTAACTCTTACCATTCAGTAAATCCAGATTGCCCCAATTTGACCGTTCACTTGTCTACTAGATTGTAAGCTCTTTGAGCAGGGACTGTCCCTCTATGTAAATTGTACAGCGCTGCGTAACCCTAGTAGCGCTTTAGAAATGTTAAGTAGTAGTAGTAGTAAACAATTTCTCATTGAAAATTAGTTGTAAATATGCACAGTAGCAGTACCTATATGCAACACAGATATGTAGGCCAGTGTTTCCCAAGTCCAGTCCTGGAGTACTTCTTGCTAGTCAGGTTTTCAGGATATCCACAATGAATATACATGAAACAGATTTGCATATAATGGAGGCAGTGCATGCAAATCAAGTCCATACATATTTATTGTAGATATCCTGAAAACCTGACTGGCAAGGGGTACTCCAGAACTGGACTTGGGAAATACTGATATAAACGTTTTGAAGTTTTCCCCATTTGTTTATTTAGATGAGTAGATACTAGATAACCAGAGAACTGCTTCTGTTCAGACTGCAGCACCATTCATAACATTAGGAAGCTCTTTTTATGCTTATTGGAGTTTATAGATCTTAATTCTATTGGACTTGAATCTTTAAAAATGCACTCATGGGCTTTTCAGAGTTTTAGAATTATTTATTATTATTATTATTTGTAGCATTTGTATCCTACATTTTCCCACCTATTTGCAGGCTCAATGTGGCTTACATTTGCCGTAATGGCGAATGCCATTTCCGGGTAACTGAGTTACATATGGTATTATGTTAAGGTGTATATATACAAGGTGACATACATGGAGCATAACATATATGAAGCAGATCATGGTATATATACATTGTGTACATATATATAAGGTAAAGAAGAATAGATAATGGTATTGTATGAGGTTCCTGAACAATAGGTTGGCTTGTAACATACATTAGGTCATTGTAAATAGATCTTATTCAGTTTAAAGTTTAGGGTGGTATTGCTTGATTGTTAATAGCAGGGAGGTTAGTCTTCTGTGTGATAAGAGATCGGTTTTGTAAGTCTGTTTCTCCGTCCTCCAACTATGCTGACATACTCTATATTTTATAGGGGCCATTCCATTTAGTCAAGAATTTAAGGCCAGGTATTAAAAGGAATTTTACTCCTTTGAGTTATGCTAATAAATTGTCCTCTTTGAAAATGTAGTAGAGTGCATAATTTTATACTCAATTTCACAAAACTCTAAAATTTAGGAGTATAAAAAGTGAGTGGCAACAGGGGCAGATTTAGGACAGGAAAAAACATTTAGCTGTTTACCACTGATTTTAACACTAAGAGCTAGATTCTATATATGGTGCCTGAAAAATCTGCATGGAAAAAAATTTGCCTAGGCATATTCTGTAAAGAACGCCTACATTTTATAGAATAGGCTTAAATTTCCACGTAGTATATAGAATATCTTTCCTGATATTGCACACATATATGCTGGTTCATGCATGTGTGTTGGTTCACATATGTGTGCAATAAGAGTGTATACTATGTGCAAATAGTACCCACTCATTAAGAAAAGTGTGCACTATCCCCCTTATTCTATAATCTTGCATGCACAATTTTATACTTAGGCCAAGATTCTGTAAATGGCATCTAAAAAATAGACACTTCCAAAATAGTGCTTAGAACTTATCTATAAACTGTGCCTAAAGTTAGGCGTGGTTTATAGAGTAGTACATAGGGCTTGGAATGAACTACATTTAGGTACAGCCACTTATGCTACTGAAATCCTAGTGTAAATACCCGTGCCTAAATGTAGGTGCATTCCCTGAAATTCTATAACTACGTATGAAAATTGTGGAGTGCTACCAACATGCCCACACTCCTCCCATGGCTGAGCCCCCTTTTCAGCAATGTGTGTTAGGAATTTTGCATGCCTCTAGAATACGCCTAACAAGATGCACGCATAAATTCCAATTATTGCCAATTACTGTTGATAATTGGTTGCTTTCAGCCAATTATCATCACTGATTGGCTCATTAGTCAAGGTGCATGTATAAATTGGACACACACCCAATTTAACACGCACTGCTCGCTGAGACTTATATAGAATCCGGGGGTTAATGTGCAAAATAGCATGCACATGTTACAGAATACTGCTAATTGACATTAATGACCAATTATTGATGATAATTGGAATTAATTGGCCCTTACTGGCACTAATTTGAAGTTATGTGTGGTTGGTATTCTAACATTATTATGCAAAGTCTATAGCGTGAACTGTAAGGGGATGTGGACATGGAAGGTGCATTCTATAAATGGCACTCAAAATTGGGCACTGGAGAAGATTAGCCCTAAGCACTATTCTATGAAGTGTGTGTGTGCCCTTTATAGAATAACATTTAGTGCCAATTCTCTGGGCACCAGACTTATGCCTACTGAAATTTAGGGGTATATTTACTAAGGCGTGTTAGTGTTTTTAATGCGCCTTTAAAGTTACGGTGCATTAAATGCTAAAACGGTAATACATTCCTATAGGTGTATTAGTGTTTGATGTGCATTAGCATTTAATGCACGTTAAAAACACAAACACACCTATAGCGTGTCTTTGTAAACAAAGGCATTGGTGTAAATCCTGGTGTCCAAGCTGGGGGTGCTGACCAATTATACTACTGTATGCAGCATTTTGGAAAGTTCCTGGTCCACTCATGCCCTTCCTCTGGCCACATCAAACTTTGGGTTGAAAACTATGGAATTTAGGTGCTCAGCATTATAGATCAGTGTGCAACCAGATGCATGTGCAAACCTTAATCCATGCCAATTAACATCAATAATTAATGTTAGCATCCAATTATTATGGTTAACAATTCATTAACCAATTAAGTTGTGCAAGCATCTCAGGAGGCACCCAAATTTGGGTGTCATATATAGAATTCTGGGGCACATGCACATTGTGCATTCTATTATCAACATATGTTTCAAAATGAAAAAAAAAATGACACAGACACATGCTGCCCATCTCTAGCTGCTTCCTAGTTGTCTTTAAGCATTTAAAATACTTTAGTATTAAATCTTTTACCCCCTTTCAAATAATTTCACAATTCCTAGTATCACTCACAGACATAAATTTCTCTGCAAAGTGCACACATTTGATTTTCAGCTATATATATATATATATATATATATATATATATATATATATATATATATATATATATATAAAACAATCCAAATTAAAATGATATTTTCTACTTTTCCCATATTGTGCAAATATTTATCTTTCATCTTTATTTTTATCTTAATTAAAAACTTTTATTCCTCACCAAATTACCAAAATGTCAAATCAAGGTGCTTTGGAAATTGATAAAATATTCAAACTTTTCTTCCACACACAGGAGCTCTCTCACCCCAGCTGTCTGTTACTGTGTCTTCACAAACAGCTCACTAAAAAAACTGCCAGTGCATCACTCAGTACTGGCTGAGATTTTAATGTTGCTAGGCAACTATGCTCCTGGCTTCCATGTGAAGAAAACAGGAAAAAGCCTAAGCACTGGCAAATTAGATGGGAAGCATTGATAAGGAAAGCAAAAATAGAATTTGAAAAGACACTTGCCATAGAAGCAAATACTCAAAAACTTTTTCAGGTACATTTGAAGCTAGAGAGAATTAGTTGAACCATTAGATGATTACAACATGAAAGGAACTATGGAAGGACAAGACCACAGTAAAGAAACTAAGGGGGCTCTTTTATAAAGTGGTGGTAGGGCTACTGCACATGTAGCGTACGTCAAATCAACACTACCTCCTGGTTAGCATGCTCATCTGGCAGTAATTTCATAGTTGCGAGTGCTGTTTCCTGCAGTTGAAAATATTTTTCTATTTTCTACCACAGGGGGCATTCCTGGCGGTAATCAGCAGCTCAGTCACATTGGTGCGTGCTGCATGAGTACCGCATGCGTGGTATGTGAGCCATTATTGCTAGGTCAATGGATGGCGGTAAGGGCTTAGGCAGTAAATAGTTGTGCACTATTAATTTTAACGCACGAAAATGTACTGCCCCATTTTAAAAAAGCCTTTTCCCCAGCCACAGTAAAAAATGGCCCATTGCCAAAAACATGCACCCACACTACTGCAGACCACTTTTTACCACAGCTGTCTTTACTGAGAAAGATATAAGGGAACTACCCATGACTGAAATGGTATTTAATGGTGATGATTTGGAGGAAATGAAACAGTGAACCTGAAAGATATAATAGGTCAAATCAACAAAGTAAAGAGCACAAATCACCTGGACTGGATGGTATGTATTCCAGAGCACTTGATACCTTTCTTATCACAATTGATATGGAATCACTATACAGCACTATATACAGAATCACTATACAGTGACACCCTGTCAGACTTGTGAGTTCTTGTACCAAGTAGAGCGCTGCTGAGCCCGGTACTCGGACCAGGTTCTGCTTGGTGGCTGGACAACCCTGGGTTTCACCTTCACTGACTGTCATTCCCCAGAGGTTGAGCCCCTAGGTGCGGGCAGCCTGCAGGACTTACGAGAGCAGGGAGCTGGGTGGTGAACATAATGGCCAGAAAGGTAGCAGGCAAGAGAGTGATCCAGGTACAGGAAAAGTCAATAGGCAGGCAACAGGCAAGGGAGTAATCCAGGAATAGGCAATGTCAACAGGCAGGCAACAGGCAGGGAAGTGAACCAGGTATAGGCAATGTCAATAGGCAAACAACAGGCAAGAGAGTAATCCAGGCACAGGAAAAAGTCAATAGGCAGGCAGCAGGTCAAGAGAGTAATCGAGGTACAGGCAAAGTCAGTAGGCAGGCAGCAGGTCAAGAGTGTAATCCAGGTACAGGCAAAGTCAGTAGGCAGGCAGCAGGCAAGAGAGTTAACCAGGCACAGGCAAAGTCAGCAACGAGAGACAAAGTAGAGAAGAAGCACACTACTGAGCAAGTAACACCTATCAAAGTAGAATCCGAAGCATGGACTCCAGGAAGAGCTCAGCTGATAAAGTGCTGGCGTCTGACATCAACAGGGACCAGCAGGGAGAAGGAGCACAGCCATAGGACAAGAGTAGGAGAAGGAGGAATCAGAAGACCAATAGGAGAGAAGCAAGGGAAGCCAGGCAGAGAGAGAGCAGAGCCAGGTGCATGGAAGCAAAGCAATCAAGGAGCCTGTAGTCAGAGAAGAACTACACACACATGGCTCAGGGCTGTGCCAGTCAAGTGTGCATGTCGACGGGACCCTGCATAGCCCGAGGACGCCACTTGCATTGAGGTAGGGGACATGACACACCCCCATCCTAAAAGCAATTTCTCTGGACCATGAACACACAACAGAATCTGTTGCAAAGACCATCTGAAGTCACCCTAACCTACAACCTAAACAATGTCACCTATTTATATATTATGGGAACTAGAATGGCACCACAGTATACCAAACCTCTCATGTCAGAATTGGAGGATATGTTCCTAAACCTTTCAGATCATTGATGATATCTTCATAATTTGGACTGAAGGAGAAGACAACATCCAGCATTTCTACAACTCCTTCAATGCATCTTATCACACATCTAAACTCTAAATGAACTACTCCATATAACATATCAACTGTTTAACACTACAGTCTAAATCTGCAATGGTCAGTTACAAACATCAGTAAACTGAAAACCAACTGAGATGCAACTATCTTCATAGCTTGTTTCCATCCTCCACATATAAAAAATACATTATCCCTAGGATTCTATATATGGCACTTTAATTTCCACACGGAAATCAAAGAATATTCTATAACAATGCATGTCACTTAATTGCACCCCAGTTTACTAAGTAACATTAGCAGCTACCATGCGCTAATGTCGATACATGTGATACATTGCCATGTGGCAGCGGCTTAGTAAATGGGGGGGGGGGGGGTTGGTTAACTCACTAATCAGCACATTTAGTTGGAAGTTAACAAGCAATTATCAGCACTAAAAGGCATTAATTAAGATTTATGTGCACAACTCGCAAAGCATATTCTGTAATGTGGTGCAGCTACATTTTAAGTCTCATAGTTGAAAAGGGGGTGTGGCCATGGGTGGGGCATGGACATTTCTAAAATCTATGTGTATTGTTATAGACTGCATCCGCTCTGTGCCTAATTTAGGCATCAGTATTTATGCCAAGTAAACATGGTGTAAATGGCCATGAATGCATTTGGTCACATGGACAGGCATTATTCTATATACCACGTGGAAACTTAAGCCTATGCTATAATATTTTTCCACACAGAATTTTTAGATACCATATGTAGAAACTAGCCCTATATGCAGCCAAACTACAAGATACAACCACATTGGCTATTATTCATAAGACAGGAATAAACACCTTAAAGCTCTAACAGAGTCCTTTAAACCAAAGGGCTATCACCCCAAAATCAGTTCCAAGAAAATTGCATTCTCACTCAGAACATTTAGGAAAAGCCTATTACAATACAAGGAAAGTAAAACCATGAAACATGCTTTAAGTAACAAATAAGTGCTTCTATCCCGATTTTTGGAGGATGAATTACTAAAAGAAATACCCCCCCCCCATTCTAATCTTCAGCCAATCACGTAAACAGAAACAAAACCATAAGAAGCAAACTCCAAAAAGAATCCCGAATAGAAGAAAATGGCACAAAACCCTGCAAGACACCAAAATGCAAGTTAAGCCAATAAATCACAGTCCTCTATAAGCTACTCACATGAGAATGGCATTTAAAATAAATGGCTCAAATTCATGATTCGCTATGAATATATGATCTAATGCCAAGAAATAAGAGGGATGCTACATCAGCTAAAAACTGAGGACATGTTTCAATGTTAATGGACATAAATTATAAAAGAAAGAAAAACAAAAACATAGAATTACACTTCAGCAACCTCCAAATTCTATAAATGGCACCTTAATTTGTGTGCGCTAATTTGGCCACATGGAGGGACTCTTTTTTCCTTCAGAATGAAATAACTACATCTCCAGATATGCAGAATCTTATTTTTTTGTGAAAATGGGCTAGCAAAGCTTTTATGTGTGCTTGTTTAAACAATTTTTATCTCAGGAGTCTAAAAATAATAAGATCTACTACAAAACAAATCCTATATAATAATTTGCACCTCCAACATTCTACGTCTGGATGCCTGGGTTCGTAACATCCATTCCCACTCATTGCCCCACCCTCACGTCAAAACATAATGACATCAGAGGGCGGAACAATGAGGGAGAAGGGAACGCTGGAGATGAGAGGATGTCAGGAGGAGAGAATCGCAGGACATCAAGGGGAGGGAGGGAGGAAGGGAAGGGGAGGGCAGGGCAGAGGAGAATTGATGGACACAGATGGGATGGGAGGACAGTCATAGACGCCCAGTGCTTTTTTTGTAGAAAAAAAGGTGCCGGTACTCATTGTGGGCGGGGTCACCACACATGGCACCGCCCCTATTATAGCCCACATTAGCCACACCCCTTATACCAGCCATAGCGCATATAAACAGACATCATTGAAAATATTATACTAGTATAGGAGAAAAAATAATGCGATTTTTTTTCATTATAAATAATTTCTGTAAGCTGTTACAGCTCCAGTATACCCATTGCAAAATAAGACAAATTCCAAATACTAAAATGAAAATAAAATGATTTTTTTCTACCTTTGTTGTCTGGTGACTTTGTTTTTCTATCCATATTGGTCCCAGTCTCTGATTCTGCTGCTCTCTATCTGTTCTCTTAACTCCGTTTCCAGGGCTTCCTTTCCATTTATTTCTTTACTTTCCTCCTTTCTTCTTCTTTTGTTGCCCTGCATCCATAAGTAAAAGCTGGGTCCTCCTCCATGGAATTGACTGGAGGAGGTATAACATGGATCCAGCTTTTGCCTATTTTCTCCATCCATGTGCAGTTTTTCTCCTCTCTTCCCTTTCCCTCATCTCCATCCATGCGCATCTTCTTTTTTCTTTCCTCCCCTCCATTCATGTCCAGCACTTCTCCTCTCTCTTTCCCTCCATCCATGTCCAGCATTTCTCATCTCTCTTCCCTCCTCTGTATCCATATAAAGCAATAATTCTCTCTCCCCTCTCCTCCATCCAAGTCAGCATTTCTCCTCTCTCCTAGCCAACTCCTCCATCCATCCATGTCCAGCAATTCTCCTCAATCTCCTGCTCTCCTCTCCATCCATTTCTAGCATTTCTCCTCTCTCCCCTCTCATCCATGTCCAGCAATTCTTTCTTCCCTGTCCTCCCCTCCCTGTCCAGCGATTCTCCTCTCTCCCCTCCATGTCCAGCAATTCTCTCTTCCCTGTCCTCCCCTCCCCGTCCAGCGATTCTCCTCTCTCCCCTCCATGTCCAGAAATTCTATCTTCCCTGCCCTCCCCTCCATGTCCAGCAATTATCTCATCCCTGCCCTCCCATCAATGTCCAGCAATTCTCTCTCCCCTGCCCTTCCCTCCCATCCCATGTCCAGCAATTCTCTCCCCTGCCCTTCCCTCCCATCCCATGTCCAGCAATTCTCTCTCCCCTGCCCTTCCCTCCCATCCCATGTCCAGCAATTCTCTCTCCCTTGCCCTTCCCTCCCATCCCATCCTATGTCCAGCAATTCTCTCTCCCTTGCCCTTCCCTCCCATCCCATGTCCAGCAATTCTCTCTCCCCTGCCCTTCCCTCCCATGTCCAGCAATTCTCTCTCTCTTGCCCTTCCCTCCCATGTCCAGCAATTCTCTCTCCCCTGCCCTTCCCATGTCCAGCAATTCTCTCTCCCCTGCCCTTCCCTCCCATCCCATTGATTTCCAGCAATTCTCTTTCCCTGCCCTTCCCTCCCATCCCATGTCCAGCAATTCTCTCTCCCCTGCCCTTCCCATGTCCAGCAATTCTCTCTCCCTTGCCCTTCCCTCCCAGCCCATCCCATGTCCAGCAATTCTCTCTCCCCTGCCCTTCCCATGTCCAGCAATTTTCTCTCCTCTGCCCTTCCCTCCCATCCCATGTCCAGCAATTCTCTCTCCCCTGCCCTTCCCTCCCAGCCCATCCCATGTCCAGCAATTCTCTCTCCCCTGCCCTTCCCATGTCCAGCAATTCTCTCTCCTCTGCCCTTCCCTCCCATCCCATGTCCAGCAATTCTCTCTCCCCTGCCCTTCCCTCCCATCCCATGTCCAGCAATTCTCTCTTCCCTGCCCTTCCCATGTCCAGCAATTCTCTCTCCCCTGCCCTTCCCTCCCATCCCATCCCATTGATTTCCAGCAATTCTCTCTCTCCTGCCCTTCCCTCCCATTGATTTCCAGCAATTCTCTCTCTCCTGCCCTTCCCTCCCATCCCATTGATTTCCAGCAATTCTCTCTCCCCTGCCCTTCCCTCCCATTGATTTTCAGCGATTCTCTCTCCCCTGCCCTCCCCTCCCATTACTTCCAGCGATTCTCCGCCTCTCTCCTGCCCTCCCATCGACGTGCAGCGATTTTTCCGTCCCTCCCCTGCCCTCACCTCTCCCATATCCAGCGATTCTTCATCCCTCAGCGTCCTCCTTCACAGCCTGCCAGCCAGTCGGACTCAGAAGCGAACGGTGCAGGCAGCGATTGGCTGGCAGCGTCGTAGCTTCCCTCTGCATGTCCCGCCTACAACTTCCTGTTTACGCATAGGCGGGACTTGCAGAGGGAAGCTACCACGCTGCCAGCCAATCGCTGCCTGCACCATTCGCTTCTGAGTCCGACTGGCTGGCAGGCAGTGAAGGAGGACGCTGAGGGACGAAGAATCGCTGGATATGAGAGAGGTGAGGGCAGGGGAGGGACGGAAAAATCGCTGCACGTCGATGGGAGGGCATGAGAGAGGCGGAGAATCGCTGGAAGTAATGGGAGGGGAGGGGAGGAGGAGAAAAAGGTGCCGGTACGCCGTACCGTTGCGTACCGGCACAAAAAAAGCACTGTAGAAGCCCCATATAAGAGGCTTGGGAAGGCTAAGCCTCCCCAGCCCAACCGTGACCTTCCCCTGGCTACTGCTCCCCCAAACGCAGGGCTGCCTAGTGCAACAGCCAGGCAGCTCTCAGACAGTCCCTCTGTTCCTTCCCGCTCTCAGTTCCCCGATCGACAGCCCTGCTCTGCATTCCTTCCCCCATTGCGCGTGTTTAACCCTTTTACTTTCAGGCGCAGCGATGGCAGTGAAGAGGATAACAGAGCGGGCTCACCTCCAGCTTCTCCCTTCCCTCACACAGTGTCCCACCTTCTGCGATGATGCATTTCCTGTTTCCGCAAGGGCAGGACACTGTGTGAGGGAAGGGAGAAGCAGTGTTGTCCACTTCACTGCCGTCGCTGCACCTGAAAGTAAAAAGGTTAAACACGGAGGGGGGGGGGGGAAGGAATGGAGAGGAGGTCAGGGAGAATCGCTGGACATGGATGGGAGGACAGGGGGAAAGAACAGATGGCTGGAATTGGAGAGGAGGGCAGGGGGAGAAGAGACTGCTGGACAGGAGAGGAGAGAAGGGGAGGGCAGGGGGAGAGAAGAGATCACTGGACAGGACAGGAGGGGAGGGCAGGGGAGAGAGGAGAATTGCTGGACAAGGATGGATGGAGGGAAGGGCAGGGGAGAGAGGAGAATTGCTGGACATGGATGGATGGAGGGGGCAGGGGAGAGAGCAAATTTGCTGGATTTGGATGGATGGAGCAGAGGACAGGGGAGAATGGAAAGATGCTGGACATGGATGGATAGAGGGGAGGGAAGGGCAAGGGAGAGAGGAGAATTTCTGGACATGAATGGATGAATGGAGGTGGCAGGGGAGAGGAAATTTGCTGGATATGAGTGGATGGAGGAGAGGGCAGGGGAGATTGGAGAGTTGCTGGACATGGATGGATGGAGGGGAGGGAAGTCAGGAAGGAGATGCACATGGATGGAGGGGAGGGAAGAGAGGAGAAATGCTGGACATGGATGGAGTCTGCATACTCTTTATCTTTTAAAAAATACTATAAATAAAAATCACAAAAAAAAAAGATTAAAAAAAAAAAAACATAGATAAAACAATCCATATCTCATACCCCTGGAGCATATTACTCATTATACACCCTTCCCAATTATTACTTATCATGACAGAACATTTCTCCTAACGGTTTCCTTAAAAACATGATCGCCATTATATGATAACCTTGCTAGCGCCCGTTTCATTTGTGTGAGAAACGGGCCTTTTTTACTAGTCCTATATAATAAAAAGCACCTCCAACGTTCTGAGGCTGAGTGCGTGGCACAAAAACCTTGAGGCGTTCGTGCTCTCTGTAACTCCAACTCCGGAAATGACATCACGCACTTCTGGGTGCATCACCAGCAGCAGTGCCCAATCACAACTCCAACGTGCAAGTGGCAGATGAAGTTCAATGTTGACAAGTGCAAAGTGATGCATGTGGGTAAGAGGAACCCGAATTATAGCTACGTCTTGCAAGGTTCCGCGTTAGGAGTTACGGATCAAGAAAGGGATCTGGGTGTCGTCGTCGATGATACGCTGAAACCTTCTGCTCAGTGTGCTGCTGCGGCTAGGAAAGCGAATAGAATGTTGGGTGTTATTAAGAAGGGTATGGAGTCCAGGTGTGCGGATGTTATAATGCCGTTGTATCGCTCCATGGTGCGACCGCACCTGGAGTATTGTGTTCAGTACTGGTCTCCGGATCTCAAAAAAGATATAGTAGAATTGGAAAAGGTACAGCGAAGGGCGACGAAAATGATAGTGGGGATGGGACGACTTTCCTATGAAGAGAGGCTGAGAAGGCTAGGGCTTTTCAGCTTGGAGAAGAGACGGCTGAGGGGAGATATGATAGAAGTGTATAAAATAATGAGTGGAATGGATCGGGTGGATGTGAAGCGACTGTTCACGCTATCCAAAAATACTAGGACTAGAGGGCATGAGTTGAAGCTACAGTGTGGTAAATTTAAAACGAATCGGAGAAAATTTTTCTTCACCCAACGTGTAATTAGACTCTGGAATTCATTGCCGGAGAACGTGGTACGGGCGGTTAGCTTGACGGAGTTTAAAAAGGGGTTAGATAGATTCCTAAAGGACAAGTCCATAGACCGCTATTAAATGGACTGGAAAAATTCCTCATTTTTAGGTACAACTTGTCTGGAATGTTTTTACGTTTGGGGAGCGTGCCAGGTGCCCTTGACCTGGATTGGCCACTGTCGGTGACAGGATGCTGGGCTAGATGGACCTTTGGTCTTTCCCAGTATGGCACTACTTATGTACTTATGTACTTATGGACTAAAAAACTGGCAAATCATGCGTGCCCGAACTTCAATCAATCAACGAAAGAAGACAACCGGCCTCAGCCACACAAGCGACAACACCCCCTCCCCCCCCCCGGGGTTCTCTCCCTCGCCCATCCCAAGTCGCCACTGGACCCCGTCACCCGCACACAGCCCCCATCACCCACCCTCCTCCCCAAAGCACACTCCCGCCTACCTCCCTCTCCTCTCTGAATTCGGACAACTGCCATCCCCCTCCTCCCCGACCAACTCTCTCCCAAGTCACCATTAAACACCCCCCCATACTCTCCACCTCCCGTCAAGCTCCCTCTTCTCCATCAACAGCCCTCCTTTGTTTCCTGCTGTCCAACCATAGCTTTAAAATCATTTTACTAACCTGACTGAAGCACAGTACAGCCGGCTTGCCTTTAGCTTTCCCCTTCTCTATCAGTGTCTCGCTCTTGCATAAACAGGAAATGAGGGCGGGACCACAGCTGAGAGAGAAGGGGAAAGCTGAAGGCGAGCCAGCTGTACTCTGCTTCAGTCAGCGAACAGCAACAAAGAATTAAAAAAAAACTTCTACGAAGCCCTTCAACGCTGCCACAACAACTTTTGGACAAGGTACAATTTACTCAAACAAAAAAATGTGACTTACTCTGACACTCCACCTCTCTCACATACACAGTCAGTCACTCTCACACACACAATATCTCTCTCATACACTCTGTGACACACACTCTGACACAGTCACACTCTCTCTCTCTCGCACACACACTTTCTCTCTCTACACATACCAGCAATAGGAAACAAAAACAGTTCTGCAAGGACCTGTGCCACAATAGAGACTGACTCCCCTATAAAGAAACAAGGTACAGCTTAATTTAACTAAAAAAAAAAAAAAAATGCCCTCACTCTCAATGTCTGTATCACTGACACCCCAGACAATAAAACATTCACTCTGTCAGACACAGAGTGTAACACTCATACACACTGTCTCTCTTTCTCTGACACACAGAGACACACAAGCCCAACACTACCCCCTCCAACTTCACCATCCATGCCTCCACCCCCCCCCAAGGGAGTTCCCAAAAAACACCTCTATCACTAACACAGACAGACACTCATTCAAACGCCCCTCCCAACCTCCACCCTCCCGCCACAAAACAAACACACACAAAAAACAAACTCTGTCACACACTCACACTCGCACATTCACTCTCTCTCTCTCTCTCTCACAGAGTCACTCTCACACACACTACATAAGTACATAAGCACCGCCATACTGGGAAAAGACCAAGGGTCCATCAAGCCCAGCATCCTGCCTCCGACAGCGGCCAATCCAGGCTTCAAGAACCCGGCAAACTCCCCCCCCCCCCCCCCCACACACACAAAATAAATTAATAATGTTCAATGGCCTTTTCCTTCAGGACTCTGTCCAAACTCCCTTTAAATTCCGCAAGGTCAGCTGCTATCACTACATTCTCCGGCAACGAGTTCCAGAGTCTAACTACACACTGAGTAAAGAAAAACTTTCTCCTATTTGTTTTAAATCTACCATATTCTAGCTTCATCTTGTGTCCCCTGGTTTTGTTGTTGTTTGAAACTATAAACAAACGCTTCACATCTGTCCGCTTTACTTCGCTCATTATCTTGTAGACTTCTATCATATCACCCTCAGCGCCTTTTCTCCAAGCTGAAGAGCCCTAACCTTCTCAGCCTTTCCTCATAGGGAAGTCGTTCCATTCCCTTTATCATTTTGTTGCCCTTCTCTTCACCTTCTCTAATTCCTTTATATTTTTTTTTGGATGCAGCGACCAGAATTGGACACAATACTCGAGGTGCGGTCGCACCATGGAGCGATACAATGGCATTAGAACATCCTCGTGTTTGTTTTTCATCCCTTTCCTAATAATACTCAACATTCTATGCGCTTTCTTAGCCATGGCAGCACACTGGGCAGACGTTTTTAACATCTTATCAACGATGACTCCCAGATCCCTTTCTAGGTCCGTAACTCCTAACGCAGAACCTTGCCTGACATAGCTGTAATTCGGGTTTCTCTTACTACATGAATCACTTTGCACTTGTCAATATTGAACTTCATCTGCCACTTGGACACCCAATTCCCCAGTCTCGCGAGGTCCTCGTCTAATCTTTCACACTCCTCCTGCGACTTGACGACCCTGAATAATTTTGCGTCATCTGCGAATGTAATTACCTCACTAGTTACTCCCATCTCTAGGTCATTTATAAATATGCTAAAAAGCAGCGGTCCCAACACAGACCCCTGAGGGACCCCACTAATTACCCTTCTCCACTGAGAATACTGACCATTCAACCCTACTCTTTGCTTCCTATCTTTCAACCAGCTCTTAATCCATAGTAATACCCTACCACCAATCCCCTGACTCTCCAGTTTCCTCAGGAGTCTTTCATGAGGCACTTTGTCAAACGCCTTTTGAAAATCCAGATACACAAACATACACACTCCGAGGAAAACCTTGCTAGTGCCCATTTCATTTTTTTTACTAGTATTCAATAAATCTCAAATATTAATAAGACATACTACAAAACATATTATGTGATAATTCTCCCCTCCCAGCCAGAAAAAAAGGAGGGAGGATTAAACACCTTATAGCTTTCCCCCAACAAAGCAGGGAAAAGAATGAAGGTTGGGAGGAAAACGGAAAGAGATGACAATCTCCCTAACGTCTACCTGAGAGGGGAGAGACAACCCATAGAGACAGACAAGGAAAAACTCCCTACCCAGTATCCTTGGCTGAGACAGAAACACAGTAAGGATAGGCTACGTGAGTGGAGGGGGTGGGTCCCAGAGAAAGAGAAGGAAGACGCTGCAGTTGTACAAGGGGAGATGGACTGGCTAGAACAGGGAGAAGTAACGGACTCAGGGGCACTGCTTGAAACTGAGCCCGAGCAGATGGAAGTGGGTCTAGCTGAATCTTCAGGAACTTTGCACCAGCTGTAAAGGTGTGTTTGTTTACCTTTCTCTTCCAGTTTTCACTCATAGGTGGAAGCAGCATGCGATTTCAATTTGGTTGGTGAGAGGGTGATGAGAGGGATAAGGAAAGGGAGGGAGGGAGAGGCAAATTTAGGGTTAAGAGAGAAAGGAACAGAGGCTTTTGTTTTTCTTTTTTGCCCTCAGTGACGGTTAGCTAAAGCAGACTGGGGACAGTTAAGAAAAGGCTTCTAACTCATGGGGCTTCCTGGCCTTCAAACAAAAGAAGTAGAAGCTGTTTATGCTGTCTAAACTTCCTGGGGCAGGACCGGGATACTAAAAGACTTGGAGACGGGGTAACACCTCACAAGACAACAGATACGTGCCTCTGCTGGAGCAGGGCAGGACTATAACAAGACTCCTTGGAACCAGGAGTGAAATAGCCATACCCCTGTAACTCAAAATAAATACTTATATTTTTCAAAAGCTTTTGTTGTATGGATACTCCCCAGACTCAGACATTTGTATATGCACAGGACAATAATGCTGCTCTAAGCTGAAAGACTGTAATCTTCAAGTTTATATTGTTGCTTATCTGAATACTATCACTGGGGACTAAAATAGAGAAGAAGGAGGCTGAAGAAGTTGGCCTAGGCTGGTGGCCTGTGTGGGTTTATTTTTATTTTTTTCAAGCGGCAGCACCAGGCGAAGGATGTCAACTGCTCTATGAAGTAAATAGAGCTAACACCTTGATTGCAACTCCAAAGATCCCAGGTGGATGGGAAGATCCTGACAATATTCAATAAAGAATATTTGTTTAGTAGTATGTCTTATTATGTTTAGATTCCTGAGGCAGGCCTTCTGAGCCAAAACATGATTTGTGTCGAGTCTATTGAAGGTTTAATAAAGAAATTGGTGGCACCTGTTGGTGTGAGACTTTTTAAAGTCACTTCTACTGGTCCGTTTGGTTGGTGAGTTAGATTAAAATCATGTCATTTGAGATTTAGGGGTCCTTTTACCAAACGGACGTAAAAGGTGGCCCGTGGTGGCATCGGCGTGTGGCATTGTTGCGCACAGAGGCCGCCTTTTACCACCATGGGTAAAAGGTAATTTTCTTTAAAGGGCAAGTAAATGGCCATGTGCTAACAAAACACATTGGCATGTGGCCATTTGCTGGGGGATCCCTTACCACCTCCTATTTAGAAGACGGTGAGGGCTCTATTACTGTAACCGGGCAGCATGTGGCACTGCCTGATTACCGCCGGGCACACCTCCAGTGCAATTAAAAAAAAAAATTTCTAGCACCAGAAATAGTGTGTACTGGAACTATTACCGTGCTCCGGAGCAAGCTCTTCAATAGGGCCAATTTCCCACACACAAACCAGGCGGTGGCCCTACTATCGGGTAGTAAAAGGTCCCCATAGAAAATAATGGCATTTTTATTTCAGAAGTTTTTTAAATGAATGATGTACATTTTAGTTTTCGGTTTTAATTGTTGTATGTCTCTAGATATGTCTAGTTGTCTTATCTTGTAATTCGTACTAAGCCAATGCTGGTCATATACATTATGAGCCTGTTTTATCAAACCACTCTAATGAGTTCCTGCACAGCAGTGCCAACAAAGCTCATTCACTTTGAATGGGCTTTGTCAGCATTGCTGCACAGGAATCGCTTGTGTGGTTTGGTAAAAGAAGCCCTATAATTGTAATAATGACAAGCATGGATCTGTCTTTTTCTCCCTTCTCCCTGCTACTAATGAAACTCTTTTGTAGCCAGTGAAAAGATGATTGGGTTATTGAATTGAAGGACAGATCTATGCAGGAAATAATATTTCTATCAGAATTCATAGAAATATTTATAATCCAAATTCCAGCATTTGTCATTACAATATATATCTGTTACTACACAACTGAGCATTGCATGGAAGATATTGAACCACTGTATTAAATTTATTAACATCTAACTTTTGCATTCTGTGTTTATTACAATCAGATCAAAGAAAAGAAAAAATGAAAGATTAATAAAGTGAATTCAATCAGAAAGATTTTACTTAAAGATATTTAAAATTGAAGTTATTCTGCTTAATGTTGATATGAATGCTAATTGTGTTTTTCATAAAAATTATAGTGGAGCATTTCAAATCTGTTCTTAAAGTAATAATTACAATAAATAATTGAGCATTCTTTAAGTTAAAAAAATAGCATAGGCTAGTATAAAATAAAGCCTTGCTTTGTATTAACATGGGTACACCAGGTCTATGTGTGCTGCCACAGAGAAAACAAAACTAGTAGAGCTGACATTAGTATAGTTTGACATAAGATTTTTACTCTCGGTGCAAACAGCTTCAAAAGGTGATGCCTTCTTGCTTCAGATATTCAAGTTATAATTCATTGACATATGGAGATCCAAGTTTACTTTTCATATTGTTTAACAATGGTCTGCAGATCAGTAACATTGCAAAGAAAACTTAGGTTTGCAGAAAAAAAATGGAATTCTACATTTCATCCAACCACGATTGCAGTGCTATTGTGTATAGAGATAATTTGCTCATGTAAATGAGGCACCAAGCAATTTATCAGACTACTTAGCAGCTTTTGACAGGTTATCAACTCTGACAAGCTGCTGATAATAATTAATAATACGAATAGGAATCATCATCACCATCATCATCATCATCATAATAGATCAGTATGGGAAATTAAACCAAAGGCTTTAGCAAAAAGATTTATTCAAAAATTATCCTTGTCTTACTACTACTCAAATTGTGTTCTCTTAAATCCTGAACAGCTCCAGCAATTCCCTTATCTTGAATTATGGGCTTGATTCTATATATGATGCCTGAAAAATCCACATGGAAAAAATTATATCTAGGCATAATCTCTAAAGTATACCCAAATTTTATAAAGTAGATTTAAATTTCTATGTGGTAAATAGAATACACAGAACCGCTCACCACGTGACCAAATTTGGTCACTTCCATTTAGGCTATGTTTTACTTGGTATAAATCCCAACACCTAAATTAGGCGCAGATCCAGTGTATCCTATAATAATGCACATAGATTTTAGAAACACCAATGCATCCCCATGGCCATGGCCACTTTTCAACTATGCAACTTAGAATTTAGGTGCACCACATTATAGAATACACTTGTCCCTGATTATATATATTATGCCTAGTATTCCACACCAAAATCTAGACGTATTCTATAACATGGTTAAGAGGGATATAAATGTGATATTAAATTAAAATAAATTATGTTAACCCTTCTTGCATTTATGTATTATCCCCCAGATTCTATAAAGCGTGCCTAGAGATCCATGCTTAAATCTAGGCATATTCTATAACAATGCATGTAACTTAATTGGCTTAATAAGCTAATCAGCATTGATAACAGGTCTTAACTAGCAATAATGAGCACTAATTGTCAATAATTATAATTTACGCGCAGAACTCACTAGGTGTATTCTGTAATGCACTGCGCCTAAATTCTAATGCCTACAGTCAAAAGGGGGTGTGATTATGGGTGAGGAAATTTCATGGGTTTTCTGACATTTGTACGCACTGTTATAGAATATGCTCTTGGGTGCCTAAATCTGCTTGCTGACATTTATGCCATGTTTCCCTTGGTATAAATGGATGTGCATAGCTTTAAGCGCTGTGATATCAATTAAACATATTCTATATACTGCGCTTAAATATAGGCACCCCTTACAGAATATACTTAGGCAAATATTTATTCCACACTGAGTTTTCAGGTGCCAGATATAGAATCTGGCCCTTAGCGAGTTGTACGCGTTCATATAAATTAATGCCAATTAGTGCTGATAATTGCTTGTTAACATCCAATTAACAACACTGATTAGTTAGTTAACCAATTAAGTCATGCACATTGTTACAGAATACGCTTTGGTTTCAGCATGGATTTTTCAGGCACAATATATAGACTCCAGGGGTATATGTCTATATTTTCCAAACAGATAGTAGTCCATGATGCATAAAGATTTCTTTTTCCTATTAATATAACCATTACATGAAACATTTTGCTAGAAAAGTGCCAGTTTGTTCCAGACTACTCAAAAATAACCTCTCTACCCATTAAACAAATCATAATTCATGACTATGAATCACTGGCATCCAAAACCCAAAACAAACTGCAGATCACTGGTTGGGAGTTTCATGGTTAAGGACCTGTCAATCACAGACAAGTTTATTTTCCTTGAATGTGTAAATATCATTCAGCAAAGGTCAAAATGAATGGTATTTTGACTCATCTGCCATATATTTGCACAGCAAAAGAGTTGTAAAACTCTCCTAAAAAAAGATTCATGAATCATGTGCTAGGATTATGAACCATGCACTACAATTTGCAAATGAGTAAACTCAGTTTATGAATCACCACATGAGAGTGCAAGAAGAACTTGAGTGTATCACATAACACTAGCAAAGAAGTAAATATCTTTGCAGCACAAATTTTGAACTGGCTTATCTCTCTGGTGATCTTTTATTAAAGTGTGTTGAAGTTTTCCTGTTACATGTGTTGTAAGTATTAGGTCAAAGTACTTAAGTAAAAGTAAAAATAAATGTTGTAATCCACAGGGTACAGGGAGGATTATATTCCACAATGCTCTGTAACTCTCCCAAAAATCCTCTGCGCTTTGCAGTCTGGGTTTGTAATCCTCAGGGTATAGGGAGGGTTGTATTCCCCGATGCTCTGCAATTTTCCCCAAAATCCTCTGAGTCTTGCAGTGTGGGTTTGTAAACCACAGGGTACAGGGTACAGGGTACAGGGAGAGCTGGAATCCACAATGCCCTGCAATTCAACCCCCCCCCCTCCCAAATCCCCCTGTGCCTTGCAGTCTTCTCCCCATGCAAGACCAGGGGGTTAAATATGCCTCCTCTCTTTCCTTGTCTTTAGCTTCCCTTAAACGCCCAGCTCCAACCTAGGCAGCCACCTGGTCCTGCTGTCCAGGCAGTGTTCTCTCTTAGGGCCCTCCCCAGCTGCTCCCCCCTAGTTTTACCACTGCTTGTGGCAACAGTTCCCCAGTGGGATGAGTCTCTCTGTTCTGTCCTTTGACAGCCTTGCCTTAGTTATAGTAGGTTCCTGAAATGTGTTTAATGTGTTACTGCAGATCTGTCTGTAAGTTAGAGGAGCAATGCATTATGTGTAATATAGTTCACAGCTAGTGCAGACATACTTGTCTGTTTAAAAACTGTTATCATTGATGTAATGTTGCCTGAACCTCTTCTCCTTCTCAGCCTAGCTTGACTGCCTTGCTACCTGATGGCTCTGTCTCATTGGTCTTTTTGCTCTTGTTCTTTGGGCTTGGGAGCCGCCGGCGTTTCCCTTTGTTCTAGCTTTGAAACTTTCTCCATCTTGTTTTCTGTCAGTATTTGGCCTGATAAACTCCCTGAAGAGAACTTGTTTTTTTTACCTAGTAAAATATAGCTTGTTAATAAGATATAGCACATTTCAGGCATCCATTTCTGAGCTGTCTCTGCCTGTTCATCTGTTTTTCCTCAGACTTCTACCTCCAAGAATTGTTCAGCCCAGAATAACAAAGTCTCTGTGCTACAAAGCATCCCTTCTGACTGTGAGTACATTGATGTGTTTATGCAATAAAGAAAATATCAGAAAAAGAAAGAGGCTTCAGGTTGTGCTGGTGTGCCGAGGTTTATGCTTCAGGTTATTAAGATTTTGTTAGTTTCAAGTCTTAAGAGAACTGAATATTCTCAGTGTTTCACAGAGTCCGCATTAATTCCCAAACTAGATCCAACTTTCAGACAGGGACAGACCCTTCCCCCAGCCTGTTTTTCTCTTTCCTCCTGGTACTCCTCTCCTCCCCCGAAAGGGAACGGAGTAGCCGTGCTCTCCCAACCCCTTTCCGCCAGGTTCCTTCACATGGGTCTTGTTAAAGAGAGCACACTTATTTCTAACAGAAATTAAGCAGTTCTCTGGTTTTCCCTGATTTTCCTTTAACACAGTCACAATCCAGCTTGTTCAGTTTCAACCTTTGCTTCACTCTCCTCCTACTAGCAGGTTAGGGAATGTAAGGGTCCCACCCTTTCTCTGTCAGCACCTACTCCTGACAACCACCCACTTGACTCAGGTTGAAACCTTCATTTATTAATTCCTTGCTGACGCAGTCACCTTGTCCCTCCCTTCACCAGACCCAAGCACCATGCTGCCATCAGCCCTTTTAACTCTCCACCTTTTATTCATGCCAAAGCAGAAATGTCCATAGGCTCCTTTTTCATGCTCTCATCTCTCTCCACCCCTACTCTCCACCGGTTGCCAATCCATAGGCTCATCTACAATCCTCTCTTCCAGCTGCCCCTCATCCACCTGATTAATCCTTCTCAGATCCTCCTCCCTCCCCTTAGCATTCTGGGACTGGTAGTGTGGATAACTCTTCCTGGCTCTACCCTCTATCTCCCTCAAGGGCTGCTGGGAATTGTAGTCTTTGGGTCTCACTGTTATCTCTGAGGAAGGTGACCAGCTGCTTTCTCTGACCTGTTTGATCCTTGGGGACCAGAATCTACGGGCTCTGCCCTCCCGTTTGGGCTTAGGACACCCTAAAGGAGACCTTCTCCCTCCTGCCTTAGCTGTTCCCCACTCCATGCCCCCGTACTCGTCACAATGTATATTTTAATACTTAAGTAAAAGTAAGGAAAGCATAAAAAATACTTAAATAAAAGTAAAAATAAGGAAAACATTGAAAATTACTTAACTAAAAATAAAAACATTATTGCCTAATATATTTTGAATAAGAAGTAAATGTACAACAAGTATAATGAACTATTGTTAACATTTTTATCCCAACAACTTTATTGCTCTACAATTCAATCTACTCTACTTCTAGTAAAACTATATTTTGAAAATGACTCACTCATGTGAGTGCACTTGTGAGTCATTAATCCTGCACAGCTCTAAATGTGTTCAATAACTGCACTAGCAGGAAGTGGACTGTTCAGACTGATAAAAAGTTCCTTCAAATCAGGCCAGTTTGCAATATTACTGATGCCTTTTGACTGGGTCTGCAGGCATTGATCAAGGGAATTTCTGTCTGAAACACCTCACTTTTTATAGCAAAGAATGCTTTATCATCATCATCATTTTCATTATCATCGGCTTTAGAAGTTATGCTATCTAATTTATCATTTGCATCTTCATCTTTGTTATAGTAACATAGCAGTCCATTCAGACTGCCCAACAAGCTAATCTCAAAGTATAAGTTATGATATATATATGCTTGATCTTGATTTGACATTGCCATTTTCAGAGCACAGACCATAGAAATCTGTCCTGCACTGGCCTTGTTTTCCAGTTATGGAAACTGAATCTGTCCAGCCAGGATCAGAGCATAGACTAGACGTCTGCACAGCAGTGGCTTTGCTTCCCGATTACTGGTGTTGCCATTTAATCATCGCTAAGCTTATTAGGTTTCATGCCTTCTATGCAGGATACCACCCTCTCTGTGAAAAAGTACTTCCTGACATTATTCCTGAGTCGGCCCCCCTGCAACCTCAATGCATGTCCTCTAGTTCTATCACCTTCTCGTCTGTGGAAAAGGTTTGTTTATAAACTAATACCTTTAAAATATTTGAACGTCTGTATCATATCACCCCGTCTCTCCTTTCCTCCAGGGTATGCATGTTCAGGTCTTCAAGTCTTTCATCATACATCTTTTGATGCAAACCCAATACCATATTGGTTGTTTTTCTCTGAACCGCTTCAACTTTTTTTATGTCCTTAGCAACATATGACCTTCAAAACTAAATACATTACTCTAAATAGGGCCTCACCAATGACTTGTACAGGGGCATCAACACCTCCTTTCTTCTGCTGGTTATACCCCTCTGTATGTAGCCTAACATCCTTCTGGCTGTGATCACCATCTTGGTGCATTGTTTCGTCACCTTGAGATCCTTGCATACCATCACCCCAATGTCCCTCTCCTGAGCTGTGCTTATCAATCTCAGAGGATGGAATAAATCTCGTTTGGATTTCTGCACCCCAACCTGCTTATAATCGAACGAGAAAAATGCCCAAGTTCCGACCTAAATCGGGAGATGGACGTTTATCTCACAAAAACGAATAATGCGGTATAATCGAAAGCAGAACTTGGACGTTTTCAACTGCACTCCATCGCGGAAGCGTACAAAGTTCACGGGGGCGTGTCGGAGGCGTGGTGAAGGCAGGACTGGGGCATGGTTATCACCCGAACAGAGATGGGCGCCTTTCGCCGATAATGGAAAAAAAGTATGCGTTTTTAGCAAGAATTTAGGGCACTTTTCCTGGACCCTGTTTTGTCACGAATAAGGCCCCAAAAGTGCCCTAAATGACCAGATTACCACCAGAGGGAATCGGGGATGACCTCCCCTGACTCCCCCAGTGGTCACTAACCGCCTCCCACCACAAAAAATGATGTTTCACAACTTTTTATTTTCACCCTCAAATGTCATACCCACCTCCCTGGCAGCAGTATGCAGGTCCCTGGAGCAGTTGTTAGGGGGTGCAGTGGACTTACGGCAGGTGGACCCAGGCCCATCCCCCCCTACCTGTTACAATTGTGCTGCTTAATGCTTAGTTGTCCAACCCCCCCAAACCCACTATACCCACATGTAGGTGCCCCCCTTCACCCCTTAGGGCTATAATAATGGTGTAGACTTGTGTGCAGTGGGTTTTGAGGGGGGTTTGGGGGGCTCAACACACAAGAGAAGGGTGCTATGCACCTGGGAGCTCTTTTACCTTTTTTTTTTTGTTTTTGTAAAAGTGCCCCCTAGGGTGCCCGATTGGTGTCCTAGCATGTGAAGGGGACCAGTGCACTACGAATCCTGGCCCCTCCCACAAACAAATGCCTTGGATTTATTCGTTTTTGAGCTGGGCGCTTTCATTTTCCATTATCGCTGAAAAACAAAAACGCCCAGCTCACAAATTGTCGAATAAAACATGGACGTCTATTTTTTTGGAAAATACGGTTCGGTCCGCCCCTTCACGGACCCGTTCTTGGAGATAAACGCCCATGGAGATAGACGCTTTCGTTCAATTATGCCCCTCCAAGTGTATCACTCTGCTCTTCTTGGCATTAAATTTTAACTACTAACATATCTCCTGGGGTACCTATTCCTTCTGGTTTCTCCTGTACTGTTATATTTATTCTAATTTTTTTCTTTTTTTTCTTTGCTGTGAAATTCACTCTTGTTGTGTGATTAAACTCATACTATTATAATTTTTTTTAATCATCTTAAGGCTAGATAAGAGACTTCTTCTCTAAAGACTCTAACATGGCAGTGGACAGTTATCCCAATGTAAAATTTTCCATGGGATGACCAGCAGTCTGTTGTGCTAGAAACAAACGTCTGTTCACCAAGATTTGCATCCAGCTTCAGCTTCATCTCTCCTTCAAAGTGACCCACCTCATCACTGTTCTGTTTGGCTGGAGTCTAGCAACCAGTTCAACAAATACAGGCAACTTCACTGTTAACATAGGCTGTATTCCCTGAACATCAGAATTTAAGATGAAATGATCCACTGTTGTTTACATGAGGCTTGCAACAGCAAACTCCTGTTGCAGGTTTTGCTGCTTCATCATTTACGTCTCACTTCTGCTTCCACTTTTACTTTTAACTGCAAGTAGCACATGTTACTGAGTAAAAGTAGTAAAAATTGGACTATGGTAATGCAGTCTATTCAGGACTATCAAATGCTCACATTAGATGATTACAAACACTGCAGAATAATGCTATCAGACTCCTTGGGAATGTGCAACTGTTTGATCATGTGACTCTGTTATACATAAAATATAATTGGTTATCTGTGTCATACAGGAACAAATTCAAGACTCTTTGTATAGCGCATAGGTCATTATGCAAACAGCAGCCACTATATCTGAACAAGTAGATGTCTAAGATCAATGAAAGATTTTAGAATGTTAGTGCCACACTTTTCTAGGGCATGTGGAGGGGCATAATGGAATGCGAACGCCTATCTCCATGAGTGTCTATGTCCGAAAACGGGTAGGTGAAGAGGCGGGACAGACCGTATTTTTGAAAAAATGGACGTTTTTGAGCTGGGCGTTTGTTTTTTTTTACGATAATGGAAACTAAAAACGCCCAGCTCAAAAACGTCCTAATCCGAGCCATTTGGTTGTGGGAGGGGCCACGATTCGTAGTACACTCGCCCCCCTGACATGCCAGGACACCAACTGGGCACCCTAGAGGTCAGTGCGGTGGACTTCAGACAATGCTCCCACATGCTTAGCTCCCTTACCATGGGTGCTGATCACCCAACCCCCCTCCCCCAAAACCCACTACCCACAAATGTACAACACTACCATAGCTCTTAGGGCTGAACGGGGCACCTACATGTGGGTACAGTGGGTTTTGGATACTTCCCATTTAC
The DNA here is from genome assembly GCF_901765095.1 of Microcaecilia unicolor. Classification (NCBI taxonomy): domain Eukaryota; kingdom Metazoa; phylum Chordata; class Amphibia; order Gymnophiona; family Siphonopidae; genus Microcaecilia; species Microcaecilia unicolor. The sequence continues at coordinate 88,695,186 of NC_044032.1, read as the reverse complement.
CAGCACAAGTGTTACAGGTAGGGGGGATGGGCCTGGGTCCACCTGGCTGAAGTGCACTGCGGTACCCACTAAAAGTGCTCCAGGGACCTGCATACACGCAGGCCTCTAGGACTTGTTGCTGCTATATAACATTGGCACACCAGTTGACATCTGAAGACTAATCTCTCCGAAAATGTCCTTTATTGGAATAAGCACGCTTACTCACAGTTAACTGCAGATCAGAGGTTGTGCCCCACTGGCAACGAGTCTCCCTGGTACTGAGATTAGCAGTAGGTCAGAGCTGGCAGAATGCTCTACAATGCCCTCTTTCAGCCACATTCAAGGTAAGAACTAAGTTCTGTAACGTGGCTAACACGTGAAAGGGATCTAAAACTGGCTTACAAAAATGGCCACTACCTCATGGACTACTGGAAACAAAATAGGGCACACTCTGACCCAGTAAGCAGGGGGAAAAGCACCATGGGAGTAGAGCCTACCAACTACCAACATCGTGAGCATTTGCCACAAGCTAGTGGAATCACGGAGCCCAATACCCTACACCCACCACAATGCATTGCTGATGTGACTCTGCAGTGCGCATAACAGAAAAGGTGTCACACTCACCCGAGAGCCACATCAGAACCATGGAAAGGCTGTCACAGGATAGAACACATTCTGCTGTCATGGAGGTGGGTACGGCATTTGAGGCTGGCATAGAGGCTGGAAAAAAAGTTTTTAAAGTGGTTTTTTTTTGGTGGGAGGGGGTTAGTGACCACTGGGGGAATCCGGGGAGGTCATCCCCGATTCCCTCCAGTGGTCATCTGGTCAGTTGGGGCACTTTTTTTGGAATTGTTCGTGAAAAAAAAGGGTCCACAATAAGTGACCCAAAATCGCGGTAAAAACGCCTTTTTTTTATTATCAGCTAAAGACGCCCATCTCTGCTCGGCCAATAACCACGCTCCAGTTCCGACTTCACCATGCCTCCGACACGCCCCTGTCAACTTTACCCGTTTCCGCGACGGATTGCAGTTGGAAATGCCCAAAATCGGCTTTCGATTATACCGATTTGGGCGCCCACCGGAGAAAGATGCCCATCTCCCGATTTGGGTCGCAATATAGGCGTTTTTCTCTTTCAATTATAAGCAGGATTGTGTGTCCACAAGAGAGAGGGCTTTCTTCTGGCATGCCCCAGCACTGTGGAATGAGCTGCCAAAAGAAACTCATGCTGAGTTTAGCTATAAGAAATTTAAAAGTATGTTGTAGACTTACTTTTTTAAAGCAGGCTTTTGTTCTACTGTCACCAGCATGAAGAGGTCTAGGCTGTCCTTCAGAAAACTACTTTACAGTGTGCATGAGTTAATGTAGTCTCGGTTTGTATGAAGTAGGTCTATCCTATTGTTTTATGGAGTTCTTTTTTCATATGAAATCTTTTATTGAATATTTTAATTTTAACCGTTCTGGTCTGAAAAAGGTGAGCGGTATATCAAGTTTTTAAATAAACATAAACATAAACCAGTAAAAGTAACAAATGTTTCCTGTACTTCTTTACAAGTAAAAGTGACAAAACACTCACTTAAGTACAGCAGCTAGTTACATTTACATAGTTACTATACAACACTGGTTATTACTCTGCTTTAATTGTTGAGGACATTCCAGCATCTGCTCATGCAGTTAATGCAAAGAAAATACACTTATCTATTTTATTCTTTTCCAATATTTGATTTTGTGCTTCAGCATGAAGTCTGAGATATGTTTCAATTAAAATCAACTACTCAGAATAAAACATCCATGTCCATCCACATGTTTTAACCCATCCTATATAATAATTCTCACCTCCAACAGGTTGTGCTTGGGACCGTGCCTGCTAGAAGTGGTCTGCTAGGCAGGCACGCACTGACCTCAGTGACATCAGTGACAGACAATTTGGCAAAGCAAAACAATCTGAGTGCTGGCCATTAGGACACAGGGTTGATAGGAGAGTTTTAAAAGACTGAAGGAACCGAAAGTGTTAAATAGGGGGAGGGGGGAGTTCTGAAAGACATGAACATTTGGGAAAGGAAAACAATCTGAATGCTGGCCATTAGGACACAGGGTACATAGGAGAGTTTTAAAAGACTGAAGGAGCCAAAAGTGTTCAGGGGGGGGGGGGGGGGGGGAGGGCAAATTCTGAATGAATGAAAGAAATGAAAATTTACGTGGACGTGAAAGTATTACATTTTGGGGGAGGGGTGAGGAGGAAAGCGGTGGGGTATCCAGATACTGGGCATTAGGACCACGGGGGTACATAGACTTTTGAAAGCCTTAAGGAACCCAAAGTGTGAGAAGGAGGAGGAAAAGGAGGGGAGGGAACGGGGTGAGGGGCATTAGGAACAGGGGAGGGGGCCCTGTCACACACTCTCATTCTCACACACACACTGTCACACAGACAGTCTCACTCTGTCACACACCCGCACATTCACTCTGGCTCTCTCTCTCAAACATACACACTCCCAGGAAAACCTTGCTAGCGCCCGTTTCATTCGTTCCAGAAATGGGCCTTTTTTTTACTAGTACCATAATAAAACAATACAGTGTGATCATTATAAGCCATAATGTAAGTCTACCTTTCACAATTCCAGCTCTCATTCCTGACCTCATACAGTTCCATTACCCAGTACAATCTATCTCAAACATCCAAGGTGAGGAAATGCATCTCCATCCAAACAGTCAACAGTAAAGCATGCCCTTTAACTAACGCATGGTCAAATGTGGCCTACGCTGGTGTAGGTGTGTGTTTTGGATGCACGCTGGTCTATTTCCTGAGCGTGCCTGCAAAAAAAGGAGATTTCACAATGTTCTGGAAAATGATGTGTGGCAAAATGAAAACCAGTGTGCGTCCATTTTTGGCCTGAGACCTTAATGTCACCCATTGACTTAGCAGTAAGGTCTCACATGCTAACTGGGCAGTAAGCGTGAAAGACACACCAAATGCTGATTACAGTGGGGTAAGTTCCCCACGGTAGAAAATAGAAAATGTTTTCTACCGTGTGTTTTGGGCGTGCGCCAAAAATGGAATTACCACCCGGGGCATGCAGTAGCTGGGCAGTAGTGCTAATTTGAAATATGTTGGACATGCATAGGTGCCTACATGCCTTTCTAAAAGGGTCCCTCAATAAACTCATGTATTGAGGTGGTGTTAATTGTTCTGTGTTACCTGCTATCTTAACAGTTAATATGCAGAATGGTATTAAACAATAAGGAGTGAATTCTATAAATCACGCCTAAAGTTAGATGTGGTTTATAGAATAGTGCTTATGTACCTGGGTCACATATAAATTTAGGCATGTGCATTTGCACCAATGAAAACATAGAGCAAATGCCCCTACTTAAATGTACATGTGGAATCCCCTTATTCTATAATTCTGCCTGTAACTAGAATCCAAGCCCATGCTCTGCACCAAAATGACCCTGACCCTCCCATTTCCATGCCCCCTTTTCCAGGACACATGTAAAATTTAGGTGTGGATCCCTTGCCTAAAGTTATGTGCTTAAAGTTGAATTAAATTTAATTAGTGATAGTAATTGCTTGTTAAAAGCCAATTATTGGCAATAATCGGTTTGTTATTTAATTACATTGTGCACACAAATTAGGCATGCACCCAAATTTGTGCGCACAATTTTGGGTGGCTTTTATAGAATTAGGGGGTAAGTGTAAAACGCTCTTCCTGTCCAGTATCTGCTCTATTCCTCATTATACAGGCGGAGGATAGTTCTATAAAGAGATGCCTATTTTAGGGGTCCTTTTACTAAGTTGCACTGAAAAATGGTCTGCGGTAGTGTAGACTTGTGCTTTGGGCACGTGCAGAATCATTTTTCAGGCACCTGCAAAAAATGCCTTTTTTTATTTTTGCTGAAAATGGACATGCTATGGTAGTGGTGTACAGTTGTGGGTGGTGGGTTTTGGTTTTTTTGAGGGAGGGGGCTCAGCACACAAGGTAAGGGAGCTACGTACCTGGGAGCTTCTTCTGAAGTCCACTGCAGTGCCCCCTAGGGTGCCCGGTTGGTGTCCTGGCATGTCAGGGGGACCAGTGCACTACGAATGCTGGCTTCTCCCATGACCAAAGGGCTTGCATTTGGTCGTTTCTGAGATGGGTGTCCTTAGTTTCCATTATTGCCGAAAAATCAGAAACGACCAAGTCCAAGGACGACCATCTCTAGGGATGACCTAAATGTCAAGATTTGGGCGTCCCCGACCGTATTATCAAAACGAAAGATGGCTGCCCCTTCGCCGGGACGTCCTCAGGAAAACTTGGGTGCACCTTTTGATTATGCCCCTCCAAGGGGGGCTTTTACTAAGGTGCAATCACGTTTTTAGCGTGCACTAAAATTGGGCATGTGCTAAACATTAGCGATGACCATAGGAATGCATTGGCATCTCTAACGTTTAGAGTGCACCCAATTTTATCACTCGCTAAAAACATGAGCGTGTCTTAGTAAAAGAGGGTGTAAATGAGAACTTTTATGTTTTTGGAACAGTCATCGTCTAGATTATTTGAGGAAGAGAGTAGTGATTATTTTTATTTTGGTATTTGTGTTTTTAATGGGATTTATGTGTAAGGGGAAGGGCAATGAAAAAGGAGGAAGAGTTGTCTCTTCTAGTTAAGGATATAGGTGGAAATTGGGAATAGAAGATAAGCTGGTAATCATAAAGGTAAAAAAAATAGAAATTAATGATTTTACACGCTTTCCCTTATAGAAAATGTGGTTAGGGATAATCCTTCTGATGACCCTAGTGACCCTGAAGGTCCATAGATGCAGATTTTGTTCTTCAAGTACTTTGTCCCATTTCCTTTAAAAGCTTTGAAGATGATACATAGATTTTTATTTTTCACCCTGTATTGTACTGGTAGCCAGTGAAGTTCTTGCAGGAATCGTGTGATGTGATCATTGGCAAAGCTATGGGGGATTTGTGTCAGAAGATGGCCGGGGATCTCTTTCGAAAATGAGCTGGATAGTCAGTTTATTCCAGGTTTGGGTATGTCTGGTTCAACAGGTAGGTGTAGCTACATGTCATCTTTGTAGATGTAGAACAGAGTATTCATTGACAGTATCAGCTCATTTGGGGACTTAGGGTAGATTTTACACAAAATAGTTGACAGTATTGATTCTCATAGAACCCCCAGGTTAGCAGCCCTGGAGGTGTTGATGTGCTGCCATACAGTATAAATTATTGTCTATCTGATAAAAAGGATCCAGGGAAGTACTGTGCCACGTTATCTATGTTGGTGATAACCTCTTCACTTGGTACCTTGTGAGGGATGAGGTGAGCCTAACCCATGGTGTCATGGCCATTCACCCTGGTGATTGTCTAGGGGCCATGTCTGTACTCATATTGCCCTAATAGTGACCAGAGTTAGGGTGCATATGAACACATTGGTCTTCTTGCCTCACCAGAGTCCTGCAGATTTAATGCTTCAGGGGAGGGTCTCCTGAAACCTGGCCTGAAGAGGCAACCATTATTTGATATTAGAAATGCTGCCATGGGACTGATCTCCTCTTTACTGAAGTTATGTTACCTTCTGGCAGCCAATTTGCTCATGTATGATGAATGCCGGAAAGGAGACACTATTTCTTGTGGAACTGGAAGCATGTCTTCATGGTTCCCTGTGGCTTGATATGTATGGCATCAAGCTGTGCAGGTATGCATATGTAGGTTTCAGCTCAATTCATGATGTAGATTGACATTTCTGTACATGGCTACTGAACTGCATGACCATCAGACAAAATGGGTCACTGACCACCAGTATAAATGGTTATATGCCATCCTTGTGCATGGGACAACACGTGCATCTCAAAGCGGCTCTTTCAACCTAGATGATTTTGTACCATGTGCCCTGGAGGATGAATAGCTGCATTTTGCCACAGGATGCATTTTTCTTTTTCTGTTGATAGAGCAAGTGGCTCCTTACATTTGTATGCTGCTATATTTCAGATGAATAGATATTTATTACCATTTGATCTTCCCCATGTTTTTTTTCTTTTCAATTGGACACAATTATACTTATTTCACTTTCATACATACAGACCTCCTTTTCTGAAATAATGCCCTAGATACACACATTTTTACTTAAACATTTTATTTTGCCAGATACACATCCTTTTTAAAATGTGCCTAATAACATATAAAAGACAAAAAATTGTGAAAGGTAACGACAAACTTTATTTTAAAAAATAATAATTTCTGTGGTCAGTGCCACTATCAACTGCATAATTGTTTTTGAATATTGACCAAAATATATTTACTGCTTTCTTACTAAGAGTGGGGTTGATATTCAAAGCAATTTAACCGGCCAGAAATGACTGGTTAAATCACCTGTTCGAGGCTAACCAGTCATTTTCAGCAGCACTTAACTGGTTAATGTCACTGAAAATGACTGGTTAGTGCTTACAGTAAAGCTAGCTTGTTGGGGTCATTCCAGGGACAGAGTCAACATTTTGCTGGTTAAGTGCTGAATATCGACATTTAACCAGCCAAGGTCACACATAAATAGGATGGCACAAAAGTCAGCCTTATCTTTATGTGGCGCCCCGTAGCCAGTTAAGTTCTGAATATCACACTTAGGGTTTCTTTTACTAAACTACGCTAGCGATTCGTGGCACAGCAAACAAGAGGAAGCCCATTCAGTTCCTATGGGCTTCCTCTCACTTGCCACATGGGAATCGTTAGCATAGCTTAGTAAAAGAAGCCCTTAACCAGCTATGGCATAACCAGCTCCAGAAATCTGGAAATTCAAGGGTCCTTTTACAAAGCAACAGGAAGCCCAATGTGAGCTTACCACTCACAAAAAAACAGAAGTACCACCAGGCTACTGCAGCAGTCTGGTGGTAGTTCTCTCCCCCAGCATGCACCATTTCCTGCACTGCAAAAATATTTCAATTTTTGTAGTGCTGGTGTATACCCAGCGGTAATTGGGCACTGCCGCACACTGCCTGGTTACCACTGGTTAGCGCTACCACCACCTTAATGGGTGGTGGGAAGTGCTCCCCCCCTGAAATGGTCGTGCAGCATGTGCTTCACTTGCCACATGGCCATTACTTCAAAAAGAGAAAGACTTACTGCGGTAAAGGTGGGCCTCAGCGCACATCAAAAACATGGCCTTTTACTGCAGTTTCATAAAAGGACCCCTCAATGCTGAAGCCTGGACATGGCTCAGCATTGAATTTCCAGGCATTATGCTGGCAACGGTCAGCAAAATGCTGAGTTCTGCTGGCTGAATATCAACCTCAGTGTAATTTGCTAGTATTCAGTGTGAACTAATAATAGTGACATATGGTATTTGCTGCAGGACAAGTTCCATAAGATGAGTTTTATGAAAAAATAACTAATAACACCGCATGTAACTTAATTGGCTTTAACAAGCCAATCAGCGATTTTAACAGCACTTAACAAGCAATAATGAGCACTAATTGGCAATAATTAGAATGTACACACATAACTCACTAAGTGTATTCTGTAATGCAGAGTACCTAAATTCTAATGCATGGAGCAAAAAATGGGCATGGTTATGGGTGAGGAAATGAATGTTTTGTAGCTGTTCCAAAATGTACTCATGTTATTATAGAATATACCCAGTCTGCGTAAATCTACACACAGGGATATATTCCACATTTTCATTGGTGTAAATGGACACAATGTTAACATAAAGGGCCCTGTTTATTAAGATGCGCTAGTGTTTTTAGCATGCGCTAAAAATTAGCACACGCTAACGCTAGAGACACCCATAGGAATATATATGGGTGTCTCTAGTGTTATCACACACTAATTTTTAGTGCACGCTAAAAACACTAGTTTGCCTACAATGCGGTTTAGTAAACAGGGCCCAAAATGTTTTAGAAAGGATGAACTTTCTAAACAATTATTAGTTCAAAGCACCACAGCAAGTCAGAGATAACACATGCACTCTCTCTATTTTTTTCAAAACTCATATTAACATGAAGGATAGCCTACTTATCAAGCCACAAAAGCAGTTCTCCTATTAACATTCATGACAATGCATATGTTGACACAGATGACATATCCTAAAGATAATAAAGCTCTAGAAGTGAATTTCAATCATGTCATACTGCAAAGTTGAACATGTCAGGAAATAATAGGGCAGTTTTTAATAAATCACTCAATTGAATAGATATATAGTTTAATAATTCCCTTGCTATTTTCCAATCATTGCTGTTGCTCAATAAGGAATTACACCTTTGTGATTGTCATTTCTAACTCAGTTGTGCAGTTTTTATCTTTGAAGTATACATTTATTTCAAATATTTTTCATTACCTTATTTTGTTATCTCTGAGTAGATTTTAACTAAAATTGTTAACCTCGTAGTATAAGGTACTGAAAATTTGGAGGCACTCTAGAGAAAGGCAACTGGAATGATACAAGGTCTACAACAAAATCCATATGAGATGTGATCAATGACAATGCACCAAAAATAATACTGAGCACACTAAAAGATGAGATTTTTTAATCTAATCTAATGTAATGCTGTTTTTTATAGGTCCTGAGCTGTGTACATACAGAATGCATAGTAAATACATACTATCAAAACAAAAATGATAAAATAAACAAAAAAAATTACAGCACTATAAAAGAAAAATATTGAGTCAGAGGAAACACCTAGCAATAGCTTGTTAAAGAAAAAAGTTTTCAACTTTCTCCTGAAGACCATATAAGAAGATACTCTCCAAAGTTCAAGAGGAAGATTGTTCCAGGTACTAGCAGATTGATATAGAAAAGAGCGGTGCAATTGTTTCTTCTTGTAACCTAAAAAAGCCCACGATCATTCACCTGAAAGGTTCATGTCATAGATGGGCAAATTAACATGCTACATACATGCTCAGGTGCTTGGCTATATGTAGATATATGAGTAAAACAGGACAATTTAAACATAATTATTGCTTCAACTGGAAGCCAGTGGAGAGCAACCAACAGGTGTGTAACACTATCATATCTCCCAAGTTTAAAAATCATCCTGGCAGCTGTATTTTGCCATAGATGAAGCTCTCTCTGCAATCTACATGAAATAGCAATATAAACAGAGTTATAGCATTCCAATTGAAAGAGGATCAAAGCTTGAATCAGTGGAGTGAATTGTTTTTCATATAAGTCTGGGCAAATCAGTCTTAACGTATAAAATACTCACTTAATTAAGCTATTAATCTGAGGTTCAAAAGAAAGATTTGAATCAAAAATCACCCCAAACCTCCATAATGCAATAGTACAGATAGCAAAATATTTGAGTTGAATTACTAAACCACAATATATTAGACCTATCAGCATTAAGGGGTCCTTTTACTAAGATGTGCTAAAAAATGGCTTGCAGTAGTGTAGACGGGTGTTTTGGGCGCGCTCAGAATTATTTTTTAGCACACCTACAAAAAATGCCTTTTTAAAATTTTTGCCAAAAATGGACATGTGGCAAAATGAAAATTGCTCCACGTCCATTTTGGGTCTGAGACCTTACTGGAAGCCATTGACCTAGCAGTAAGGTCTCACACGGTAACTGGGTGGTAATGGTCTATGCGCGTCAAATTCCACTTGATACACATGGCTGCCGTGCATCAGAAAACATAAAATATTTTTTGGATGCGTGTAGTGGATTCACGCCAAAATTGAAATTACCACAAGGGCCATGTGGTAACCAGGAGGTAACTCCAATTTGGCACATGTTGGGTGCACGTAGGCGCCCATTGGGCTCATTTTCGAAAGAGAAGGACATCCATCTTTTGACATAAATCAGAAGATGGACGTCCTTCTCCCACGGATGTCCAAATTGGTATAATCAAAACCCGATTTAGGACGTTTCCAACTGCACTCTGTCGTAAGGATGGCCAAAGTTCAAGGGGGTGTGTCAGAGGTGTAGTGAAGGCGGGACTTGGGCGTGCCTAACACTTGGATGTCCTTGACATGTAAAAAAAACAAAGACGTCCGGACCTGTTTTTCTTATGACTAAGGCACAAAATGGTGCCCAAAATGACCAGATGACCACTGGAGAGAATCGGGGATGACCTTCCGTTATTCCCCCAGTGGTCACTAAACCCCTCCCACCCTCAAAAAAACATATTTAAAAATATGTTGTGCCAGCCTCTATGCCAGCCTCAGATGTCACTCTCAGGTCCATGACAGTGCATGCAGGTCTCTGGAGCAGTTTTAGTGGGTACTGCAGTGCACTTCAGACAGGCAGACCCAGGCTCATACCCCCCTACCTGTTACATTTGTGGAGGAAACAGCGAGCTCTCGAAAACCCACCACAAACCCACTGTACCCATATATAGGTGCCCCTCGTCACCTGTAAGGGCTATGGTAGTGGTGTACAGTTGTGGGTAGTGGGTTTTGGGGTTTTTGGGGGGGGGCTCAGCACACAAGGTAAGGGAGCTATGTACCTGGGAGCAATTTATGAAGTCCACTGCAATGCCCCCTATTGTGCCCGGTTAGTGTCCTGGCATGTCAGGGGGACCAGTGCACTATAAATGCTGGCTCCTCCCACGACCAAATGTCTTGCATTTGACCATTTTTTACACGGACATCTTTGGTTACGAAAATCGCCGAAAGTCAGAAACGTCCATGTCTAGGGACGACCAAATCTAGGGACGTCCAAATTTAAGGATTTGGATGTCTCTGACGGTATTTTCGAAACAAAAGATGGACGTCCATCTTGTTTCAAAAATACGGGTTTCCCTGCCCCTGGATTTTGCCATTTTGCAAGGATGTCCAAATCGCAACTTGGGTGTCCCTTTCGAAAATGCCCCTCCACCCATCTTAGTAAAAGCGACTCCAAGTTTTAGCCAGTGGTTATGTGTCCAGATTATTATTTTCTCAGTACAACAAACTATTTCAGAGTTCATTAACAAAGGATCCTTGAATGCCAGCAATAAAACAAAAATATTATTGGCATAAGATGTCAAATAAGAACCTATGGGTAAAAGAATAAAAGAACGGAACACAGGTTACTCATAAATTAAACAGTAAAGGAAAAAGGGATGAACCTTGTGGTACCTCACAAGGAGGTACCCAAGTGGAAAACTTGATATAATTTTTTAGCACCCAATAGGTACAATTAATCAAAAATTGTCTAAACCAGTTAAAAACATGTCCAGTGATCCCTAGATCACTGAGCTGGCCCAACAACAAGGCATGATCAACAGTGTCAAGTGCTTCTGAAATATCAAACCATAAAAGAACGATCTATTTTCCCCAACTTAAAGCTTCCTTTATTTTATTCAGTAAATTGAGAATCTGAGATTCTGTACTGTGTTGACTCCGAAAGCCAAATTTTGAAACATGTAAACAATAAAACAAGATAGTCTGATACTTACTATAGTCTTGCAATTTCATTTCTAGCCATCTCCCTTTCCAAGACATACCTGAAAAAAAGTCTTGTCATCTCACTTTACATCTTTAGCCATTTTTTTTTTCTGTGTGTTCTTTTCTACCTTATTCCTCTCTGATTCTTTGACTTTCATCTGGTATTCTTTTCTGTATTCTCCTTGCTTTCTTCTTTATTTTGTGAATTCTATCTTTTGTGCCTTTATTATTTGTCTGTCACTTCTTTGGAGAACCATATCAGTTTTTTATAGTCTTGCTTTTATTTACTTACCTTACATAAAAATGTGTTGCCTTTTTTATAGCTCCTTTCAGCTTGGTGCACTGTCTTTTTACATCCCTTATCTCCTTCTGTCCTGCCAGCTCTTTCTTCAGATACTGGAGCTGTAACAGCTTACAGAAATTATTTATAATGAAAAGAATCACGTTTTTTTTTCTCCTATACTAGTATAATATTTTCAATGAAGTCTGTTTATATGCGCCATGGCTGGTATAAGGGGTGTGGCTAATATGGATGTGGCTATAATAGGGGTGGAGTCATATGTGGTGACCCTGCCCACAATGAGTACCAGCACATTTTTTTCTACAAAAAAAGAACTGCCAACCCAGGTCACAAGCACCTGGCAGAAACCTACATTGTGACAACATTCCATGCTACCAATCTAATGCAGAATTGGGAGCCACAAAAAAAAACAACAAAAATTAAAATAGAGACCCCACCCCCCCACCTCGCCCAAGGAAGCCAGACTCTACTGGTAAAAGAGACAGAAATGCATTTTCTCCTGTACTTTGCAAAATAAAAATAGAAAAAATGTACATTTTTAAAAGCAGGTACATCTCAGTCCTTACAAACTATTAAATAAAAATATTTTTTCTACCTTTGTTGTCTGGAAATTTGACTGGTCCCAGTCTTTTTTTTCCATGTTCCATGAGTCAGCCTTACAAAATCTTTTCCAGGTTGGTCTTTCCATTTCTTCTCTCGCCTCTTGTCTTCTTCCTTTCCTTCTCTACATCTGTCTCCTAGTGCACCTTCCTTTTCAGTAGTGTCCCTATCTCCTCCCCTTTCCAGTAGTGCCTTCTCTGTGTCCCTATCTCCTCCCCCTTTCCAGTAGTGCCCTCTCTGTGTCCCTATCTCCTCCTCCCCTTTCCAGTAGTGCCCTCTTTGTGTCCCTATCTCCTCCTCCTCTTTCCAGTAGTACCCCCTTTGTGTCCTTATCTCCTCCCCCCTTTTCATTAGAGCCCCTATCTCTCCCCCTTTTCCATAGTGCCCTGTGTCCCCATTTCTTATTTTTCTAGCATTCCCTCTTTGCGTTCCAATGTCCCTACCCTCTCCCTGTCCAGTATTGACTCTGTGTCCTTCTCCCTCCTTGTCCAGCATTTACTATATCCTTCTCTCTCCTCATGTTAACCTTCTCCCACGTCTCTTTCTGCGCTTCCCATCCTCCTTAGGGCCACATATCTCCCTGACCTGCTCCCATGGTCCATCCTCTGGCAGCTCCAAGGAGATTTTAATAAACAGGAGACCAAGTGACGTCAAAATGTTAAAACCAATTAGGCCAATCTCAGTTTCCCCTTCCCCACGCAGTAGTCATCGCCGTACTCTCAAAAGAAAGCAAGCAAGCCTATGAGTTGCTGCATCCACGTTGTCACTCTTTATTATTGGTAGCATTTGTATTTAATCTTACTTATATTTTCAAATATGTCGATTTGTGCAGTATACGGATGTACACAGAAGAAGTATAATAACAGAATAACGTTTCATAGGAAGAGTAGTAATTTGTTATAAATCGTAATCAGTGTGTCATTTGGAGGGGCTGGTTATAGGGACACTCTAGCATGTGTTATATGTAAGCCACACTGAATCCGACTTTGCTTGGGATACTGTCCAGCTTATAATCGAAAGAGAAAAATGCCTATATTTCGACCCAAATCGGGAGATGGGCGTTTTTCTCGCAAAGGCGCCCAAATCGGTATAATCGAAAGCCGATTTTGGGTGTTTCCAACTGCACTCCATCGCGGAAACAAATAAAGTTGATGGGGGCATGTCGTAGGCGTGGTGGAGGCGGGACTGGGGCGTGATTATCAGCCGAGGAGAGATGGGCGTCTTTAGCTGATAATCGAAAAAAAAGGCGTTTTTACCGCGATTTTGGGTCACTTTTTTTGGACCCTTTTTTTTCACGAACAAGTCCCAAAAAAGTGCCCCAACTGCCCAGATGACCACTGGAGGGAATCGAGGATGACCTCCCCGGACTCCCCCAGCGGTCACTAACCCCCTCCCACCAAAAAAAACCCACTTTAAAAACTTTTTTTCCAGCCTCTATGCCAGCCTCAAATGACAGCAGAATATGTTCGATCCTGTCACAGCCTTTCCCTGGGTCAGATGTGGCTCTCGGGTGCACTACAAGGTCACATCAGCATTGCATTGTGGTGGGTGTAGGGTATTGGGCTCCGTGATTTCATTAGCTTCTGTTACAGTCTCACGATGTTGGTAGTTGGTAGGCTCTTCTCCCATGGTGCTTTTCCCCCTGCCTACTGGGTCAGAGTGTGCCCTGTTGTGTTTCTGCTAGTCCATGAGGTAGTGGCCATTTTTGTAAGCCAGTTTTAGATCCCTTCCATGTGTTAGCCACATTAGAGAACTTAGTTCTTACCTTGAATGTGGCTGAAAGAGGGCATTGTACAACATTCTGCCAGCTCTGACCTGCTAATCTCACTACCAGGGAGAATCGTTGCCAGTGGTGGGGCACAACCTCTGATCTGCAGTTAACTGTGAGTAAGCGTGCTTATTCCAATAAAGGACGCTTTCGGAGAGATTAGTCTTCAGGTGTAAACTGGTGTGCCAATGTTATACAGTAGTAACGAGTCCTAGAGGCCTGCGTGTATGCAGGTCCCTGGAGCACTTTTAGTGGGTACCACAGTGCACTACAGCCAGGTGGACCCAGGCCCATCCCCCCCACCTGTAACACTTGTGCTGGTAAATGGGAGGCCTCCAAAACCCACTGTACCCACATGTAGGTGCCCCCTTCACCCCTAAGAGCTATGGTAGTGTTGTACATTTGTGGGTAGTGGGTTTTGGGGGAGGGGGTTGGGAGCTTAGCACCCGTGGTAAGGGAGCTATGCATGTGGGAGCTTTTTCTGAACTTCACCGCACTGACCTAGGGTGCCCAGTTGGTGTCCTGGCATATCAGGGGGGTGAGTGTCCTATGAATTGTGGCACCCTCCCACGACCAAATCACTCGGATTAGGACGTTTTTGAGCTAGGCGTTTTTAGTTTCCATTATCGCTAAAAAAAAGAAACGCCCAGCTCAAAAACGTCCATTTTTTCGAAAATACGGTTCGGCCCGCCCCTTCACGGACCCGTTCTCGGAGATAAACGCCCATGGAGATAGGCGTTTCTGTTCGATTATGCCCCTCTGTGTGATATAAATGTAAAAAAAAATGTTATACTCCACATTTCAAGAAACTGCCTATCTTGCTGGATAGTGATGGCACAAGGAAATCAACTTTGGTCCAGTGAAGACTAACTCAAAATAACTTGTTCCTTAGCTGGGCCCTAGTATTACCATATTAAAAATGCAACCATACCATGCCTCTCTGGCTATGTTCCACTAATGTTAAACAATTAACTGGATTTTGTGAAAGGATTATATAAACGTAGGATGCATGACTAGGGACAAAAACATACACTTATTTATTCAATATCACAATTCCTCATGTACAGCCACAAAACAACTTTTTTAGGGTGGATAGTGTTCCTTTTATTATCGACCAAATAGCGACAAGTGTTTTCAGTTTTGGCACAGTATAAGTCATCATAAGAACAAAATATAAGAAAACAAATGGACTGCATTAGGGGCTTATAGCCCATTTATGTTTAAACAAAAGAGATCTGCATGAAACAAAATATTTAATTTTATTTTGACTTATAAAACCGCTTGCCCCTGAAACATGTTCAAAACAGAATAATCCATTTGTGTATCTAAAAGGTAAACTTCTACAACACAGATGAAGATGTGATTCCATGTGCCCCAATGAAAGGAGAGTTTAATTCTACTTCCATTTAATTTCAGTATATTCTATCATCTTTATAACTAACATCAGGCTTCCTGAGGCAGATTACAACAACAGTTAAGATAAACCCATCAGGAAACAGGATAGCCTCACTGAAATCTGGACATCTGGAAGAACAGTGAAGAAAAATGAGAACAAACTAGAGTTTATAACTGCGGTTTCTATCAGCAACAATAATTTTTGACGCTGTTTTAGTGATATCCAACTTTTATTTCTTTACTCCTCCAGCTTTTAAGGCACTGACTATCAAACTGAAACAGCTTTAGCATTGTTACAGATGGACCAACAATAAAGAATGACTATCCAGCTTATTTTTGAAAGAGAAAGATGCCCATATTTTGACCCAAATTGGGAGATGGGCGCCTTTCTCTCATGCACGTCCAAATCAGTATAATCGAAAGCCGATTTTGGGCACTTCCAACTGCAGTCTGTTGCGGGAACGAACAAAGTTGACGGGGCATGTCGGAGGCGTGGTGAAAGTGGGACTAAGGCGTGTTTATCGGCCGAGGAGAGATGGGCGCCCTCAGCCGATAATAGAAAAAAGAAGGACAGCAGTAGCGAGAATTTGGGCCGCTTTTTTTTGGACCATTTTTTTCACGAACAAGTCCCCAAAAAGTGCCCCAACTGCCCAGATGATCACTGGAGGGAATCAGGGATGACCTCCCCTGACTCCCCCAGTGGTCACTAGCCCCATCCCACCAAAAAAAAAGAACTTTAAAAACTTTTTTCCCAGCCTGTATGCCAGCCTCAAATGTCATACCCAGCTCCATCACAGCAGTATGCAGGTCCCTGGAGCAGTTGTTAGTGGGTGCAGTGGACTTCAGGCAGGTGGACCCAGGCCCATCCCCACCTACCTGTTACACTTGTGGTGGTGAATGGGAGCCCTCCAAACCGCCCCCAAAATCCACTGTACCCACATCTAGGTGCCCCCCTTCAGCCATAAGTGCTATGGTAATGGTGTAGAGTTGTGGGGAGTGGGTTTGGGGGGGGAGTTTGGGGGGCTCAGCACCCAAGGGAAGGGAGCTATGGACTTGGGAGGTATTTTAATTTTTTAAAAAACTTTTTATAAGTGCTCCCTAGGGTGCCCGGGTGGTGTCCTGGCATGTGAGGGGGACCAGTGCACTACGAATCCTGGCCCCTCCCACGACCAAATGCCTTGGAGTTGTTCGTTTTTGAGCTGGGCAGCTTCGGTTTCCATTATCGCTGAAAACCGATATCGCCCACCTCAAATCCACCCAAATCCGGCACCAACCATATTATCGAAACAAAAGATGGCCGCCCATATTTTTCGAAAATATGGTCTGTCTCGCCCTTTCGCGGACCTGTCCTCGGAGATAGTCGCCTAATGAGATGGGCGTCCGCGTTCGATTATGCCCCTCAATGTGTAAGCAGCTGTTATGACTCTGCCCTGGTATCATGCTCTCATTCATCTCGCCCCCTGGTGGTCAGACCTGGTGGTCGCAATGGACTGTCTGTTGATGGTTTTCCCGGTTCCAGAAGTCATGCGGTCCGGTCCGGATTTTCTAGCCTGCCAGTTGGTCTCGAGACTTTTTGGAACTCAGCTGTTTCCGTACCTGGTGAACTCCCTGGCTGTTGGCCTTTATTAACCACCTGGAAGTGGTTTGCCTTGCAACAGAGGTCCTCAGAGGTGTGTCTTCTGCGGTTGTTTGTTGCTGTGCTTTCCCTGCTACTTTCAGTTTCTGCCTTTGAACCTTTGCCTGGACCTGGACTTTGACTTTGTTTGCTGCCTGCCTTTGAACCTTTGCCTGGACCTGGACTGTGACTTTGTTTGCCGCCTGCCTTGGAACCCGTGCCTGGAGCTGGACCTTGACTTTGTTTGCCTGGCCCCGGTTCTGCTGGATTCGTGGACTGTCTTCCTGCTTCCTGCTGTGGCTTCTGTTCCGGTGGGTGTTCCTCCTGCCGCTGCCACACTCGGCAGTAGCCCAAGGGCTCACTATCCAGTGTTTTGTGTGAAGCGTGACAGCAGCAGATCATAAGTTTGCTTGTTTTGAACCGAACAGCAGCAACGGCTATGCGCGCGGGGGGGGGGGGGGGGGGATGGAAACAGATTGCCCAAATTGGCTTCACCCTCTCTTCTGCCCATCTCTACAGTCCGTGTGATCACTTTTTACTTCCCTGAAGCCTTCTCCCTCCTGCCCCGGCAAATCGATTCACAGTCGGCCTTCTGCCAGCGTTGGGGCCTCTCCTCAGGCATGTCCTGCCTAATCTAAGCAACTTCCTGTTTTCCGCAGAGGTGGGACACACCTGAGGAGAGGCCCCGATGCTGGCAGAAGGCTGACTGTGAATCGCCGGTGAGAACGCTTCAGGGAAGTAAAAGTAACCACGCAGGCGGGAGAGCACGGGCAGAAGAGAGAGGAAAAGATTAGGGAAGAAGGGAGCAGAAAAAAAAAATATTTATTGGCTTGAGGCGCCATTTTTTCTAAACAGCTGTTTAGGGGAGAGACTGCTCCCCCTGCGCCCCACCTAGCTACGCTACTGGGTGGGGGTGGGCTAAGGTGGGAGATTTGTATTATTGGGAGTGGAAAGGAGGGGGAATCCAGATCACAGGAGAAGGAGGGGGCACCAAAAGCCCTGATGCCACTACCAAGAAGCTCTGCAGAACCAACAAGTAAAAAAAGCAACAGCAAAGGTGGTCTAAGGATGGAGGAACAGCCAATAATGTTTATTGAAGAAGGACCTGACATGGCCACGTTTTGGCAACTGCCTGCATTAGGGGTCAATTGATCTCTATATACAGGCAGACGTATGTGTTTATTTGTCCATGTCTGAACTCATCTGGCCCCTGAAGAGCTACGGCCACCAAACCCAGCATGCAGACTCTAACCGCCATTGCAGAGGTTATTGTGTAGTTTGAAGTGATTCTGTTCACAGGGGCACTCAGGGGAGAGGGAGCTATATCTCCATCCATTAAATGAATGGGATGCAGGTCAGAAAGTTCTTTCTTACTGTTGCTAAGTGGCAAACTACTTGGGATAGAGTGAGGGCTCAGAGACTGGTTGGGAGAAACACGGACACCAGCTGTGCAGTTGTCCCTCTCTTATTCTCTAATATGCTCATCCCTAACAATTTCAATACAAGGGAGGTTCAGAGACTAGTGAGAACAGGGTAGGGAGAAAGAATTGGGATCAGGCTGGGAAGTGTGTGTGTGTGTATGTGTGCATGTATGTGCATGAATTCACTACCCTTCCCAACTACATGAGATGAGACAGACTTCTAAGCGAGAAACTGAGGGGTTGGGAGATTGTGACACAGACTGCTTGGGACAGGGTGAGGGCTCAGAGACTGGTGGGGAGAAATACAGACAGCAGCTGTGCAGTTGTCCCTCTCTCATTCTCTAATACCCTCTTCCGGAACACCAGAGTAGCACACCTCCATTCACACTCACCCCTCAGCATACTTATACAGTGTTATTACACACAAATAAACCTTGCTTTTCTTCAAAGTACTTACCTAGCACTGAGCAACGCCAGAGGGGACAGCTAGTTCTTCAATAAAACATTAGATAATCACATACATAGGAAAGTTCCTTCTGTAATACTCTTTGCTGATCTTTTCTCTCAGTATTTTATGTTGGATTGTCACTCCTTCCTCAGCTTCTAGATATTTATGTACACCATCCTGTGTGCTTGATGGCACAATCATCAGTCATAGAGATGTTTTCAGCTTTGCTCAAATGTTCTCACAGGAAGGATTGCCTTAACACATTTGTCCAGACAAACATCATCCTGTACAGTGCCTTGGATGAATTCCTGTTGGCACAGTGAATCTTTCAGCATGAGAGATTCCTTCGCAGGTCAGAGGCATTCCAAAATTTTTCACACAGTGTTATAGAATAGTGGGGATGTATGCTTAAATTGGGTGCCAGGAATTACACCTGGTGCCAGCAGTGATCAAGGTAAGGGGTCAGGTGACCCAAAAAACCTACAAATTATTTTTGTCACCAGACCCCTTACCTTGATCCCCAGGACCTCCTCACCTGGCAACCACCCTTCAGATCCTGACAGACCCCCAGCGATAGCAGTTCCCAAACCACAAAATCCACAGTTTTCTGGCCAGACAGGGCTTACAATCTAGGTTCCAGCTTTGTTTTGGGCCTAACACCAGTTCCAGGATGCTTCTGCACATGTGAAAAATTGTGCAAGTGCAGAACTCCCACCCAGGCCTCAGCTGGCCATTTTCCTATAATTCATCTGGCCAGGAAGCTTCCCAGTACAGTGCTGGGACAAGATGTTGACACAACATCTCTTCATTAGAGCCCTCCAGGACTAACCCAAAGCCAAAGAGGGCCATGAATGGGTCCCTCTGCTGGCTACCATTGATGATCCCATGACCAGAATGGCTTGAGGAACCCAGAAACCTCCACCCCACAGTATATTTTTAAATTTATTATTTAACCCTTTGGGGTTACAGTACCAATTAACATCAATAATTGATTAACACCCAATGTTATTGTCATTAATTGGCTTGTTAGCGGATTACATTGCAGGTGCATCTAAGGATCGTATCTAAATTTTGGTGCCCAAATTTAGTCAACCTTTATAGAATCCTAGAAACGTATGTTCCTCTCAACCACTTCTGCAAATCCCAAGTCCAAATGAAAAGTTAGCCTAGAGTCATGAGTGACTCCAAGCAAATGTATAAAATGTGGAAAACATGTAGGTTGAAGGACTACCCAAAGCAAACCCAGAACATCCCTTCTTGAAATCTATGCAAACTGGAACATACATATTAGGAATACCTTTTTCTAATGTCTAAAGGGTCATCATGAGTTACCTATATAAATACACTTTATATATATGTAAACAATGCTTAAGTCTTCTAAAATCATTTCCTAAATTGCCAGTGAATAGCCTGCTATTTGGTGTTCTTGCTGATAGCAGCCTTTAGTGATTCGGTCTCATAGTGAATAAGTAATGATGTATGCTTCATTTACCAAAGAAACAAGGGTTTTGCTTCCTTCCCTTAACTCTGTTCTCTGTAGGTATCTCTAATGGTATCATATACGTTAGCATTATCGTGAAACAAGAGTTTATTACATGACTAAGTAAACTGATCTTTGTAAAAGTGGACAAGTCCATTAAAATAAAAGAAAATTACTTAATTCAATCTTTCCTCATACAATTTCTTTCAAGGAGAACAGACACAGCCTGTTAAAATAACAAAGAATGTAGAGTTTCTATTCACAGGCGAAGTGTCTTCATTCAGACTTGCATTCTAAAGATATCTTTCCTCTCTTCTCAGCTTTCTTTTGCAAAAAGAGAAATGTGATTCCATGGAACTCCTGATGATTTTGTTTTATGTTAATGACATTGGCTTTTCAAGCCTCACAGACCTGGTGACACCTAAATTGCACGCATTTTGGTTTCCTCTTATTGTGTGGAAAAAAAAGCAGAAGAAGTGTAGGGGGAGGAGGAGAAACATAAAACAGGTGGGCAAAGGCAAAGTGGCATTTACAAATGTTTCACAGATAAGGGACAAGCTTAGATCACAGTGGGGATAAAACAATTGTACTAGTGACAAGTCTTCACATGAGGAGTCATATTACTTATGGGATTCCTAAGAGTTCAGCAAGGCTTTGCAGCCTAGGAGGCATCAAAAAGTTTAATTTGTCAAAGATAAGTTCTTCTCCAATTTCAAAATGAAGACAAGACTACCATGGTCTAATCCTAATTAATGCAATTAATTACTGTTTGAAGAATAGCGTACAGTAAAATTTCCGTCATTCTTGCTCTATTATGAAACTTGGGAAGGGTGATTTTCAAAAAGCATTTACCAGGGTAAAATTGACCTGGATGGAAAATGCCCTGCTCAGATGTGATTAAATATATGTATGGGTTCCTGGGCATTCGTTCTTTTATATTCTTAATGACATTGGCATGTTTGGGATAAGGTAGTAAAGCATGAGTCGTGCTGTTATCCATATCTGTACTTCAAGTCTTGCTTTTAAAAAGATAAAGGCCCCTGTTTACAAAGTCATGCTAGCGGCTGCTGATGCGGCAATGCCGACACAGCCCATTTACTTTGAATGGGCTGTGTCGGCACTGCTACGCGGCAACCGCTAGCGTGGCTATGTAAACAGGAGGGAAAGAGAGGCAGAGGAAAGCTACAGCAGTGTGGGGCTGGGTGTGGACTAGGAAATGCACTGAAAAAATTAATTTCAGCTCAATTTCAATCCAAATTCATTTTCATTAAAGAAAATGGTGCAAGCAATTTTGAACACTAACACAGAGCACCAATAAAAGAACCAGAATACTCAGAGGTCCTGAAAGAGGCAAAATCAACAAAGAAGAGTGGCAAGAATATTGTAAGCACCATAAGAAATGTAATGCAGCACCAACAGTTGCAGTACACAACAAAGCACCAGCCCCTAGTTTGGAAACGGAGCCTCATAATTAACTAACAAGCTGCTGATAGAGTTGCTGATAAGACCAAGATTTTATGGTTTGCTATGTATTTAACTAAAATTTCTCAAACTATTATGAATAATAATGGATCTCAATTTAAGATAGAAAGGATTTCTAAAGTTTTGGGAATGATATTGGATTTGCCTTTAACAATGGAACCACAAATTAAAGTTTGATCAGAAAAACCTATTATAAGTGAAAACAATTACATTTATTAAGATCTTATTTTTTAGAAGAACATTTTAGGATCATTTGTGCAGTTAACAATTTTAGCACTATTGGATTATGGTAACTTTCTTTATGTGAGTCTTTCTGCTAAATAACTTTCTAGAATTCAGTTAGTTCAAAATTCAGCTGCCCTAGCTACCCTGCTGGCATTGCACAGCAATAGGTTAGTACTTTGCAGCTGAGAAAAGCAAGGTTTATTTTGTGTGTTTGTGTGTCATAACACTATTTAAGTATGCTGAGGGGTGAGTCTGAATGGAGGTGTGCTACTCTAGGGTGTGTGTGAACGGGTGAGTGACAGTGGGGGTGTTGTACTGAGGGGTTAGTGTCAGAAGGGGTGCGCTATTCTGGGGTGTGTGATTAGGGTTCTTTTGCTGAGGGGTATGGAAGAATGGGTGAGTGGGATGTTTCGCTGACTGCTGTATTAGAATGGGTGAGTGTGAGTGGGGGTGTGGAGACTGGATCCCTACCTAGCACTAACTTTTCTGATCAATTTGTGTAGGTTGATTTTTGTAATTATTTGTTTCTTTCAGTCTAACAAGTGCCTGCTGTTTGGCTTTCACCATTTTCTTGTCAAAATGCAGCCTTTTTTTCAAGGGCATATTGAAATTCTGTTTTCCGCCCTTTTCAAAGAGCGCTCCCCTGGTGCGGTAGTGAATTCATACACATACTTCCCAGCCTGACCCCAATGTTTTCTCTCTACCCTATTCCCAGTAGTCTCTGAACCCTCCTTGTACTGAAATTGTTAAGGAAGAGGGTATTGGAGAATGAGAGAGGGACAACTGCACAGCTGCTGTCCGTGTTTCTCTCCCCCCCCCCCCCACAGTCTCTGAGACCTCAGCCTGTCTCAAGCAGTCTCTATCACAGTCTTCCAACCCCTCAGTTTGTCCCTTAGTACTCTGTCTCATCTCATGTACTTGGGAAGGGGTAGTCAATTCATGCACACATACACACTTCCCATCCTGACTCCAATACTTTCTCTCTACCCTGTTCCCACCAGTCTCTGAACTTCCCTTGTACTGTAATTGTTAGGGAACAGGGTATTAGAGAATGAGAGAGGGACAACTGCATAGCTGCTGTCTGTGTTTCTCCGACCCAATCTCTGAGTCCTCACCCTGTCCCAAGCAGTTTGTCGCTTAGCAACAGCAAGAAATAAATGTGATAAGAGATGTGATTGGTGGACCGAACCCTGACGCAGCTTATGCAATACATGCCGCAAGTCGGGAAACGATCCTAGCAGCATTCATGCTCAAGTTAAGTGAACTTTTAAATCAATTTAAAAAAAGTATAAAATTTATTTAAATATGGAATTTTAAAAAATTTAAATGGACCAATGAAGAAGCAGATGAACTATGAGCTAGTTGGCTCTGGTGACACTGTAACACCCTGAGGTCCAATGAATTAAAAGGGAAATAAATATATAATATTGCCTTATATGTATAAGTAACAGTTGTTTGAGTACATATGGTGCCGGGCTTTTGTTAGAGATTTGCAACTAAAGTTAGGCATGTAAATGCAAACTTATTCTAGTTTTCTATAACAGAAATTGTGCACAAAATTCTGTTACAAAATCTGCACTAAGCATGCAGCATCCCGGCACCCAACTTTAGGTAACATTTTGAGAATTACCCTCTAAGAGTTTGGTTTGCCAGTATCTGTAAAAATCTATTCCATAGACTTCCTAGGAAGGAAAAGCATGTCTGTTGCACTGTGCTGATTTTACTTGCTGCTCACCCACAAGTGCCCCCTCCCCAAGGCGCTGTCACCCTCCATTGACAGAGCCATGTGCAGAAATGGGAACAGATGAATTGATCCAGCTTCTCATTGAACCCTGCACCTTGAGCTGCTCCAGCTCTCATGAAAAAATTTCCTTATCTTTCATGATGGGCTTTAAAATGTAATGGCTAGAATGGCTAGAAATGTAAGGAGGGGTGACAAAAATTTCTTCAGGTATATTAGTGAGACTAAAAAGGGAATTGTGAGACTAAAAGATATTGCGAACCGCTATGTAGATAGTGATGAAGGAAAAGCAAATTTGCTAAATAGATACTTTTGTTCTGTTTTCACAGAAGAAAATCCTGGAGCAGGACCGCGATGGACTGGAAAAAGTACAAATGATAGTGGAGTGGATACAGCATCATTTACAGAAGAGAGTGTGTATGAACAACTTGTAAAGCTAAAGGTGGACAAAGCCATGGGACCGGACGGGATCCACCCCAGGATATTAAGGGAGCTCAGAGAGGTCCTGGCGGGTCCTCTTAAAGATTTGTTTAATAAATCCTTGGAGATGGGAGATGTTCCGAGGGATTGGAGAACGGCGGAGGTGGTCCCTCTTCACAAAAGTGGTGATAGGGAAGTAGCTGGAAACTACAGGCCAGTAAGCCTCACTTCGGTTATTGGAAAAGTAATGGAAGCGATGCTGAAGGAAAGGATAGTGAATTTCCTGGAAGCCAATAAGTTGCAAGATCCGAGACAACATGGTTTTACCAAAGGGAAATCGTGCCAAACGAATCTCATTGAGTTTTTTGATTGGGTGATAGGAGAATTGAATCAGGGACGAGCTATGGACGTAATCTACTTAGATTTCAGCAAAGCTTTTGACACGGTTCCCCACAGGAGGCTTTTAAATAAACTGGATGGGCTGAAGATAGGACCTAAAGTGGTGAACTGGATTAGGAACTGGTTGACGGACAGACGCCAGAGGGTGGTGGTGAATGGAGTTAGCTCGGAGGAGGGAAAGGTGAATAGTGGAGTGCCTCAAGGATCGGTGCTGGGGCCGATTCTGTTCAATATATTTGTGAGTGACCTTGCCGAAGGGTTAGAAGGTAAAGTTTGCCTATTTGCAGATGATACTAAGATCTGTAACAGAGTGGACACCCCGGAGGGAGTGGAAAACATGAAAAAGGATTTGAAGAAGCTAGAACAATGGTCTAAAGTCTGGCAATTAAAATTCAATGTGAAGAAATGCAAAGTGATGCTCTTATGGAATAGAAATCCACGGGAGACGTATGTTAGGTGGCGAGAGTCTGATAGGTTCAGACGGGGAGAGGGACCTTGGGGTGATAGTATCTGAGGATTTGAAGGTGACGAAACTGTGTGACAAGGCAGTGGCTGTATCTAGAAGGTTGTTGGGCTGTATAGAGAGAGGTGTGACCAGCAGAAGAAAGGGAGTGTTGATGCCTCTGTATAAGTCGTTGGTGAGGCCCCATCTAGAGTATTGTGTTCAGTTTTGGAGGCCGTATCTTGCTAAGGATGTAAAAAGAATCGAAGCGGTGCAAAGAAAAGCTACGAGAATGGTATGGGATTTGCGTAACAAGACGTATGAGGAGAGACTTGCTGACCTGAACATGTATACCCTGGAGGAAAGGAGAAACAGGGGTGATATGATACAGACGTTCAAATATTTGAAAGGTATTAATCCGCAAACGAACCTTTTCCGGAGATACGAAGGCGGTAGAACGAGAGGACATGAAATGAGATTGAAGGGCGGCAGACTCAAGAAAAATGTCAGGAAGTATTTCTTCACGGAGAGAGTGGTGGATGCTTGGAATGCCCTCCCGCGGGAGGTGGTGGAGAGGAAAACGGTAACGGAATTCAAACATGTGTGGGATAAACATAAAGGAATCCTGTTCAGAAGGAAAGGATCCTCAGGAGCTTAACCGAGATTGGATAGCAGAGCCGGTAGTGGGTGGCGGGGATAGTGCGGGGCAGACTTATACGGTCTGTGCCAGAGCCAGTGGTGGGAGGCAGGACTGGAGGTTGGGAGGCAGGGATAGCACTGGGCAGACTTATACGGTCTGTGCCAGAGCCGGTGGTGGGAGGCGGGGATAGTGCTGGGCAGACTTATACGGTCTATGCCAGAGCCGGTGGTTGGGAGGCGGGGCTAGTGCTGGAGACTTATACGGTCTGTGCCCTGAAGAGCACAGGTACAAATCAAAGTAGGGTATACACAAAAGTAGCACACATGAGTTGTCTTGTTGGGCAGACTGGATGGACCGTGCAGGTCTTTTTCTGCCGTCATCTACTATGTTACTATGATGGGCTTTAAGGGATCAAAAGTGTCAGATCATCACTGCTAGTGCTTGCACTGGCCCTCAGTCTCCCTGGAAGATAAACTTTTCTTCCTCCTTTGTTTCTTCTGTTCCTATGCCTGCCCCTTGAAACCACTGACTTCATTGACTGAGAGACAGAAAGAGATCACAGCTGCTGCATAATCGTTTTAGTGTTAATGTACAGCACACCTATAGTTTCCAAAGTTATTTTTCTTACACACAGTGACATAGAGTGAGTTTCTGCCTGTAATAACCTGTCTTTTCAATGCTTCTTGGTTTCTCTCTCTCTCTCTCTCTTTGCTATTTTAAAAACTTTTCCTTATACCAACCCTTGAAGCAAGAAGCATACAAGCAATCTTCCTCTTTGAAATCCATCTCAGAACCGCATGCAAAATGCTGATTGCTTAATGTTTCTTTCAGTTTCATGAAGACATGAGAAGAACAAAGTAGCACCAGGTCCGCCAAAGGAGTGGGGGGGGGGGGGGGCAAATTCCCCAAGTCCAGACTGCAAGGGGGGGCTGGGCTCAGCCTGTCACTGGCAAGCTTCTTCCTGCCTACTTCAGGTTCTGTTCTCGCCTGCTCCTGCTTGCCACCCATGACCCGGATGATTGCATTAACGCAATATTGTGTTAATGCAATCATCTGGGTACCAACTCCCAGCACGGACAAGAGCAGCACAGGAAAGAACAGAGCAAGGTAGCAGACAGAAAGGTGCAGGGGTGACAGCCCGAGTGTGGGGGAGGGGGAGCGTAGGTGTGGTGAGGTGTGGTGACTCAGGTGAGGGGACACGGGGCGCACACATGTCAATCCAGTCCTACCCTGGGCCTGGCTGTGTCTCTCAACAGCCCTGAGTAGCACCAGCAGTGATAGGAATACCTAAAAATAATAAGAATGAAAAGTGTGAGCAGTGTTGCTCAATGAGGTAGGTTATCAACAAAGATTTGGCCATTGGGCTTCAGGGAGCAGGATAGTGTCCAAAGTAACTTCAATACTCTAAGGTCTCTTGAGGTACCTGGAAGGTACTTGGCAACTGGAGGCTAAGAGGTGCAACAATCATTTTTCTAATGTGCCATGGAGGCTAGAACACCTCAAGGTACCATAAATCTGGCACATCAATCTATCGCCTGAGGTAGGGATGCATGCGATGGTGCCCCAGCCCCCCTTGGTATCATGCCCCCCCCCCCCCAGAGTCCAACATCTATTTACAACTCCCTTCCCCCCCACCCCCAGCCATGGTCTGGCTTCTCTCCCCATTTCCTTCATTCCTTCCTTCCTCCCTCAACCCCCCTCCCCAAGCCTACCTTATTTTTTTGTTGTTGTTGTTTTCAAACATTGGTGGAAGCAGCGATCTCCATACACTGCCCTGCTACCAGCACTAGTGTCTCCTCTGTACTGCAACCCACCTCTGAGGAAATAGGAAGTTATATCAGAGAGGCAGCCTGCAGTACAAAGGAAATATCAGTGCCAGCGGCAGGGCAGTGTATGGGGATCACTGCCAACACCGACCTTTGAAAAAAAAAAAAGTAGGCTGGGGAAGGAAGTTGAAGAAGGAAGAGGGGAAAGAGTGCCGTTTGAGGCCCCTGCCTCAGTTGGCCTAATGGTAGGGCCGCCACTGATGCAACACCAAGAATAGTGTAATGAAAACCAAAGGCCCAGAGAAAAGTGAAAAGTAGGAAAACTTGCATCAACTCCTGAAGTCACTGAATCAGAGCAAGACATATCAATCCTGGTTTCTGTATATCGTGTAATATGTAGGGAACTTTAGTTTTAATGTGCTTCACACTGAACACTCCATACCCAGTACTATGGTAGCAGATTCTGTCATTCTAGTCCCTCCTACAAAACCTGACAGTTTTAACATAGTCATCAAATGGCTTGATTCAAAAATATTTTAACTGAAACCATCCAAATCAAAATACAGAACTCAATCAACTCACATCATCAACAACATCTTATCAATAAACTTTATAAGTTCTCTTCATATGATTGTTAGATATATAAATTTGTAAAATCTTTATTTATATATTTTAAATTCACATACAAAGAATAGATCTTTGATAAGATACACCAGTATGCGGAAGGAAAAAAAAAACATTTCATATTGAAAAAGTAACAAATAATTTTAACCAGACTGGATACAAAAGTCCACTAATACAGATGGATTCAAGATGGATAGAAATATCAAAGGAAATTGATACAACCTAACTAAGAATTAAAGAAACAAGCTGCAGGTTTCCCCTTAGTAACAGGACTTATCTCTGGAATTAACCCTGGTCTTTCTTCATGTTAAGGAATGACCTCAATTGATCAGGTTCAAAGAATACATATTTCTTATCCTTTAAAACCAAAATACATTTACACGGAAACCTTAATTGGAAAACTGCCCCTATATTCACAGACTCCTGTTTCATATCTAGGAATTTTTTCCGTCTTTGTTGAGTCCAACGAGCAATGTCCAGAAACACTGAAACCTTGCTTCCTTTAAACTCAGGATGTATATTTTTAAAATAAAGTCTCAACAAAGATTCTTTATCTTGCAAAAAAATAAAAGAAACAATTAAGGTTGCTCTGGTTTCTGTATTATCCCTTGACTGTTCTAGAAAATCTGTTAGATCAAGTGTCTCAGTTAAATTATCCTGTTGTATAGGTTTCTCCTGTTGTTGGGAAGTTTTCCTCTCCAGGTAATACATTTTTTGTAACGGAGGGAGTGACTGATGCGGATATTTATATATCTCTTTAAGAAATTTCACAAACATATCCTTTGGAGCAACAAATTGGGATCTCGGGAAATTTAAAAGTCTTAAGTTCAAATTTCTTGATGAGTTTCCATATTTTCAATCTTCCTGTAGATCAACATTCGATCCCCCGAAATTTGAGCCTGTTGTTCAGTTAATTTACCAATTTGTGTTTCCAGGTTAGTTTGTTTCAATGAAACTCCCTCCATTTTTCCTTTCAAAAAGTTTATTTGCGTTGAATTATTCAAGGATATAGTCATAAATGAAGTACAGACCTTATGAAGCGATTCCATGGCATTCCAAATCGATTCCAGCGAAACCTCTTGGGGTTTAACCAAGGGTTGAATCGCAAGTGCACAGGCAGAAATTTCCTCCTGTACAGTGCAAGTAAAGTCTCTTCTGGTTTTCCCAACTGATGTTCCTGGTTGTTGCTGGACTCCCGCCACCAGCCCTCAATCGGGGTGCGCCCCCCCCCCTTCAAATCCATTTGAGTATTAGGATTCGGCACAACACTGCCGATTGTGTGCAGAGGCGGCGGGGTCATAGGTCCCAGCGAGCTGAGTGAAAAATCACTCTCCTGGACGGGGATCTTCCCTGCTCCATCAGCGGAAATGCCCGCAATCAGGGTAGACACCAAAAATGATGACAGGGACTGCTGCCCAGGTAAGGAAGATACCTGCTTCAGTAGGGGAGGCCCCTTTGGCTTTCCCTTTCTTTTTGGCATAATAATATCAAAGGAAACTGCTTGAAAGAAAATTTGCTGAGAGCGTCCGAGTCATACATCCTGCTTGGGCGTCATCTTGAATCGATTGTTAGATATTTTTAGTGACCTCAGTGATGTTCATTGCCAACAGCACAGAGGTTTTTATGGTGATGTATCTAACATCAACTTCTTCATAGGTTCACTCTAAGATATTCATCTATTTCTTCTAGAAAAACACTTTTTTTCAATAAATGCACTTATTTAGTTTTCATTCAGTCGGACTCAGGGGTTCTATTGTCCAACATGCATGTTTCGCTCGAGAGCGAGCTGTCTCAAGGACATTCCTTTGCCTAGGAGTAATTTAGTAGAACTGGCACTAGAAAGATTTCAGGGGGAATGTCCTTGAGACAGCTGGCTTTTGAGCGAAACATGCATGTCAGACAATAGAACCCCTGAGTCCGACTGAATGAAAACTAAATAAGATAAGTGCATTTATTGAAAAAAAACTGTTTTTCTAGAAGAAATAGATGAATATCTTAGAGTGAACCTATGAAGAAGCTGATGTTAGATACATTGCCATAAAAACCTCTGGGCTGTTGGCAATGAACATTATTGATGTCACTAAAAATATCTAACAATCATATGAAGAGAACTTATAAAGTTTATTGATAAGATGTTGTTGATGATGTGAGTTGATTGAGTTCTGGACTCTACACCAAGAAATTTCAGTTTTTAGTTTTAACATAGTAACATAGTAAACAGCAGATAAAGAGACCTGTACAGACCATCCAGTCTGCCCAACAGGATAAACTCATTTTACATGGTATGTGATACTTTATATGTGAGTTTGATTTGCCTTTGCCTTTCTCAGGGCACCGACCGTAGAAGTCTCCCCGGTACTGTACTGTTCTTGTACTAAGTTCTGAAGCTAACGTTGAAGCCCCTTAAAATTTACACTCCAGCCCATCACGATCAGGGCGTAGACTGTAGAATTCTGCCCAGCTCACGTTTTGTTTACCAATTACCAGTGTCGCCATCCAATCTCCACTAAGATTCTGTGGAACCATTCCTTCTAAACAGGATTCCTTTGTGATTATCCCATGCATGTTTGAATTCCATTACCATTTTCATCTCCACCACCTCCCATGGGAGGGCATTCCACATATCCACCACCCTCTCCATGAAAAAATACTTCCTGACATTAGTCCTGAGTCTGCCCCCTTCAACTTCAATTCATATCCTCTAGTTCTACTGCCTTCCAGTCTCGGAAAAGGTTAATTTGCGGATTAATACCTTTCAAATATTTGAACATCTGTATCATGTCACCCCTGTTTCTCCTTTCCTCCAAGGTATACATGTTCAGGTCAGCAAGTCTCTCCTCATACGGTTTGCAACGCAAATCCCATACTGTTTTTGTAGCTTTTCTTTGCACCGCTTCCAGTCTTTTTACATCTTTAGCAAGATACTGCCTCCAAAACTGAACACAATACTCCGTGGAGTCTCACCAACGACTTGTAAAGGGGCATCGACACCTCCTTTCTTCTGCTGGTTATGTCCCTCTCACTTAAACCTCACTGTTCTCAGACAGACACAAGCATGCTCTTCCTGCCTGTAAGAACCATGTATGTAGTCTTTGATTTATTTTTCTCTTCATTTCTGCTTTTTTAAATTCCCTTTTTATTTCAATGAATTCTGAAGCCAGTACCTTTCTAAAACATTCTGTCCATCTAAAATCCAACAGAAAAATGAATACAAAATAGTGCTTCAGTTCCAAGGTGACAGCATCAGCCATGGAATTTTGGGAAAGAATGGCAGGGAAAGGCTGGTTTGGCTGCTTGCTATAAGGTTTTAATATGACAGGCCAAATATTTTTTTCTTTTTCCTTATTCCCTAGATTCTCCCTCTACTCTATGAGAATCCACGCTATATAAGTACAAGCAATAACACATATTTATTTCCTGGCCCTATAGATTATAATGGTACTGAAAACAATGAAAATTATTGAATATCGGTTTATTAAATACTAGTAAAAAAGGCCCGTTTCTGTTTTAAAGGAAATGGGCACTAGCAAGGTTTTCCTCGGAGTGTGTATGTTTGAGAGAGAGTGTGTGTGAGAGTGACTATGTGAGAGAGAGTGAATGTGCGAGTGTGTGTGTGACACAGAGAGAGTGAGACTGTGTGCGAGTGTGTGTGTGAGAATGAGAGTATGTGCCAGGGTCCCCCTGCCTCCCAGTTGCAGGGTCGTCCCCCCCCGGGTCTGTCTCGCAGTTGCAGGGGGTTCCCCCCTTCCCCTTTCCCTCCCTCCCTAGTTGCAGGGTCCCCCCTCCCTCCCTTCCTTCCAGTTGCAGGATCCCCCCTCCCTCCTTCCTCCCTCCCTCCGAGTTGCAGGGTATGTTTGTCTCCCCCCTCTTTTTGTCCTCCACGTTTTAAGGCACTGTCTATCCATTTAGCTTTAGACTTGTTTCAGATGGAACAACATTTTAAAAACGACAATGTCAAGCAGCTGCAAGTTTTTGCTTGTTTTTCAGTGTATAGCAATGACGGCTGCGTAGGGGAGTGGAAACAGAGATTAACCAATGGGCTTCATTGCTTACCATAGACTTGCTTTGCTGACTTCCACTCCTGTCTATTGAACTTGCTGCAGCATCTCATAGGTTTGCAACCTTTGTTTTGAGTGAACAGGGATGACGGCTGCGTTGTAGTAGGAGCCGCTCCTCTTTGCCTCCTCCGTCTTGCAAGTCGCCAGTGGACCCCGACCCCCATCCTGAGCCCTCACCCGCCTCCTGCAGATTCGACAGTCACCGCAGGTGCTCGCTCGCCATGTCGCCACCCTCCCTCTTCGTCCTCTCCGATTGAGGACGGTTAGTGTGTGCGGGTGGTTCAGGAGGTTCGCAGGCAGTGTGCAGCGATTCCTAGGCAGGGGGAGGAGTAGGGAAACACGCTCCGCCTGGGTCACCGTTTCCTGCTGGCTGGGTTGCGGTTTCCCTGGGTCGCTGTTTTCTGCTGGCTGGGTGGCGGTTTGTAGCTGGGCGTCGGGCTGGACTCGGAGGCGCAGCCAATCAATGGCACTTCTTTCATGACGTCACATTTATGTGCTCCATTCCATTAAGTAGAGCACCTCTGGCCGGAAGCCACGGTTCCAGGCAGCCTCAGAACGTTGGAGGTGAGAATTATTATATAGGATAAGTGTCCATTTGGTTTGCTTAAAGGAAAACAAACTGAAAGTGGACTCATTAACCATGATTTCCATTTGTTTCTAAATGAATCACATTCCTAGTGGGGACATATGGGGTGGGGCAGAGTAAACACGAGTGCAGGAGGAAGACATTTCCCCCAAATTCTGTGTATAGCGCCCTAAGTTGTAAGCACTAATTTAGCTGCACAGCCAAATTATACACACAACTTAATTGATTAGCAAAGTCAATCAGCGCTGATAATTGGTACTTAACCAATTAGTGGCACTAATTGACCTTAATTAGAAGTTATGCACACAGCTTTCTAGGCGTATTCTATAATGCTGTGCTTGTACATTTTAATGTGCACAGTCAAAAAGGGTGCATGGTCATGGGCGTGGAATGGGCGGGTTGTGGGAATTTCAAAATTACAATGCGCATCATTATAAAATATACCTGATGTGTCTTAACTTAGGTGCAGGTATTTAGGCCTGGTTTTAGGTGGGTGGTCTAAATGGGTGCACCTAAATTTTAGTTGCAAGAGCGGCACATGAGCGTATTCTATGAACTACACCTAAATTTACAGTACCAATTTTTAAGGCGCCATATATAGAATTTTACCCCATTGTCCAAGGGAAGTAAGCCTGCTTTTTACAGCCAATGGTACAGTGGGAGATGGGGTCAGCTTCTAGTTCAGTTCTGCTTACAGAGGTGTGCATGCTTCAGGGAACCATAGTAGCATGCGCTACAAAGAAAATTGCATGAGGGAGTCAATCAGAGGTTAACAGAGGGGTTAGTGGAACATATTGATTTTGATTTTGGTATACTTTGATATCCCAATGACTGATATGAACATTTCCCCAGGCTAATAGTTTCCTACAATCCAACCCAGGGCAGCTATTCTTTTATATTCAAATGTCAGCCACTGAGTTTCAAATTATGCTTCCTAGCATGCGGTATAACATTTTAGATTATTTCAAGATTATTGTGTTAGGTATTAATGCATTTCAGCCAAATTGTCTGAAAACAGTGATTAAAAGTGATTTAACATAATGAATGAAGTTGTTAAGAATCAATTACCTTTTATAGTAATGAAACAGCATTTAAGAAATAACAATATATTGATTCTTAATAAGATCATATGCACTTTCCACTCAGTTTTTCTTAGTTAATGACATGTTCATGTATTCAATTAAGGATGGTTCAGAGACAAACTCACACATCCACCATATGATTGATAGATAGATAAATAGATAGATAGATAATAGCTGTTTGTCATTAGAGTGAGTTATGAAACCCTGCCTGAATGAGTGAGCTTTGAAGATAATATGTAAACTGCTTTGATCGTAACCACAGAAAGGTGGTAAATCAAATCCCATCCCCTTTCCTTTTCCCTTTATAGCATAGAAGAACTATGATTATATTATGCAGGCAACAGGTTCTCTTCTATGCAACAAACTTATTGTTAACATAATTCATTTACAGCAACAGACAGTATAAGTACATAAGTATTGCCATACTGGGAAAGACCAGAGGTCCATCAAACCCAGCATCCTGTTTCCAACAGTGGCCAATCCAGGTCACAAATATCTGGGAAGATCCCAAAAAAGTACAAAACATTCTATTCTGCTTATCCCAAAAACTGGATTTTCCCGAAGTCCATTTAATAATGGTCTATGGACTTTTTCTTTAGGAAGCTGTCCAAACCTTTTTTAAACTCCGCTAAGCTAACCACCTTTACCACATTCTCTGGCAACAAATTCCAGAGTTTAATTACACGTTGAATGAAGAAACATTTTCTCCGATTCATTTTAAATTTACTACATTGTAGCTTCATCATATACCCCCTAGTCCTAGTATTTGTGGAAAGCGTAAACAGATGCTTCACATCTACCCGTTCAACTCCACTCATTATTTTATAGACCTCTATCATATCTCCCCTCAGCCGCCTTTTCTCCAAGCTGGAGCCCTAGCCACTTTAGCCTTTCCTCATATAAAGCAAATATAAAGACACTGCCCACACCTGAATAGGATAGACAGCCACAAGTGAATGAGGGTCTGGGCATCCTGGGAGCAAGCAAGCAAGCTGGGATGGGGAGAGAAAATGGTGAAGGATAGATGCAAGGAGGGGGGGCATTGGTTGTGGGAAGGAGGGAAGCAAGGGTTGACATTGCCTTGCAACAAATCTGGACACAGGGGTAAAGAGTCAAGATGCAGTATAAGAGCATAGGTATCCTTCTGTGTCATTTCTCCTTTGGGCAGGACTATGAGGTTTAAGGTGGTTCTGGCATTGTGAGGGAATATCCTTATGGGGAAGTGGCAGCATCCTATAGATTCCCTCACAAAGGAATTTGTAGTTCTGTGGAGTAGAGGAGTAACCTAATGGTTAGTGCAGTGACCTGGGGACTAGGTTCAATTCCTACTATAGCTCCTGGTGGCGTTGGGCAAGTTGCTTAACCCTCCATTGTCCCAGGGGAAAAAATAAGTGCTTGTATATAATATGTAAATTGCTTTGATTGTAACCACAGAAAAAATGGACCCTTCTACAAAAAGCCTTAAGTTTTGGGCTTAATACACTATAACGTGGGATTTAAATGTGTGGCGAGCTGAAAATTAACATTGCATCAAGAGGGGGGCATTCCCACCATTTTTAAAGCAGGTCATGCATGAACCTTTAGATTAACACGTGGTTCCTGCTGCCAGTTCACGCAGAAATACTTATCACCTCCTATTTAGGAAGTGGTAGGTGGTCCTACATTAACTCATTAGCCAGTTAGTATGTGGTCAGTGTAACGTGTTAGCTGGCTAATGCTACCATGCCGCCTAACACAAAAATTCAATAGCACATGGTTTATCATGCAGAAACAGGCAGACTACTGCAAACCCCTTAATGCAGTTGTGCAGTATCTTGTTTCTAGGCATTAATGGCATCTTAATGTAAAATCCCTGGTGGCGGAGCAAGGTATTTCATGTTATTAAAAGGATGTCAAAATATGTCACGGTTGTTTCCCCAAAATAATCTCTAGGCCAATCCAGGGATTTTAACATTAAAACAAGTTTTATTTTATAACATTTATGCAAGCTAACAGCAGTATTTACCCACTTTCATTTCTATAGTGCTCTCAGATGTCAACAATATGTCATTCATGGACATCTCAAAACAAGTCAAACATTTCAGGAACAATATCAGATAAGTAACTCTTTTACTTTCTTCAAACAGTAAAATGTAATAGGTAAGTTTCTAAGTTAATTTTTGTTTTTCCTGAAGTTGATCACAAATTTGGTCTTCCAGGTTCTTCAGATTCTACACAAGGACAACAACCCCGGCATTTTACTATTTGTGTTCACTAGGTATTATTTCAAAATAAACAAATAATTGTAGATCCCTAATTTTCCCAGCCCACAGAATTATCCCATTACAACTTCTACTCACATTCACTCCATACCTCAAATATTACTTTTAAAGTCCCTTTGAAGTTTCATACAACAAAACCTCCACTCACTTATTTGTTCGCAAGCACATAAATTAAAACCTTTGCTAACCTTAATTCTCTAAATCATCAAACCCTAATGCCATAAATGAACAGTTTGTCCTCATAAAACATTTCACACACACCTTTTTGATTATACCCCTCCACGTGGATGCAACAGCTTATAGGTTTGTTTGCTTTGTTTTGAGTGTACGGGGATGATAGATGCATGGGGGAGGGGAAACAGAGATTAACCTAATTGACTTTGGCTTTTTGACATCAACCCATCTCTTGTTTTTATTCAGCCTCCTTGGGTACCCCAGTCAGTCAGGTTTTCAGGATATCAATAATGAATATCATGAGAGAGATTTCTATGCAGTGAAGTAATGCCTCAGTTACACCCATGCCCCCCCATTTCCACATGTAAATGCCAATTACATCTAATTAGTGCCAATAACTTGTTAAAACCAATTATTGGTGCTAATCAGCTTGTTATTCAATTAAATTGTGTGCACAAATTAGGTACACACCCAAATTTGTATACAATTTTTGGTGACTTTTTATAGAATTATGGGGTAAATGCAGTTGAGACTGAGAAAAAATAGGAAGACAAAGACACTTGTGTGAAATGTGTAGTTAAGAGTTTATCCAGAAGAAAGAGATGTAACATAACAAGACCAAGAAACAATAGGTTATAAAAAAAAATCAAAGTTAGACTTTTAAAGGTTTAAAAAGCTGCCCAATAAATTGAATCAAAATCAAAATTGAACCAAACTGCTGGTACAGAAATTTAAAAAGGTTTTAGATGAGCTTTTGAACTGAAGACTCGAAGAAAAATGACAGTTTTAGAACAGCACACAGTTCAGGCTGACATGTCTTTAAGGGAAGATGTCACTGTAACTCAATGCCTATCAGGGAGACTAGGAATGAAGTTAAAAATCAAGTTTATCTAGTTAATCTGCACACATATGCATAATGTCACTGTACAAGGACAAAATTTTGTAAGTGCTTCCATACAACTTATAACTCTAAAATAAAGGGGGGAAACAAATAGGAAATCTTACTTAAAATGAAATGGATACAAGAAGAAATTCAGAAACCATTTGGACCTATGGTAATCATTGGGGATGGGCAGTCGACACATTTTTGTTTCATGTCATTTTCCATGTTGTTTCTGGGAATGCTCATTTTATTTATTTTCATTTGGTTCTTGTATCATCATGGGAACAAAGTTGTTGAATGTTACTTTTCGGAAAGAGTACTCACTCATTTGCTAATACTGTGCAAATACACACACTATTTACATATGTGCTGTGGTTCACGTATGTGCAATTGTTTGAACAGGCACTCTTTCTGGAAAAGTGTAAATTCTATCTGAAAGAGTACGCCCTTTTGGCCAATAAAAAAAAAATCACATAAAATGTAGTGATTTTTCTGCTCATTTTCATTTGTTAATGACATGCAGTGACACAGGATATGTCATTGATATTTACCATATTGTTACAAATCTCTAATGATCATAATCATAATATCTAGGGTAAGGGCAAGGGTAAGGATCATGGAATTGATATACTGCCTTTCTGTGGTATAGTCAAAGTGTTTTACATATTCTAAGCAGGTACTTTCTCTGTCCCTACTAGGCTCACAATCTTCCTCTTGCACTAACCAGCTTATAATCGAAAGTGATCGCCGGCCATCTTCCAACACATATAAGTAAGTACATAAGTAATGCCATACTGGGAAAAGACCAAGGGTCCATCGAGCCCAGCATCTTGTCCACGACAGAGGCCAATCCAGGCCAAGGGCACCTGGCAAGCTTCCCAAACGTACAAACATTCTATACATGTTATTCCTGGAATTTTGGATTTTGGATTTTTCCAAGTCCGTTTAGTAGCGGTTTATGGACACAAATCGGGAGATGGCCGGCGATTTCTTAAAAGCGGCGAAATCGGTATAATCGAAAGCGGCATTTTTGACAGCATCACCGCGAAAGTTCAAGGGGGCGTGTCGGTAGATTAGCGAAGGCGGGACATAAGTGGGCATGGGCGTGGCTACCAGATGGCCGGCTTTCGCCGATAATGGAAAAAAAAAAGTGGCGTTAAGCAGTATTTCGCCGGCTTTACTTGGTCCTTTTATTTTCACGACCAAGCCTCAAAAAGGTGCCCCAACTGACCAGATGACCACTGGAAGGAATGGGGATGACCTCCCCATACTCCCCCAGTGGTCACCAATCCCCTTTCAAACTAAAAAAATAAAACTAAAAACCTTTTTTGCCAGCCTGTATGCCAGCCTCAAATGCCGTACCCACCTCCATGACAGCAGAATGTGTTGTATCCTCCGACAGCCTTTCCCTGGTTGCGATGTGGCTCTCGGGTGAGTGTGACACCTCTTCTGTTAGGTGCCCTGCAGAGTCACATTAGCAATGCATTGTGGTGGGTGTAGGGTACTGGGCTCTACTCCCATGGTGCTTTTCCCCCCTGCTAACTGGGTCAGAGTGTGCCCTGTTTTGTTTCCTGTTGTAGTCCATGCGGTAGTGGCCATTTTTGTAAGCCAGTTTTAGTTCCCTTTCCTGTGTTACCCACGTTAGAGAACGTAGTTTTTACCTTGAATGGTGCTGAAAGAGGGCATTGTACACCATTGTGCCAGCTCTGACCTACTGCTAATCTTAGTACCAGGGGACTCTTTGCCAGTGGGGCACAACCTCTGATCTGCAGT
The DNA here is from genome assembly GCF_901765095.1 of Microcaecilia unicolor. Classification (NCBI taxonomy): domain Eukaryota; kingdom Metazoa; phylum Chordata; class Amphibia; order Gymnophiona; family Siphonopidae; genus Microcaecilia; species Microcaecilia unicolor. Next base: position 88,656,284 of record NC_044032.1, on the reverse strand, counting down.
TAACTGTGAGTAAACATGGTTATTTACTACTACTACTATTAAACATTTCTATAGCGCTACTAGACTTACGCAGCGCTGTACAAATCAACATGAAAAAGACAGTCCCTGCTCAAGGACTTTTTCAGAGAGATTAGTCTTCAGGTGTGAACTGGTGTGCCAAAGTTATACAGCAGCAATAAGTCCTAGAGGCTGTATGCAGGTCCCTAGAGCAATTTTAGTGGGTGCAGTACATTTGTGGGTAGTGGGTTTGAGGGGGGGGGGGTTGGGGGGCTCAGCTCCCAAAGTAAGGGAGCTATGCACATGGGAGCTTTTCTGAAGTCCACCGCAGTGACCCCTAGGGTGGCTGGTTGGTGTCCTGGCATGTCAGGGGGGTCAGTGCACTAAAAATGCTGGCTCCTCCCACGGCCAAATGCTTTCAATTTGGCCAGGGTTTGAGATGGCCGACATAACTTTCCATTATCACTGAAAAACAAACCCGGCCATCTCAAACCCGGCGAACTCCACGGCATTTGGCCGGGCTAAGCCGTATTATCGAAAAAAAGATGGCTGGCCATCTTTTTCGATAATACGGTTCCGGCCAGCTGTAGCGCCCCCGCCAACATAGATCGCCGGCAATCTATTTGGCCGACAACGTTCGATTATGCCCCTCCACGCGGCCTTTTTACCAACATGTGCTTTTGGGTAGGGCTCTATGCGGGAGTTTTCCTTCAGTTTGTTCCATAAAAAGTTTAAATCAGTCAGTGAGTTGATATGTCTGATCTCCTGAAGACTCATATGGTGAAACACTGGGCTGTGTAGAGATCGGCAGTGATTACTGGACAATTCTGTGTACAGTTACAAACATTGGGATCTATTTGACATTTTTGGATTGATAAAAATACTGGGATTATGATTGTCTGCAGTAGTCAGCAAGCAAAATTGGATGTAGCGCGAGTGAGCGCCTACAGATTTTGATGACTTTTCAAGCATCAGAGTTTGTGATTTAGGTCCCTGTTCACTAAGCAGCATTATAGGTGCATTAATGTTTTTAACGCATATTAACCATGTATGCGCATTAATCATGTACATGCCTACAATATCCCTATAGGCGCCTACATGGATAGCGCACATGCTAAGTGTAGGCATGCTAAAAACACTAACGCACTTTAGTAAATAGGGCCCTAACTGAGCTGCAGCATTTTTAGATTTTTGGATTTGGATTTTGAGGGTTTTTTGACAAGTAGATTTTATTCTAAACATAACTGGTAACCAGTTATGTTTATTATGTGTAATATGTTTAATATATGTTGAAATTGTGTGGTGCTGGCTGCTGCATTTTAAATCATTTGAAGTGTTTTAATCCTATACACCAGAAGGCCTAAAAAAAAAAAGTAGCTATTCAAATCACTTGAATGGCCAGGAGAGGCTCCTGGCTATTTAAATCACTTGTGCAGGGCTAAATGCTGATGTCCAGAAACACTTAACCAAAATGTACAGCTGAATATCCCCAGCTAGTTTGTGGGTGATCCGGGAGCAGAATTAGCTTAGCCAGTTAGTAGCAATTTTCAGTTCGCTAACCAGTTGAGCAACCACATAAAGTTAGGACAGAAAAGGGGCCTTCTAACTTTGGGTCTCTTTTATCAAGTTATGCTAGCAGTTCCTGCTCGGCAATGGTAATGAAGCCCATTCAAAGTGAACGGGCGTTATCAGCATTATCGCACTGGAGACCACAAGCGTGGTTTGATAAAAGAGGCCCTTTATGCAGGGAGTTAACTGATCACTGGTCTGAATATTGGCCATTTGTCCAGTTAGCTTCTAGATCCTGGCCAAATGTGTTGCCATCCACCTCCTCCATCCCTATCCCCATTAAAGCACACATCCCCTTTCTGATATCACTCCCTCTCCCCACCCCAGAAGCGCACAGATCTCCTTCTGATATCCTTCCCTCTCTCCCACTTCTGGATGAGGCAAGACTCCCTCATCCAGCCTCTCTCACTCAGGATAAATCCCCATGGCCCCAGACCTACCTAAAATCCTTGGTGGTTCAATTGGGGGATAAGAGCAGGAGCAAACCCCACTTCTACTTCCCTCTAGAAAATGGCTGCAATGACCTGTAGAAGCAGACTCACAGTACTTCGGTAAGGAGCCCTTTTACAAAGGCGTGTAAGGGCCTATGCATGTGCAGTCAGAATTACCGCCCCCTATTCTATTTTCTACCGTGGGGCGCCTAGCCAGTGGTAAGTGGCAGTTAGCACACGCTGAATGCTTACCACCCGAGTAGCGCATAAGACCTTACTACAAAGTCAATGGGTGGCAGTAAGGTCTCAGGCCAAAATTAGACACACGCTTTTCATTTTGCCGCACATCCATTTTACGGCCCATTAAAAAAATATCTCTTTTTTTCCAGATGCAATACAATAAGGATCCGGCATGAACCAAAAACACATGCCCACACTACTGTAGGCCAGTTTTTTGTCTGCCTTTGTAAAAGGGCCCTTAAGTGTCTTATGTGAGTCAGAGCTGAATTGTTGGAATGTAATTGTATTTTACATGCATTGCCTGTCACCTATTATTTCTCTGTGATTACTCTGTGACCTCTGATGTGAATTACTTAGAGAGGTCACACAGCTATGCAACTTCCTGTGGGGGATAGACACACAGCACATGCAGCACATGGAGCACATGGAGCTCATGATCTCTCCTAACCTGAGAGGATCTATGGTGGTGTGAGCATCCATTACCATCTAAGCACATGGAAGGAGCTGATAATACAAATGTATAGTAATATGTATATATAAGCCTGTCTGATTATAATCTAACTACAAACTGTGAGTAAACAGATGTTTTGTTACTTCAACTTTAAAGTGACTCAGCAGTGAATTATTCTGGGGTGAATGAGAGAGAGATGAAGAAAGAAATTAACATTTCTAAAGCTGAAGCTGTGTGTACTAAAATCTGCTAATTATTTACTACAAATAATCCAACAAAAGGGTTATGGGCCCAGGGTCCAGGAATTGAAAAAGAAGAGAAATATTACCAGGCAGAAAAAAAGGCCACATTTTTCTCTTAAGTTTTAAAGGAAAGATTCAGTCTGTCTCTCTCTCCCCCCACACAGCAGACAGAAGGCTAAGAAAATGGCTGAGGGAAGAAATTCACCATTGTTCTATTCTCTCAAGGTGCCTAGATTAACTGAGTTTAATTATCAGCAGTGGGAATTAAGATTCATATGTTTCCTTCGAGCAAAAAGATTAGATATATGCTTAGACCAAGACAGAACAGCTGAAAATATGGCTGAATGGGACAATGCAAACTATTATGTGAAGTGCATGCTTTTGGAAGCTCTCTCAGAGAAACAAGCCATATTAGTGGAGGGAAAAGATACACCAAAGGACATTTTATATAAACTGAGAACTATGTATGCAACTACATATGCAAAGCAGCAACCAATTTGGTTGGCAGAGTTGAATGAAACCAAATTAAGGGATAAAAGTAAATGTAATGATCACATTATGTATCTTATGTCTTCATTTCAAAAGCTAGAACTTTCTGGAATTCCCATGTGTGATGCATTGAAAAGAGCATTTCTTTTTACCTCACTATCAAAGAAGTTTGATGTTTTTAGGTCTGTAAATGAGGCCATTGAAGGGCAATCTTTTGAACAGGCAACATCAAAACTAAGGCAGGAATGCATAATAAATGATTCTGAGGAGATGTGTTCTCAAAGCAAGTCAGAGAGAAATGAAACAAATTTCTTGGCAAAGAACAGAGGAAGGCGGAGCTATGGGAAAACTCCACCCAAGGGCAAGCTGATTTGCTACTCATGTGGAAAGGAGGGACATGTATCTAAATGGTGTAAGGAAACACAAAACACTCCCTCTAGCTCACCTAAGCCAATGGAACTAAAGAATTTTCAAACCAGGAAATGTATGAAGGACAAAGATAAACACAAGGGCTTTCTAATGGCAGAAAAATCTTTGACTATGGTAAATAATAATTCAAATGAAAGTACTTGGATTTTGGATTCAGGGAGCACATGCCATTTAACCAATTGTAAAGATTTCTTTCAGGAAATGTGTCCAGAGGAAGGTATTCTTAAAACTGCAAACGCAGGGACTGCTAAGATCCAAGCAAAAGGTATTGGATTCTTAAAATGCAAAGTGTCTAATGAAGTTAAAGAAATTCCTGTAAGTGATGTCTTGTATATTCCCCAAGCAGTTTGCAATATGCTTAGTGTATCTACATTAGATAAGAAGGGATTTGCGATTCATTTTGAAAACAGTAAGTGCACAATCTCTAAAAATGATGAAGTGTATGCTGAAGCTTTTATGCATAATGATGTTTATAAGCTGAACATTTCAGGTGAAGCCTCACATATGGCGCAAGTAAGGAAGAATGATGGTAAATGTAGTCTGGAAATCTGGCACCGCCGCCTGGGACATCGTGATTCTAAGGTGATCCAGGATCTTTACAGTAAGCAACTGGCCACCGGCATTCAGATAAGTGCAGATGCTGGTAAAATGGAGAAATGCATAGACTGTGTTACTCAAAAAGGTGTGAGACCCTCATTTCCTGCATACACAGGAAATAGGAGTAATAAAGTGCTGGACTTAATACACAGTGACTTATGTGGACCGTTTAATATCCCATCATTGGGAAATAACAGATTTGTGCTAATATTCTTGGATGATTTCTCTAGATACTGTGTGGCCTATTTGCTGAAAGAGAAAAGTCAAGTCACAGACATGCTGAAGAAATACGTAGCCATGGTGAGCAATAAATTTGAAAGAAAACCAAAGGTTCTTCAGACCGACAATGGTGGTGAGTTCACTTCACAAAGCATGCGCACATTTCTAGAACAAGAAGGCATTCAGCATATCACAACAGTAGCTTATACACCAGAGCAAAATTCTGTTGCAGAGAGAAAATTTAGGTCACTTGTGGAAATGACCAGATGTATGCTGTCAGATAGCAATCTCCCTAAAAGACTATGGGGGGAAACCATTCTCACAGCAGTGTACCTACAAAACAGAATGCCAACTAAAGGCGCTGAGCGCACACCACATGAGACATGGCATGGTAGGAAGCCAAACCTGTCACACATAAGAACATTTGGAAGTACAGCATATGCTCATGTACCAAAGCAAAGAAGGCATAAGCTGGATTCCACAACAGAAAGGGGCATTTTAGTTGGCTATGCTCCAGGACACAAAGGATATAGAATTTTGAATCTGAAAACTGGCATTGTTGGCATAAGACATGTTACATATTTTGATGAAAACAAAAGGGTTGATAAAGGCTGGATTATCCCAGATGAGCCTTATCATCCAGAATATGAAACTAGAACCATAATAGACATGCCAGTGTATATAAATGCCATACCAAGGCAGATGTCTGAAAGCAACTCACCTGTATCTAATGAGGAACAGGCAGAGGAAGCAGACACAGAAAGGATCATTGAAGAAGACAGTACAGTTGGAGAAGGGGAATCAATTGGAGAAGAACTCTCAGATATAGAGGATGCAGAAAGGTCAGACCAACCTGTTGTCAGACGCTCATCCAGGGAAAACAAAGGTGTTCCACCCCCAAGACTGTCTTACCTAACAAAGTCAGCAGAAGCTCAAGAGCCCTTAACATGGGATGAGATTGAGAAAATGCCAGCAGAAGAAGCTGCTGAATGGCATAAAGCTGCACAAGAAGAAATTGATGCATTGGATAAAAATAATACTTGGATTCTTACAAAATTACCTCCTGGCAAGAAAGCTATAGGATGCAAATGGGTATTCAAGTTAAAAAGGAATGCACAAGGAAAAGTGGAAAGGTATAAAGCCAGATTAGTCGCAAAGGGATATCTTCAAAAATATGGAGAAGATTTTGATGAAGTGTTTGCACCTGTAGTGAAACACACGACAATAAGAACACTTCTGAGCATTGCAGTCTCAAAAGGCATGCAAGTCAACCACATTGATGTGAAAACAGCGTTTCTTCACGGAGATATAACTGAAGACTTGTACATGGAACAGCCAACAGGTTTCATAAATACAAAACAAAGACAGCTAGTGTGTAAATTAAACAAAGGTCTTTATGGATTAAAGCAAAGTGCAAAATGTTGGAATGATAAATTGCATGAAATATTGACAAATTTAGGATTTAAGCAAGGTGAAGCAGATAAATGCTTGTACACTAGGTGCAGAAATGGACAATATGCATACATTTTAGCTTTTGTTGATGATCTGCTCATTGCAAGCAAAAGTGAGCAAGAGTACAAGGACATTGTAAAGTGTTTAAACCAGAATGTTGAGATAAAAGAACTTGGAAATGTGTCATACTATCTTGGTATAGAAATTGAGAAACAAAATGATGGTTCTTATCTTCTAAGCCAGAAGCAGAAAATAAATGAGCTTATTGAAAGTTTAGGTATGCAAGATGCCCAAGTTGTAAGCACTCCCATGATCACTGATTTTCTGAAGGATGAAACAGTAAGAGAACCTTTACCAGATAACATCCAATATAGATCAGCCATAGGTAAGCTTTTATATCTAGCTACCACATACAGGGCTGATATAGCAAATGCAGTAGGAATTTTGAGCAGAAGGGTCAGCTCACCTACCAAATCAGATTGGACTGCAGTTAAAAGGATGGTAAGGTATTTAAAGGGTACCATTGATTGTAAATTAAAGATTTCAGCCAATAGTAATCCAAAACTAATATGTTACTGTGATTCAGATTGGGCAGGGGATCATTCTGATTATAAATCCACAAGTGGATATGTGTTTATGTATGGAAATGTACAAATTTCATGGGCCAGTCATAAACAAAGTATTGTGAGTCTGTCTTCTACAGAAGCTGAATATGTGGCCGTATCGGAAGCGTGCAGAGAACTGATATGGATTGAAAAACTTTTGCTGGATTTCGGAATAGCTGAAAAGAGACCAATCCAGATAATGGAAGATAATCAGAGCTGCATCCGACTGTCACAGAATGACAAGGTTCAGTCACGTACCAAGCACATCGCAACGAAATACCACAACGTGCGAGAGTTGGCAAAAGAAGAGGTCATCAGTCTACACTATTGTCACACCAGTGAGATGACAGCTGACATCATGACCAAACCGTTACCCAGAGAACATTTTGTGAATCTGCGTATAAAGCTTGGACTTTGTATGAATAAATAATTGCATGACAGTTATGCATGAGAAGGGGTTTGTTGGAATGTAATTGTATTTTACATGCATTGCCTGTCACCTATTATTTCTCTGTGATTACTCTGTGACCTCTGATGTGAATTACTTAGAGAGGTCACACAGCTATGCAACTTCCTGTGGGGGATAGACACAGCACATGCAGCACATGGAGCACATGGAGCTCATGATCTCTCCTAACCTGAGAGGATCTATGGTGGTGTGAGCATCCATTACCATCTAAGCACATGGAAGGAGCTGATAATACAAATGTATAGTAATATGTATATATAAGCCTGTCTGATTATAATCTAACTACAAACTGTGAGTAAACAGATGTTTTGTTACTTCAACTTTAAAGTGACTCAGCAGTGAATTATTCTGGGGTGAATGAGAGAGAGATGAAGAAAGAAATTAACATTTCTAAAGCTGAAGCTGTGTGTACTAAAATCTGCTAATTATTTACTACAAATAATCCAACATGAATATCAGCAGGAATCCCCATAAGTTCCGGTGGCCAGTATATTTGCAATTATCCCCAGATATTGTCAGCATCCAGACCCAGACATGGTCTGGCACTGAATATTCAGGGCTACAGGGCTCAGTGTTTAAAAAAAATGCTGACTAGTGTAAGCTGAATATAAACCAGAAAGAGTTACAATAGTCAAAGATTTCAGCCTTACTAGCATACCATGGTCTCACCACCACAAATTAAACCTAACCTTACAATGGCGAAAAAAAGGATTTAACCAAAAACAAAAAAGTACAACCTACACCACGAGAGGCCAAGTTAACCAGGTAATTTTCTGGCAACAGATTTACAAAAACGAATGGACAGCACAAACAGACTCGATACACTATCTTCTAGATTGGAACAACAGATGCAAAAACATATTAGATGAAATAGCACCACTACAAACAAGAACCTCACAAAGACACAACTCGATACCATGGTATAACGAAGAACTGAAAAACTAAAAACACAAGTTAGGAGGCTAGAACGAGCATGGACAAAAATAAAGGACGAACACACACACAACGCATGCAAACAAATGCAAAGAAAATACAAGTATGCAATAAGGCAAACCAAAAGGTCTTACTACAAAGCCAAAATAGGGCCAGACTACAAAGACACCCATAAACTTTACCAACTCTTAAACAACTTACTAGATACCACACCGGTTACCACAACCAACACAGACACCCCAACTGGCCAACTACTTTAACGAGAAAATTGTGAACCTACGCAATATGCTACCACAGAACATCATCAATATCGAAAAATGTACTGACTGTCTAGACCCAGCCCTGGATGAGTACCCAGCAGACCGAATCTGGACAAACTTCACACTCCTCAATGCTGAAACCGTCACCCAAGCGATTAACAGATTCGCCAAATCCCAATGGAAACTGGACGTATGTCCTAACAACCTAATAAAATCCGTCCTGCAACGCTTCATAACAGACCTCACTTCACACCTAAACTACTTGCTACAACATGGACTCTTTCCTAAGGACAAAGGCAATATACTACTCACCCCAATACCTAAAGACTCGAAGAAAAAAAGCAAACGACATCACCAACTACCGCCCTGTAGCATCTATCCCTCTGGCAGTTAAACTACTGGAAAGCATGGTAACTAAGCAACTCACTTATTACCTGAATAAATTTTCAATACTACACGAATCACAATCAGGATTCAGCTCCAACCACAACACTGAAACAGTACTAATCATTCTTTTAACCAAATTCAAACAAGAAATTACAACTGGCAAGAGTGTACTTCTCCTACAATTTGACATGTCAAGTGCGTTCGACATGGTCAACCATACAATATTATTAAACATACTAGAATACTTCGGGATCAGTGGAAGTGTACTCAGTAGGATCAACTGCTTCCTAACAGCAAGAACATACCAGGTGATGGCAAACTCGAACACATCACTACCATGGAAGCCAGAATGTGGAGTACCCCAGGGACCACCGCTATCAGCGACCCTTTTCAACCTAATGATTCTTGGGAAGCATAGTTCAGAGGACTGAAGGAACTGATTTATACTTAGAGAGATAAGGAAAAAGCAGCAGTTAGACAGCGGTAAGCAGCTACAAAGCTGAGCATAAAGAAAGTTGTAGGAAGTCCAATAGGAAGATACCCTCCTAAAGGCATAGAGTAAAAGGAACAGTCCCGAGACATAAAAAAAAAACTCAAGGATAACTGTGTCAGCATAAGCAAAAGTATGTGCCGCACACACAGAGTGAAGGTAATAGCAGATGTGGAAAGGTGGGGGCTGTAAGTACTAGGAAGATTTTAGAAGGGAGCAATCTGAGAGCGTGCTGTTCTCCCAGAATAAAGAAAATTCCCCCGATCCGGGAACATACAGAAAAGAACGAAGCAGGATTAGACCCAGGGGATTAATAGGAAGAGGTAGGCAGAGGAAGTTAGGATGCAGGAGAGCAGGGAAAGGGATTGGGGGGGGCGACAGAAGAAGAAAGAACAGAATACATAGTAAGAACAGGGGGACAGGGATTTGAAAAGGGGGGATTAAGACAGAACACAAGATGGAATGGGAAACAGAAAATGCCCAATCTCTAAGGATTGTTAAGCGAGAATGCTAGCATAAAGACCAATCCAAAGATTTTGAACATTGAAATAAATCTTACAGCAAACCCCAAATCGCAGTCGCCTGGATTTGGTGTTATGCCCCATTCACACAACAAGCACAGTCTTGCGTACATCACGCAAATCAAAGAAATGGACAGAATAGGAGAAAGAAAAGGGGGTGAGAAAGAACAGAACAGAATATAGAAAAACAGAAATGAGAGTCTGAACTCCCCACTGGGTTAACAATTAGGGAAAGAGATCAGCACAGAAAAGGGCAGAGAAGCAGGTGTGTTAGTTCAGCGCAGGGCATGGAGACATTCAGGGAAGAAAGTAAAAAGACAGAAGAATAGAAGAGTATTTAAAGTAGGGGTGAAAACGGACAGAACATTGGTGCCCAATACCCCTGAAGTGGGCAGTGTCCGTGATAGGGGAAAAATAAAGGAATAACAGCAGGGAGATAAGAGAAAAAGAGAAAAAGAGATGGACAGATGACATAGAACATTTGAACGCACAACGATATAAGTATCCCCTCTTGCGTTCAAAAAAAGAAGAGAAAGAAGGATAGAGTGAACGGTCAGCATACGGCTGGTCACCACTGTTTTAATTTCCCCCTCTTGGACCTCTTTCTGACTCCAGATCACACGGGGGACTAAAGATATCTATTTCACATAACAGGTTCTGTGTGGTTTCTCCAACCTCCATTGTCACCCAATCACAAGGAGGTCTGCTCTGGGTTTGCATTAGGGGCTGTAATCGAATTCTAATTCCCATAACTACTGCTTTCTGTCTTCCTGGATCTAGGTATACTCTGGGCCATTTATGTTCCCAGATAATGCTCATTAAAATTCTGTCTAAGTTTCTCCAGAAACTGAGTGTATGTGATCTGCCTTGTAAGTTAAATGTAAGGTAAAGAGAAAACAGAATAAAGACAGAAATAGGTTTAAATAGATAGATACATTTTATTTCTTACCCAAAGACAAGTCTTCAAGTTGGTACAAGTACAGACATCAGACTTTAATCAGGTACATTCAGCAGACAGATTCTTGGTACAATCGGACAGAGCTTCGCCGTCTGAGATAAGCGTTGGGGCAGACACCAAAGCTATGGCAGATTGTCCCCTCTTTTATACACAACCTCTCCATAGAAGTCAATGGTGGGAAACCTAGCTCTCAATTTCTGAGATGATACGTTCCCACGCGGGCTTATCAGTATGTTTTGGGAACAAGTTCTTTTTTTCACATCTCATTTCTGAGACACCTGTTCCCTGTTGCAATAGTTTTCACATACTTTTCACACCATCTGGAGAACTCTGTGTAACCTCTGTAGCCTTCTATACAAATCTAATAGACTCCATTTTATTCATCTGATTTAAAGTGACAGTTGTACCAGTTTGTATCAGAACTCATTGTTCAGACCTGCTTTTTACAGATTCTGAAATATTAAATCATTTACTTGTTATTTGGCCTAGTCAGTACTTTTTCCAGTTATTTTAGCTGTTAAAGGTATGTAAATTGACCCATCACTATTCCAGTGGTAGATCCAAAGCTAGGCCATATATTAACACAACCTAATAAAATCCGTCCTGCAACGCTTCATAACAGACCTCACTTCACACCTAAACTACTTGCTACAACATGGACTCTTTCCTAAGGACAAAGGCAATATACTACTCACCCCAATACCTAAAGACTCGAAGAAAAAAAGCAAACGACATCACCAACTACCGCCCTGTAGCATCTATCCCTCTGGCAGTTAAACTACTGGAAAGCATGGTAACTAAGCAACTCACTTATTACCTGAATAAATTTTCAATACTACACGAATCACAATCAGGATTCAGCTCCAACCACAACACTGAAACAGTACTAATCATTCTTTTAACCAAATTCAAACAAGAAATTACAACTGGCAAGAGTGTACTTCTCCTACAATTTGACATGTCAAGTGCGTTCGACATGGTCAACCATACAATATTATTAAACATACTAGAATACTTCGGGATCAGTGGAAGTGTACTCAGTAGGATCAACTGCTTCCTAACAGCAAGAACATACCAGGTGATGGCAAACTCGAACACATCACTACCATGGAAGCCAGAATGTGGAGTACCCCAGGGACCACCGCTATCAGCGACCCTTTTCAACCTAATTGTGACCCCACTAGACAAAGCCCTATCTGACCAAGGCCTTAACCCCTACATCTACGCAGATGATCTCACGATATACATCCCATTCAAACATGATCTAAAAGAAATCAGAAACGAAATCAAACTTAGCCTCCAGATCATGAACTCATGGGCGAATACATTTCAATTAAAGCTCAACGCAGAAAAAACACATTGTCTCATCCTTTCATCTCCACACAATACGAACAAACCCACACATATAAACACCCCAGACTACACCCTTCCTGTTTCAGACAACCTGAAAATTCTTGGTGTTACAATCGAACGAAACCTCACACTAGAGAGTCAAACGAAAAATACTACAAAGAAAATGTTTCAATGTGGAAACTTAAACGAGTAAAACCTTTCTTCCCAAGGGAAATATTCCGTAACCTGGTACAATCATTGGTTCTAAGTCACCTAGACTACTGCAATGCAATCTACGCTGGATGCAAAGAACAAATCTTGAAGAAACTCCAAACTGTCCAAAACACCGCAGCAAGACTCATATTTGGAAGAACAAAATACGATAGTGCTAAGCCCTTATGAGAAAAACTACATTGGCTCCCAATCAAAGAGCAAATTGTGTTCAAGGTCTGCACCAGCTCGGAGCTGGCGTTAGGGTTTGCAGGCCATTGGGGAGGAATGGTGAGCCCTGTCCAGCATGCATTTGCATTAAACTTTGCCCCTATTCCCACCATTGCAGCAGCCCTGACAGGAAATCCGACCCGACCTGACCCCCCCCTTCCCACAGCAACAGGGAGCTGGAGGTCGGGTGGATCTTTAGACCCCCTGACCCTCCAACACAGGTTTAGGGGGGACTGAAGATCTGGTGGTTCTTCAGCCTCCGTAACCCCCCCAGCATCCTACCAATTTTCTGGTGGCCCAGTGGTCTGTGGGTAAACCCCTCCCCACTTGGTGGTCTAGCGGCCCTTCCCCACCCCCCTACCTGCAGTTGGAGGAGGGAGGTGTTCTCCCTCCTCTTCCATGGGCACCCCCTGCAAAATGGCAGTTCTCAGCCCAGCCCAGTGCATCCTGGGATGTGGGGTGGGGCTTAACACTAACACTGGATCTCCAGCCCCCCCTGAACCTGTGTCACAGGGGTCGGGGGACCGGAGGTCCACCGGACCTCTAGCCCCCATTTTGCAGGCAGGGCTAGTTGGGGTCTGGAGGTCTCATGGATCTCCAGCCCCTGTATTTCACAGGTCTGGACTTTTGATAGCGCAGACCTGTCAAACAAGTGAAGGAGGATTGTCTACCCTATAATCAGAGAAAATTGCATGCTTAAATGGCCTAGTGGTTAGGGTGGTGGATTTTGGCCCTGAGGAACTGAGTTCGATTCCCACTTCAGGTCTAGGCAGCTCCTTCTGACTCTGGGCAAGTCACTTAACCCTCCATTGCCCCATGTAAGCTGCATTGAGCCTGCCATGAGTGTGAAAGCATGGGGTACAAATGTAAAAAAATAAAAATGATCAGAGAAAATTGCATGCTTAAATTTGCATGCAAATATCTCTGACCATAGGTCTGATAATGCTCTGTGCTGTTTGAAATAGTGTGTGGCTTTTGATCATCTGCCTATCAGAGAGAAAGCCATCTCAGTTTTTGCCCTAAATGTTCTGGGTTGTTTTTTTTCCATTATGGCAGAAAAATGTTTACCTTTTGGGAATACCCAAGTCCCACCTAAAACACACCCCTTGAAATCTGGATGAACTGTGGAGAAAAATATCTCAAATCAGAGTTTCAAAAACTGCAACTTAGACGTTTTGGCAGGAAAAATGTTCTTCTGCTTCTTTATGATGTTTTTCTCTTTTGAAAATGAGCACTTAGGCTGTCACAGCAAGGTTGTTTGACTCACCACAAGATAACCCAGATTAGAGACCATGGTGTGTACATTTTTCCTCCATCCATCAAAATCCACCTTTATTTTCATTTTTACCTTCCACTTTTAGGTTCTGGTGTGTGTCTTTTTGATTAAGTATTGATTTTCCCTTTTTTTTGTTTTACTAGTTTTTATCAGTTTGGCGAAGCTTCAGATTTAACACTAGTTGGGTAAGCCACCCTCTTTTAGCTGTTGTACTTGATATCTTTATGTTTTTACTAGCCGTTAAGCCCATACCAATGGGCTAGTCTTTTGTTTTCCTATGGTCTCCCCCCCCCCCCCCCGTCCACCAACCCTGCTCTCTCCCCTGCCCTCCCCCCAGCGTCTATTTCCCTCAGTTCGCCCCCTCCTTCCCTCCCTGCTCCCTCCTCCTCTGATTTCCACGCCCATGTCCAAGCCCTCCTCCCTATTGGGTTGTACTGCTGGTGGAGGCGCGGCTTGGACTTCTACACTCTCAGCATTCCGACTCTACTGTGCAATTGCAGGTGAGTCGGTCACTTGCCATTTATATGTTTGATAAACCATTGTTTAAAATGTGAAATTTGATATAAGTTTTTAGTTCTTGTCTATTCCATTGTGAGGAGATTTACTACTATTTTTATATGAGTTATTTATATCTATGTTCTTATGTTTGTTTTAATAGTTTCTCCTTTATGCTTTTATGTATATATATTGTTATATATGTTAGTAAAATGGGAACTGGCCATGGGGATTAGATCAGGGAGAATATATAATGGTGATTGTTCAGGTGCAGACTGACGAGAGGCCATGCCAAATGCTTTCTTTCTGTACATGGGACAGTACTACTACTACTACTACTTAACATTTCTAGAGCGCTACTAGGGTTACGCAGCACTGTACAAATTAATAACTAAGGACGGTCCCTGCTCAGAAGAGCTTACAATCTAAAGGACGAAATGTCAAGTTGGGGTAGTCTAGATTTCCTGAGTAGAGGTGTTGTGATTAGGTGCCAAAAGCGACATTGAAGAGGTGGGCTTTGAGCAATGATTTGAAGATGGGTAGGGAGGGGGCCTGGCGTATGGGCTCAGGGAGTTTGTTCCAAGCATGGGGTGAGGCGAGGCAGAAAGGGCGGAGCCTAGAGTTGGCGGTGGTGGAGAAGTGTACTGAAAGGAGGGATTTGTCTTGAGAGCGGAGGTTACGGGTAGAGACGTAAGGGGAGATGAGGGTAGAGAGGTAAGGAGGGGCTGCAGATCGAGTGCATTTGTAGGTTAGTAGGAGAAGCTTGAACTGTATGCGGTATCTGATCGGAAGCCAGTGAAGTGACTTGAGGAGAGGGGTGATATGAGTATATCGGTCAAGGCGGAAGATGAGACTTGCGGCAGAGTTCTAGATGGACTGAAGGGGGGATAGGTGGCTAAGTGGGAGGCCGGTGAGGAGTAGGTTGCAGTAGTCAAGGTGAGAGGTAATGAGAGAGTGGATGAGAGTTCGGGTGGTGTGCTCAGAGATAGAGGAAGGGGCGAATTTTGCTAATGTTGTAGAGGAAGAAGCGACAGGTCTTGGCTATCTGCTGGATATGCGCAGAGAAGGAGAGGGAGGAGTCGAAGATAACACCGAGGTTGCGGGCAGATGAGACGGGGATGATGAGGGTGTTATCAACTGAGATAGAGAGTGAAGGGAGAGGAGAAGAGGGTTTGGGTGGGAAAACAATAAGTTCAGTCTTGGCCATGTTCAGTTTCAGGTGGCGGTTAGACATCCAGGCAGCAATGTCGGATAAGCAGGCCGATACTTTGGCCTGGGTTTCCGCAGTGATTCTGGTGTGGAGAGATACAGCTGGGTGTCATCAGCATAAAGATGATAGTGGAAACCATGAGATGAGTAGCCACACTACTGGACTGCTGGTAGCCCAGCTGCGCTTAAAGCCACCTAGGTTTTCTACATTTCTTTACTTAAAGCAAAAGGATTACAGCCATCACATAAATTGGATAATTTTATTTTGACAAAAAAATATTTCTGGTTAACATCTATGCAGTAGAGACCTAGCATAATATTGGCTAAAGTGGAGTCAATGGAGAATTTAAAGGACTGAAGGACTCCGGATCATGATGTTAGACAGTTTAATAACGCTGTTTTTTTTTTTTTTAATTAAGCCCAAACAAACATGCTGTGTTGCTCGACTGATTGAAAAATAGAGCTTACCATGTCAGAAAATGTTATGTATCGCTATATATTTAACACAAAGGCAAGCATCTTTCCAAATGGGCTTATTACGTCTCAAAAGGTGCAACTACTTATTTTAAGTTATGAGTGCTGTGTGGCATCAAGAATGTGCCATATGTTCTTTATCTGCTTCTGAAGTCCTTTTAAGAACTTTAAAATGGCACTACTCATTTTGTCACATATCATACTTGTTGTATCTTGTCATTATAATATTGTGTATTTTAGAATGCTATAGATGTGGCTTTTCTGAAATATTCCCAGTTGCATACTGTTCTTTGCTTCCTTTACATAAGATTTAAGGATTATTTTTAATAAGGGGTTAACTCATGCAATTTAAAGCCAGTAAAGAGGAAGTGGTAAAAAGCAATATGTGGTTTGAACAGTGGTTGCATTGATAAATAAGCAAAGGTGAATAGGATGATAATTAATATATAGTGATAATTTTGAGCAGCCTGCAATATTTCCATTTTATATAGTATTATTTTGAGTGCTTTTTTAAGAGTAGGGATTTTTTTTATATAATTTGCAACCTTTTTTATTATGCTTTTATGAAAATTAAAATTTCACATAAATATATAAGGAAAAATACAGAAATAAGTCAATTTGCTTAAAATCAGCAAATGAACCAAACAATAAAGAATAATATATGGACAACAGGCCTACATGAAGGGAAGAAAGAATCAAAATTTACATAAGAAAACCAACAAGACTATCTTATAGCTTGAGCTTCAACTAAATGATAACTCCTAACCCAATCTCAGCCTATTTCTAGAAAAATCTTTCAAAAATTTTTCAAGTTGCAAAGACTCAAAGAAAATATATTGGGCCCAATATTCAGACCATGGGAGGTAGCTGAGCTGCCTCCCACAGTCAGTGCTGAGCCCGGGTATTCAATGCTGGGCCAATGTCAGGCTGATTCCAGTGACCAACATTGAATATCCTATTTATTTTTGGCTGGCCAAGCCAATAGTCTGCACCGGTTTTCAAAGCTCATAGCAGCTAAAGATAAACCTGCTATTGACATGGCCAGATTTGGCTGCCAAACTTAGCCAGCAATGCATTGAAAATCAGCGGATAGCCAGTTATATTACACAATATAACCTGCTATCCACTAACCCCCAAATTCTATACATGGTGCCTTAAATTGTGCACACTAATTTGGCCGCATGGCATAATTGCATGCACAACTTAATTAGCAAGCCAATCAGTGCTGATAATTGGTAGTTACATAAGTACATAAGTATTGCCACACCGGGATAGACCAAATGTCCATCAAGCCCAGCATCCTGCTTCCAACAGTGGCCAATCCAGGTCACAAATACCTGGCAAGATCCCGAAAAAGTTCAATACATTTTATGCTGCTTATCCCAGTGGATTTGCCTCAAGTCAATGTAATAATGGTCTATGGACATTTCCTTTAGGAAGCCATTCAGACCTTTGTTAAACCCCGCTATGCTAACTGGCTTTAATTAGAATTTATATGTACAACTTTCTAGGCGTATTCTATAACACATTGTGCATAAATTCTCATGCATGTAATCTAAAAGGGGGCATGGTTACGGGCATGAAATGGGTGGGTTGTGTGCATTACTAAAAACTATGTGCACAGTTATGGAATATAACCAATCTGCGCCTCACTTAGTAGCAGGTATTTAGACCTGGTTTAAGGTTGTCCAAATGGGATTGGGTGCACCTAAATTTTAGCTGCAAGAATGGTGCATGCACATATTCTATAAACTATGCGTATCTTTAGGTGTAGTTTATAGAATCACACTAACCACATGGCTTTTCAGTGCCGATTTTTAAGGTGCCATTTAGAGAATTTGGCCTTAAGTGCTAATTGGAGATATTCAGCAGGAGACAGCTGGGTATCCCCCACTGAATACTGGCAGATAGCTGGTTAAGTACCATTTAACTAGCCAGGTGCCATTCCTAGCTGGTTAAATGGTTTTGAATATCGGCCGTATTGTTTCCCTGATATGTGACCAAACACTTACAGGGGAATCAAAGAAAAAAAGTAGCCCCTTTAGCTACCACTCAGTTCTTAAGAGCCAAAAATGCTTTCTTTGGCAATTGAATGGAACATGACACATCAGGGAAAACCTGAATTGTTTTCCCACAGAATACTACAGATTTTTTCTTGAAATATGATTTTAAAACAATCAATTTGTCTGCTTCATTTAAGAAAGTTACCAGAAGGGTAGCTCTGGTACAGATGGTAATCTGTAGAGTCCTCCAAAAAAGGCAGTTAAATTACCACTGACCATAGGACCCCCTTCACACAGAATATCCTGATGGTCTCTTTCCAATAATTGCTTTCTTGAAAGATAATAACATTTTACTAAAGAAGTTTCATCAGAATTTGACAAACCAAGAACCTCTTTAAAATATTTCCGAATCAAAATCTCTGCAGAATGGTATTGTGTCTGAGGAAAATTAAGGAACTGAAGGTTCCTAAACCTTAAAGAATTTTCCAAACGCTTCTACTTTCCAATGTACGTAGAGAATATCTTTAAATGCAGAGAAATTTGTACTTTGGCAAGAGGACAGCTTATTTTCTACAACAAGAACTTGAGCAGATATTTTTCCAACCTTGTTGTCCAACTCTTTAAAGTTAAGGACCGAACCAGAGGAAAATTGACAAAGTTGAAGGATTCATCTCTCAGCAAAGTCTCAGTCTGAGTAACAACTGACCAAATGTCCTTCAGTGTTATCTCTTTGTCAGAAACCGATTTTGTTTCTGCTTTTTTTGTTGGAGAAAAGCCAATGCTGACATAGAGCCTTTTATAAAATATCTGTAGAAGTACATGTGTATTTGCTGACATGGACAGTGGGATCATCCATTTTAGTAGTATACACATGCTAACATAAACAGAATGAACCCAGCAGCTTTCCTGTGAAAGTGTAATTTCCCAACATCCATGAATAAGTGGCAATGCCTCTACTTGTAGTAGCCTCATTTTAAAAATCTGCTTGTAAGTTCCGCTTATCAAGTAGTGAGGTCACAATTTGAATTTGGTTTCATTCCAAAAGTGGAAAAAATGAAGCATAACTCATTTAGGGGGGGGGGGGGGGGGTCTTTTACTAAGGTTTGCAAGCATTTTTAGCTTGCACTAAAAATCAGTAGGCACTAAATGCTGAGATGCTCATTATATTCTTAAGGACGTCTCAGCATTTAGGGGGTCTTTTACTTAGGCGTGCTAAATAGGCATGTGCTAAATGCTAAAGACACCCATAGGAATGTATTGGAATCTTTAGCATTTAGCGTGCACATATTTTTAGTGCGTGCTAAAAACGCCAGTGTGCCTAAGTAAAAGGCCCTCTTAGTGCCAGCTGATTTTTTATCACCCGCTAAAAATGCTAGTGCACCTTAGTAAAAGACCCCCTTAGAGGGACATCTTTGATTTGATGTCTAAATCCCAACTTTGGACATTTTGCTGAAAACATCCAAAAACCACAATGGCTTCTCTTCTCTACAGTGCACTGGACTGACCACTAGGCTACTCCAGGGATCTGTTTGCTGCTCTAATAGGAATGGTCATAACATCTGAAGCTGTCATAGAAGCTGGTATGTACTGTTTCTTTCACATCTTTGGGGTGAGGTAGGGGATCAGTGACCACTGTGGGAGCAAGGGGGGTCATGCCTTAATCCCTTCAGTGTCATCTTGTCATTTAGGGCACCTGTTTATGACTTAGTCATTATTGAAATAGTCCAACTTTTAGCCCTGGATGTTTTTGTTTTGTTCCATCATGGCAGCTGTGGGAATACCCAAATCCCACCCCCAACCAGTGGCATAGGTACATGGGGCCATGGGGGCCTGGGCCCCCTCAAATTTCTTCTGGACCCCTGGTTTTGCTGACGGGGTCCCCAATTAAATTTTTGGTCATCTAGGCTAATTAATTTAAGTTCCTGGTTCTTGGATCGAATAAGGTAGTTTGATGTGGACAAACATATAAATTTGAATTGTATTTTTTTTTTAATTTGCCTAAGATATACAGTATGTTTTCTTAATTCTGAATTTATGTATATGGCATAAATGTAATTATAAAAAGTGATAAAGAATTTAAAAATAATAATTTTTAAGATCCTAAATTAAGACGCATTTTCAGCTGAAAAGTTAGGTGTCTAAGTTTGGCTGAAAATAGGGCCCCCCCAGAGCCTAAATTTAGGAACAGAGGTTTTTTTTTTTTTTTTTTTTTTTGAGTCAATTGACCTCCACTGAATGAATCATAACTTGATATGTGATATTTAGACTACTATCAGAATGTTATATTCTTAAGGACGTCTCAGCATTTAGGGGGTCTTTTACTTAGGCGTGCTAAATAGGCATGTGCTAAATGCTAAAGACACCCATAGGAATGTATTGGAATCTTTAGCGTTTAGCGTGCACATATTTTTAGTGCGTGCTAAAAACGCCAGTGTGCCTAAGTAATGTTTATATACCTCCTCCCCTAAACAAATTCATCTTGAAATGAATGATATATCAGAGAAATATAGATGCATCCATGTTTTTGAGTTGTATCAAATGACTAAAGGTCCCTTTTACTAAGCTCCGGTAAGCATTAACATGTGTTTACCGCAGGCTGAACACCACTACCACAGGGTGCACTCAGGTAGTTTTGGTATCTGTGTGTTTCCCTTGCAGTTCTGGGAGCATGTTTGGGGGGGGGGGGAGTAGACTACCCATCACTAATCAGCGCAGCTACATCACTGCACACTGATTAGCATGTGAGCTCTTAATGCCTAGAAAAAAAAACAAGTAGCTAACGGCTCATGTGCTAATGGCCATGCACTAATGGAAAAAATTAGCACATGAAATTAGAAATTGCAGCCATGCTATAGCCATGGCCGCTGCAGTCCTTCGCTCCCTGGCATTGAACTTAAGCGCCTCACCTTCAAAAGCGCAGCAAGCAGTGGCAGACCACTCCTTCCTTCCGTGTCCCGCCCTCACCTGACGTAACTTCCTCGAGGGCGGGACACAGAAGGAAAGAGTGGTCTGCACTGCTTGCTGCGTTTTCGAAGGTGAGGCGCTTAAGGTCAGTGCAGAGGGCCCGGGGGTGGAGAGAGGGCCTGGCCCGGTGGCGGGGGGCCCGGGTCCGGCCTTGTCCCGGGCCTGGCCCAGTCTCTCTGCGGTCCTGGCTACAGCCACGCTAAAAGTGATCTCAGTGCATGGAAAACCCACGCATTAGTCATAGCATAGGCCACTTTTTAGCACAGCTTAGTAAAAGGGTCCCTAACTTCTTTCTCTAGCTGGTTATCAAAAACATGCACTGACACTAGCACAGGGCTCTATTTGCTGCAGTTTAGTAAAAGGGCCCCTAAGAGGTCTTTTTACAAAGGAGCACTGAAAAATGGCCTGCGCTAGTGTAAGCACATGTTTTGGATTTGTGCAGATCCATTTTTCAGCACACCTATAAAAATGCCTTTTTTAAAAAATTTTGACTGAAAATGGACATGCGGCATAATGAAAATTGGTGCACATCCATTTTGGGCCTGAGCCATTACCACCTCCCATTGACTTAGTGGTAAGGTCTCACGCATTAATCAGACAGTAATGGTCTATGCCCTGCAAATGCCTTTTACCACCCGGTTGCACCATATGCCAGAAAATAAATATTTTCCGGCGCGTGTAGAGGATGCACATAAAAAATGAAATTGCTGCCCAAGTCATGTGGTAGCCGGGTGGTAATTCCAAATTGACACATGTTGGTTGCGCGTAGGTGCCTACTCGGCTTAGTAAAAGGGCCCCTGAGTGACTTGCAGACAGGCTCTTCTTACTGTCCTTTCCAAATATCTTTTTTGGGCCCTTATATATATATTTTTTAGCATTTGAAGCACACCAAAAAGTGACTGATAAGCTCCTTCTACATTCTACAAGGTTTGATTTGACCCTCAGTTTGAACTGAAAACATTAATATTTTGGGGGGAAAAAACAAATTGTGTAACTGTTGAAAATCAAAGGAACACTAAAGTTATTTTCAATCATTAGTAATCCAGACAACTGTCACTAACCAGTCAAATGTAACTAGAAAAGATTATTGCAAAGAAAGCATTGGCAACCAGGAATTTTATTATTGAAAAGAATGTCAACTAAAGCTCTTGGCCACTTTAAGCAGAATGTTAATAACTGATGTCACTTTAACACTGACAGATCTGAAGGGAAAGACCACTAATCTTTGTTTGCCAAATCCACTGTTGAAACAAAAGGAGCATTTCTGCTTAAGCGTGTGATAAGTAGTAATTGTCTAGAAATGTAGCAAATGCTCTACAACCTGTCTGAAAGAGGAAAAAAAAAAGCCAGAGAAAAATAAACCATTTAAAAAGAGAAATACTTGGGATTTTTATGTTTGTAACTTTGTTAGATTGCTATGGAAATTAAAAAAGAAATATGGAGAGTGATATTCAAAAGCCCTGTTTGTGAATTTTTTATAGACCAGAACAGCACTATCTGGATAGCGCCAAGGCAAAACAAGGACTAAGGGGTCCTTTTATTAAGTTGTGCTACCATTTTTCACCACGTCTGTAAAAAAAAGGCCTTTTTAAAAATTTTTGCCGAAAATGGACGTGCGGCAAAATCAAAATTAGCACACATCCATTTTGGAGTCTGAGACCTTACCGCCAGTGGTAACCGGGAGGTAATGACCTACCCGTGTCAAGTGCCACTTGGTACACGTCTGATATGCGCATCTGAAAATATTATGCACATATCGGCCGCACGCCAAAAATGAAATTACTAGAAGAGCCACATGGTAGCCGTATAGTAACTCCATTTTGGCACACGTTGGGTGCATGTAGACACTTACGCGGCTTAGTAAAAGGGCCCCTAAGTGAGGGCATCCCATTTTACAGATAGCTGGTGATATTCAGTATATCAGTATAACGAGGTGGTTTCAATTAGGCCAGAAAGGGGCTGTCCTAAATTAGAGAACTCAATCTAAAAATATATACTCTATATTGTTTACTACTATGGTAATGGAGGAAAAGCCTCAAATATGGATGGGTACTCCTTTGTTGATACACAACCTAAGGGAGCTCCATCAAATCATCACAGGCTGAAAAACCTCCCCAAATATGTGACTCCTAAACACTAGTAAATGTGTGAGGGTCACTTATCTTCCAGCTGTTCACTCGATACCTCTGTCATCCATGGTCCGACTTCGGCCGAGTTTCGACTCCTGCTTCAGGGTACCATTTAGGAGTCACATATTTGAGGAAGTTTTTCAGCCTGTGATGAATTGATGGAGCTCCCTTAGGTTGTGTATCAACAAAGGAGTACCCATCCATATTTGAGGCTTTTCCTCCATTACCATAGTAGTAAACAATATAGAGTATATATTTTTAGATTGAGTTCTCAAAATTGTAGATACTCTATTTGCTCTAATTGTCATATGTAGAAAACTGTCCTAAATTAGCCCACATAAAGGCCCTTTTAAAAGGGCATGCCAGAAACTGGCCTGCAGCAGTGTGGGCGCGTGTTTTTGACATGTACCAGACCCTTATTGTACTGCATCTGGAAAAAAGGGATTATTTTACTGGGTCGGAACATGGACGTGTGGCAAAATTTAAACCAGCGTGTTACTATTTTTGGCCTGAGATCTTACTGCCACCCATTGACTTAGCAGTAAGGCCTCATGTGCTACCAGGTGGTAAGCATGCAGCACACACCAACCACTGTTTACCACTGGGTAGACTCCCCACAGTACAAAATAGAAAACATTTTCTACCATTTGTTTTCAGCGCACACCAAATTTAGAATTACCACCTGGGGCACAAGGTAGCCAGGCAGTAATGCTGATTTAGCGCACGCTGGATGTGCGGATACCCTTTTGGGCCTTTGTAAAAGGGTCCCGTAGTTATATATGGACAATGACTGAACATCACCTGTCACAACTGTTCATAGATTTGGTTCTCTAGTATATTCAGTGCCACTTAGTATATGGATAGCAGTGGTGAATATAAGTAAAATGTTTAAACACCATGAGCAGCATTGAAAAAAAAAGAAAAACCACTGCCCTGGCATTTGACTTGACCTGATTGATTTTTGACAAGGAAAAGTAGTGGCCATGGATTGTTTTCACCTTGGTTAGCTCTTTATTTCATAGTTTCTGTACTGCACTATCCACAGTGTTAGGCAGTTTACAAACTCAAACATTCAAAAAATTATAACAAAACACAATATCGCAAATAAGACATATCTAAAATAAACAGAATATTATATCTGAGCTGCATCTCTTCTTCTGATCCTCCATCCTAGTCTCCTGCACATTTTCTGACAGAGCATAGCTCCACCACAGAGATGTATTAAGCAGTACAGATTGATTAGGGTTTTATGTTCATTCTCAAAAGGGTTTACTGGAAAGACCAGAAGGTGTGATATTCAGTAAAAAATGTAATCATGCTTTTTCCTGCATGGACCTTGTTTTATAGAATAAAGTTCCTAAAGAGTTAAGGGATATCACTGGTATTTTACACTTTTGTAAACACAGCAAAGCATGGTTATTTTAGTCGAACTATGGGATATAATGGCTGGAAAAGAATGAGACTGGGTTAGGGTTTGAGGGGCAATGATGAATGGAGATAGGTTGGAACAATACAGAAGCATTATAATATTCTTGGTCTTATTTACCATCCCTTTTCTAATAATTCCTAGCATCCTGTTTGCTTTTTTGGCTGCTGCCTCACACTCAGCGAAAGATTTCTGCTTATCGTCTACAATGACGCCTACATCTTTTTCATGGGTGCCGACTCCTACGGTTGACCCTAACATCAGATAACTATGATTTGGATTATTCTTCCCAATGTGCATCACTTTGCGTTTGTCTACATTTGCCACAGTTTCCTAAGGTCTTCCTGCAATTTTTCACAGTTCACATGTGTTTTTGACAACTTTGAGTAGTTTTGTTGTAATATAAGGAAAGAAATTAAAAGAAAAAAAAAATACTTACCTGGGGGGGGGGGGGGCTCTGGAGGGTCCGGGAGCTGCTTCAGGGTGAGTGGACAGTGGCAGCTTGGGGGCCATTGCGGGGCTGTAAGGAGCGGCGGGTTTTTTTTTATCCAGGGCGTTGTGGGGCCGTGGGGGACGCTGCTTGAGGCAGCATCGCCATGTTTTTGATGCCCGGGGACGGTTGGGCACGTCCCCGGGTGCAGAAGGAAGCAGCTGGGTTTATTCGCCCCGTTTCGGGGCCGAATGGGGCCGGTTTTGGCTTTGGCGCTAGGCGCCAAAGCGAAGAGGAGCGCCGAGAAGAGGAGAAAACGTGCGGGCGCGCTCCCGTAGGGGGCGCGCTACATGCCCGAATCGGGTTCGTGCGTCTTCGCGTGTAGGCCGAAGCCGGGGCCTAAATTTTGGGGCCGGCTTCGGAAGTTTTTTATTTTGGCTCCGTTTCGGTGGGGAGATGACCGGGACCGGATTTGGTGGTTTGGATCACGTAAGGAGAAAATCAGGAAAACAGGTAAGGGGGTTTTAACCCAAAATTTTAATTGGTTAATTTTTAAATTGTGGAAATAGGGACTTTTATTTTTAAAAAATCAGGGTTTTGAGTTTTTTAAATTTGGTTTTTGGATTTGGGGTCGGGGAATTTTTTAGAATTTTTCTGCCGTGTTAGATTTTGAATTTTAATATTTTTAGGGGGTCTTTTGGGAAGGGTGCTATTTTATGAGGTTAGGAAAGGGTTAATTTTTAAATTTCGACGTGGTGTGTCCGGGAGGTGGTTTTAGAATTTTTGAGGGGGGTTTTAAATTTTTTGGGAATTTTTCCGGGATTTTAGGAGGTTTTTTTCCGGGCGGATATTAAATTTTGGGATTTTTAAATTTTAAAGATATAGGTTATTAGAGGATGGGAGGTTTAATTAGCATGGGAAATTTGGGGTAATTTGAGTAAAATTTTCAGGGGTTTTAAATTAATTAAAGTTTTTCCCATTGATCCCTATGGGAAATCTTTAATTAAAATGGGGCTTGAGTAGTGCTGCTCAACATTCCGCTGGTCAGCAGAAGGATACGGAATGTTGAGCAGGACTCAGGATTGGCTGGATGGGCTGCGGAATCCCAAGCCAAGGGTCCGTCTCTCAGGTAACGGGCAGGCTGGCAGTTGGCAGAGCATTGCTGACTGAGGTGAGGAGAGGAAGCGTTTTTGGTGGTGTGGCTGAGATAGAGGTTTGGGAGTGAGTTTGTGGAGATTGGAAGTGATTGAGGTTTGGAGTTGGGGGATAAGCAGAGTGTTGTGAGAGGTTGGAGGTTGGAGAGAGAATTTTTGGAGGTGTGCTGTGATTTTTGGGTGAAAAGTGTATGGTGAAAAGGGGTGTATATATGTTAATGCTCTTTAGTATAGGGATCATTTAAGTAAGATTAGGGGGTTTTAGTGAGGGTATTGTTATTTTAATTTTGTTAGTTAGTGGTGGCCAGTGTATAAAATTTAAGTTTGGATTAAAGTCATTAGTGGGGTGGGGTGATTAATAGGTAGATAGAATTTTCCTTCCTTTTGGTTTGTTTAAGTGTGAGTTGTAGGTGACGGTCACAAGGGATCCTGAAACCATCTGAAAACATTCATCTTGGGCCCCAACGCAAGACAGATCCCGAGGACAATCGGCCGGTGGTGGTGCAACCAGTGTGGTGACTATATTTCACAAACATAAATTTGCATACTTACCTGAGTTGATCACGGTGCTGAGCTCCTACAAGAGATAAAAAAAAAATGCACACAAAGTATCATTTTCTTTTAATGACTAAAGATTAAAATTAGAAATTATTAAAGAATTCATTGAATGTTTAGAAAGTAAAAGAAGAAAAGAAAGAAGAATACTTATCTGATCTGTTCCTTTTGTAGTGTTCAGAGGCTTCTGTAATAAAAGAAAGAAAAAGAAATTAGTTCACTGTTAGTAGAATATTCTGTTTAAAATTGTATCTGTTATATATAAAATAAATGTTGATTGCATTGTAACATTTGAATTGAGTTTGAGTAATTCAGGTAGAATCCAATTTTAGTTTTCTTTCCCTGTACACTCTTTGAGGGTATACAGCGGGGTTAGTGAGCTTGTATCACCCCCTGTGATCTCAGGTGTAAACCCCTACCTGGCACGACTACATTCAACAGGGTTAGGGTGACACATAAACAACGGAACACAGAGGGGGGGATAGCAAGATTGTGTCATATGCAAACTTACCCCCCTGTTTACAAAGCCACACTAGTGACTGTCACATGCCAATGCTGACACAACCCATTCAAAATGAATGGGCTGTGTCGGCATTACCGCACTGCCAGCCACTAACGCAGCTTTGTAAACAGGGGAGTTAATCATCTCACTTGTCGTTCCAATGTCCAGATCATTTATAGAGATGTTAAATAGCACAAGTCCCAGAACAGATCCCTGTGGCACACTCCACTTTTCACCTTCCTCCATTGAGAAAAATGGCCATTTAACGCTACCCTCTGTGTTCTATCCAATAACCAATTCCTAATCCACAAAAGGACATTACCTCCTATCATATGACTTTTTTAAATTTCTCAGGAGTCTCTCATGAGGAACTTTATCAAAGCTTTCTGAAAATCTAGGTACACTGAATCAACTGGTTCACCTTTATCCACATGTTTATTCACACCTTCAAAAAAATGCAGCAAACTTTTGAAGCAAGACTTCCTTTTGCTGAACCCATGATAACTCTGTCCCATTAAACCATGTTTGTCTATGTGTTCCATAATTTTATTCTTTATAATAGGTTCCAGTATGTTGCACAGCACTGAAGTCAGGATTACCAGTCTGTAATTTCCTGGATCTCCCCTGAAACCTTTTAAAAATATTGGTGTTACATTGGCCACCCTCCAATCTTCAGGTACAATAGATGATTTTAATGACAGGTTACAGATTACTAACAGCAGAGCAGCAATTTGATGTCTGAGTTCTTTCATTACCCTTTGTTGTATACTATCCAGTCCAGGTGATTTACCACTTTTTAACTTGTCAGTTTAGCTCAGTACATCTTTGAGGTTCATTGAGTTTCTTTCAGTTCCTCTGCATCGTCACCCTTGAACACCATTTCTGGTACAGGTAGATCTTTTACATCTTCTTCCATAAAGACTGAAACAAAGAATTAATTCAATCTCTCCACTATGGCCTTATCCTCCTGAGTACCCCTTTTGCTCCTTCATGATTTAAGAGTCCCACAGATTCCTTCACAGTCTTTCTGCTTCTGAAGTACCTGAAAAAGTTGTTACTATTAGTTTTTCCATAGTTGGCGGGACCTGGAAATACTTCTGCTGGTACACATGCACTTGTGCAGTACTCTAAGCCTATTTGTGGAGAGGGTCTAGCTGGAGGAAAGGCTTGGATGATCAACAGCAACAGGCTTAAGGTAAAGTCTGAAAGGTGGCAAGAGCATGAGTGAGAACCAGTGAGTCCAAGAGAGTTTCAGCCCAAATCCAGACGTGGTCATGTACATGTGTATAAATTTACATGATGGATAGATAGATAAATGATAGACTGAGCTCCACTCCAGATAAGGTTGAACTAATGTAGGGACCCAATAAAAGACTGGAATTATATTAAAGATCCCTCTATGGCCCCTGAATTATCAGTGCTTGCATGCAGGTGTGAGTGTACAAACATTACGAAAACAGAAGGGTTTTAAATGACTGACTGGGAGGCTGCCTATTACCACAGGTGAGAAACTTGTGGAATTGAGGTTTAGTTTGAAGGAAATAACATCCATTATTGTCAGCTGGGATTAGGTTAAAGTAAGAGTAGTTGCAATGAGAGGTTGACGTTTAATGAGAGAAATTGACTGAAATAATGTAATGTGGTGTTAGGAAATTTGAGACTGCATGATGGGCATTTATTGCCATGACAGAGTAAGTGAAAGGTGCAAAGATAGAAGCACCAGCTCATTTATTAAATGTGGAAGAAGAAGAAGAAGAAATTAAAAGCATTGATTTATTGACGTATTTTGAAAAACCTCAGATTAAAAGGAATATTTTAGCTTGGTTGTGAAGAATTGTCTGAAAGTAGGAACAGATATAATCTGAAACCAATTCAGATTTCCTAATAATATAACAATTCTGAAAGAGAATAGCCTATCAACTCATCTGAGGGAAAAACTACTACAGCTCAACGGACCTACTTGGAGCTGTGAAACAAAAAAGAGAGAAAGTACCTGGCAGTGTTCGTGAGTATGCTAGTCAGAATGTGTACACTATCAGGCTTATTTTCAAAAGAGAAGGGCGCCCATCTTTCGACACAAATCAATATATGAACATTTTCTGCTGAAGACATGCATAGGATCTTTATAATTATAGCATACTGCATGCCTGAAATGTACGCTAAGACCATCATTAAAACCTCTGATTTTAGGATAATATGCTATGTACAGGGTTAATTTCAGAAAAAAGACAAATTATTTTATTTGTTCAATTTTTATATCTTATTCTTTCTTTCCTTTTAGCTCTACATTGCTTTATTAGATGAGGTAATATCTCCCTTGTCTGTGACAATTTCCATTAATAGCTGTAAGACAGCTATTAAGTATCATTACAAGAAAAGATTATGGAAGGATATTACATAGAATAACAGTGAAGATGAGGACAATAGTCACAGTTTCATTTGTTTCTTTGTTCTTAAGATGCAAATCAAGTTTCAAGCTGTCGTCTATTTCTTCTGAGTTTGTTCTTTTAAATCACTGTAATAAAAATTTAGCTCTATTATAAGAGTTGTTTACCAAGATGCATGCAGTAAAAATACATTAATTACTTGTATCTATATTTATGTATACATATAGATAAAAAGAAAGAGAATGTTATTTGAGATTCAAGTATATTATTTTGTATTCTTACCATTTTCCTAAAAAGAAATGAGAATCGTGCAGTGTAGGTACAGTAATTAATCATATGTTGCCAAGAGTGTTCTTTGTCTCAACAGTTATCTTATTACCCCATCACATCATTTAGAGGCTTTATTTAAAGAATACTTAAATACATCAATAGGAAATAAAATGTAAATTTGAGATGATGAACAGGCTAGAAAAATTACCTTCATCAGAGTTTAAAGACCATTCAGATTACTTTGCATTTGACTTTGTAGCACTGCAAACAAATAAAAATGATCTGATTTGTGGAACAATATAATAAAAATATATAATGGAGAGTGGCAGTGGTGAGCATTGCCATGTGAAACAGCTGGGCCCAATGGTTTGCATAAGCTGGGGATGTTGTGGAGGCAAATCAAAGGAAGGAAATGAATGCTTCCAGAGCAATCAAACAAACCAAACACAGGGTGGAAGGGGATAAAAAGTTCCAAGAACTCCAGAAGTCTGATGTGTTCAAATCATAAAAGATTTTATCAGTGGCGTAGCGGGGGGGGGGGGGGGGGCTGCCACTGATAAAATCTCTCTCGCTCTGTCTGTCCCGCCCTTGCGGAAATAGAAAGTTGCGTCAGCGGAGGGCGGGACAGATAGAGTGAGGGAAGACCCGACGGTCCACATTTCTTTTACGTGCAGGGCAGGCGCGAGGCGCTGCGCCTCACCTCCCGATATTCTTTTTAAAGGTAGGGAGCTGGTCGGGGGGGGGTGTCGATTCATCAAGGGGAGGGAGCTGGCAGGGAGCACCCCCCCCCCCCCTGAGCTGACACCCGGGGCGGACCGCCCCTCCCGCCCCCCCCCCCCTTGCTACGCCACTGGATTTTATTCTCAAAAAACAGTTGCAACAGCAATTCAGACCCTCTCTTTAGCTCTCTTGCTCCGTAGCCTGATGGTTAGTGCTGTGGACATAGACACAAGGGTCATAAGAACATAGAACATATGTATTGCCATACTGGGACAACCCAAAGGTCCATCAAGCCCAGCATCCTGTTTCCAACAGTGGCCAAACCAGGTCACAAGTACCTGGCAAGATCTCAGAACAGTACAATATATTTTATGCTGCTTACCCTAGAAATAAGCAGTGGATTTTCCCCAAGTCCAACTTAATAATAGCTTATGGACTTTTCTTTTAGGAAGTTATCCAAACCTTTTTTAAACCCCAGTAAGCTAATTGCTTTTACCTCATTCTCTGGCAATGAATTCCAGAGTTTAATTACACATTGAGTGAAGAAATATTTTCTCCGATTTGTTTTAAATTTACTACTTTGTAGTTTCATTAAATGCCACCAAGTCCTATTACTATTGGAAAGAGTAAACAAGCAATTCACCTCTACCTGTTCCACTCCACTCATTATTTTATAGACCTCTACCATATCTCCCCTCATCCATCCTTTCTGAAATCTGAAGAGCCCTATGACTTCCCTATGAGGAAGGGCTAGAGCCCTAGCCTCTTTAGCCTTTTCTCATAGGGAAGTCATCCCATCCCCTTTATCATTTAATCGCCCTTCTCTCTACCTTTTCTAATTCCACTATATCTTTTTTTTTTTCTCCGAGGACAAGCAGACCAATATTCTCACTCGTGGGCAATGTCCCAGGTTCAAATTGAACTTCAGTTCTCTCTGGGTCTGAATTGTTGTTGCAACTGTTTTGGAGAATAAAAGCTTTTATAATTTGAAGACGTTGGACTTCTGGAGTTCCTGGAACTTTTAATTCCCTTCCACCCTGTGTTTGGAATGTTGTGGAGGCAGCATTCATGTTCTTGGGGGAAGGGGATGGGAGAGAGGAAATCTATCCTTCATGTACTGGTGACTCCTAATAGAAGAACTTAGGGCCATAATTAGTTTCCAAGAAGAGGCACAGTTTGTGGGCCCCAGCGCAAGGACTGGCACTGGAATGGCTAGCTGAATTGGAGCTGATGGAAGGAGAAGATATATAGGGGTAATACCCTGGGTAATTTTAAATAAAGGGTGATGGCACCATAAACTTATACAAAGGTTGGATCTATTGAGCTGGAACTGCACAAGTGCTGAAATATATTGCTGAATCAAAATTATATGATCATAATTACCTATATACATGGTTAAAAAAATACTTTGTTTTTATATTTTCTGAAATTTTTCTATAGTTTGTGTTTCTTTCACTTGGCTATTTTTGAATGTATATATTGGATGTCCACTAAAACATAAGTGCCACACTGGTACAGACCAAGGGTCCATCAAGCCCAGCATCCTGTTTCCAACAGTGGCCAATCCAGGTCACAATGGCAAGATCCCAAAAAATTCAATACATTTTATGCTACTTATCCCAGAAAAAAGCAGTGGATTTTCCCCAGTCAATTTAATAATGGTCTATGGATGTTTCCTGTAGGAAGCCATCCAGACCTTTTTCTAACCCTGCTAAGCTAACCACCTTTACCAGATTCTCTGGCAACAAATTCCAGAGTTTAACTTCTTAAGTGTACAAATAATGTGTGTACACATTCATTTATATGTATACCCTCATACAAGCAATTTGTGTGCAAAAAAAAGGATAAAGCTGTAATAAGGTGCCCACATTTACACACTCTTGGTGTGCGTGTGCACTTATCCACGAAAGTGCCAGCAAGGTGTCTACACACTATTCTGTACTAACAGAACACATAAGTGGCATTAGAGGTAATTCTTAAAAGGCCACCTAAAGTTGGGCACCAGAATACTGTGTGTTGAGTGTGGATTCTATAATGGCAATTGCACAGTCCCTAGATCTGACAGATGAACAGGGCCTCAGCGGGCACCATTTTGATATTGGTAAAGTAGCTATCCACCATCTCTGCCAAAATAGTATTCACTTACCAGAGAAATGTCCTCTTCTCTCAGAACTTCTCCGAACGAAAATTCAGTGGGACCTTTCCTCTTTATATAGTTTTGAATATAAGGGGACTTTTTCAAAACAGGCTCTTTCAAGCTAACTCAATAATCAAGTTGCCCTTAGTAACCTATGCAAATATTCTACTTCCTCACACCTTAATTAACACCTAATTGAGGTCAGTGACAGTGCTACCTCGTCAGCAACCAAAGAACAGAAAATAGCTATCTTTTAGAACAAGATTTGAGCCTTCCCTCTGTCTTTTAAAGATTTTTGGCTATTAAGTTTCTACCTCTAGATGAGGTTTCAGTTTAAAACTATGGGGAAAATGTCTACTTCTAGAGAAAATTTCAATTTAAAGTACTGGAAAAGTGTTGTACACTATCAAGCTTATTTTTGAAAGAGAAGGACGCCCATATTTCGACACAAATTGGAAGATGGGCATCCTTCTCCCAGGGTCGCCCAAATCAGCATAATCAAAAGCCAATTTTGGGCTTAAGGTAATGCCACAGATTTCCATGGCATATAGCTACTAAAAGGGTCCATGAAGAAATCTGGATGACCCTGGCAAAGTAAGAATCCAAGAGGCTCCCACCCTCCCAAATGCTGCTAGACCACTGTGAGCAGGACCAATAGCAGTTAGACATGTCCTCACCACTTTATACATCTAATATACTATCTATAACAGGTATGCCTGGCCTGTTCCCTGTCATCCAAATGTGGTGCAATAGCAGCAGCAGATCAGGTTCAGGGCAGGAAGGACATATTGGAAAAGTGTAGAAACTGAACCTAACTATGAACATTATTTTTGAAAGCGAAGGGTACCCATCTTCCGACACAAATCGGGAGATGGGCATCCTTCTCCCAGGGTCGCCCAAATCGGCATAATCGAAAGCCGATTTTGGGCAGCCTCAACTGCTTTCCGTCACAGGGATGACCAAAGTTCATGGGGGTATGTCGGAAGCAGAGCAAAGGCGGGACTAGGGCGTGCCTAACACATGGGCTTCCTCGACCGATAATGGAAAAAAGAAGGGCTTCCCTGACGAGCACTTGGGCGACTCTACTTGGTCAATTTTTTGTTACGACCAAGCCTCAAAAAGGTGCCCGAACTGACCAGATGACCACTGGAGGGAATTGGGGATCACCTCCCCTTACTCCCCCAGTGGTCACCAACCCCCTCCCACCCTAAAAAAAACCTTTTAAAATATTTTTTGCCAGCCTCTATGCCAGCCTCAAATGTCATACTCAGCTCCATGACAGCAGTATGCAGGTCCCTGGAGCAGTTTTAGTAGGTGCAGTGCACTTCAGGCAGGTGGACCCAGACCCATCCCCCCTACCTGTTACACTTGTGGTGGTAAATGTGAGCCCTTCAAAACCCACCAGAAACCCACTGTACCCACATGTAGGTGCCCCCTTCACCCGTAAAGGCTATGGTAGTGGTGTACAGTTGTGGAGAGTGGGGGTTTTTTTTGGGGGGGGGTTGGGGTCTCAACACACAAGGTAAGGGAGCTATGCACCTGGGAGCAATTTCTGAAGTCCACTGCAGTGCCCTCTAGGGTGTCCGGTTGGTGTCCTGGCATGTCAGGGGGACTAGTGCACTATGAATGCTGGCTCCTCCCACGACCAAATTGTAACCAGGGGTTAAGAAAAAGAAAATAAATTATAAATACTTACCTGGGTCCGGGGAGGCAGAGGAGGAGAAGCAGAGAAGAGAGGTGCTGCAGGAGGCAGCAGAGAGTTTTTGGAAGCGCTGGGGTGGAGAAGTGGCGCTCCCCGAGAGTTTTTGGGGACCTCCGGTGTCCCATTCTCGGGAGAGAAGGAGGAGAGGCATCGCTGTTGCTCCCGGGGCTGATTGGAACGGGTCCCGGGAGTGAAGAGTGGCGCCGTTGTTTTGGGGCCGCGTGTCGGGACGCGTGAAAGTCCGGGAGGGTCAGCGGGCCAATGTTCGGGGCTGAAGAGAAGCGGTGCATGAGGCAGCGCTGCGGGCCCAGCATTTGTTTTTAAGAAAATGGCCGGCGATCCGCGAGACGTCGGCGCGAGCGTGCATGAGGCAGCGCGCCTCATGCACGAATCGCGAACGCGCGTCTTCACGGCTAGGCCGAAGCCGGGGCCTAAATTTTGGGCCGGCTTCGGTAGTTTTTTATTTTTAACTCCGATTTCGTGTGGAGGGCGTCGAGACAGGAACGGATGGGGGTCTTCAAGTGTGGGAAAATTCTACTTTGAGGTAAGGGGTCTGGTGACCCAAAATTGTAAGTTGTTTATTTTTAAATTGTAGAAATGGGGTTTTTTATTTTAAAAAATCAGGGGTTTATCAGATTTTGATGGGGTTTTCATATTTGGGATCAGGAATTTTTTGTGGATTTTTCTGGGGGGTCAGTTTTGTGATTTTAACATTTTGAGGGGGTGTTTTGGTGGGAGGTGGTTTTGAAGGGGTTAATTAAGAGTTAGGGGGCTGAATTCGACGTAGTGTGTCCGGGGGGAGTTATTGGAATTTTTGAGAGGGATTTTAAATTTTTTGGGAATTTTTACAGGGATTTTTGTTAGGGTGTTGTAAGGCGGGGGTTAAATTTTGAGATTTT
This sequence comes from Microcaecilia unicolor, assembly GCF_901765095.1. NCBI lineage: Eukaryota > Metazoa > Chordata > Amphibia > Gymnophiona > Siphonopidae > Microcaecilia > Microcaecilia unicolor. The sequence continues at coordinate 88,621,040 of NC_044032.1, read as the reverse complement.
TAAATTTTAAAAAGATGGTTTGAATGAGGACGGAAAGTTTAATTAGCATGGGAAATTTGGGGAAAATTATTAAAAGTTTAAGGGGTTTTAGGGTTAATTGAAGAATTTCCTATGGATTCCTATGGGAATTTTTCAATTAAAATGGAGATTCAGCAGTGCTGCTCAACATTCCGCTTGTCAGCAGAGGAGCTTGGAATGTTGAGCAGGACTTGGGATTGGTTGGTAGGGTTTAGAACCCCAAGCTCAGAGCTGGTCTCCTAGGTAACGGTGACTCTGGCGGTTGGCAGAGTGGTTTGGACGATCAAGGTGGAAGGAAGTGTTGTGTGTGGTCAGAGCAAAAGAGGTGATTTGAATAAAAAAAAAATTAATTAGAGAAAAAAAAAACAAAGAGTTAGAGGGAGCATTAATATAGAAGGGTAGTAATATTTTAAGGATAGTGTTGGGGGGGAAATTACATTAATTTATATAGGGTTTAGGAATTTGAGTATAAGGGAAGGTGTTGGGGAGTGTTCATTGGTGGGAGTGTATAGGTAAACAGGTGTTTGAATAAGGGGCCGTGTGTGAAAATTTATTTTAAAGAAAAAAAAAACATTTAGTGTTAGGTAGTCAAGGGTGATTAAGGAAGGGAAAGAAGAGGAAATAGAGTGATGGAATGTTGTGACTGGGGAATATCTGAGGTGTGGTGTGAGTGCTGTTGAAGGTGAAATACTGTCTAACACTCTTTAATTGTAGGGTAAATAAAAGTTTAATTAGAGATAGGTTTAATAGATAAGGGAATTTTTGATTTTTTTTTATTTTAATAGTTTACTTGGGCCAAAGTTTTTATTAAAAATCTTCCCCAGTGTAGAAACTGTTTCAGCCAGTCAGGGAGAAAGGGTTTTGCCTACATTTGAGTTCATTAAGAATAGGTGTAGGAGGAAGAGTTCCAGAGAAAAGATCTGCGGTTCGTCAAAAACATCACGGGCCCCACCGCAAGAAAGGCTGCATCGCATTTCAGCGAGAGGAGATTCAGAAGCTAAGTGACTGTGTGGGACATTTGGGAAATCCTAAATAAAGAAAAGATAACAAGGATATTGATAAAGAAAAAAATATATATATAAACTTACCTTAGAGATCCGGTATGGTGCTGGGTGAAAAACCTGAAATAGAAAATTAGACACAAAGTATCAATTCTTTGTGATTTATGAGTAAAGAAATAAAAGTAGATATTACATGTTAGCCTAATTAAAATTTGGAAATACTTATCTGATAGATCCTCTTGTTGAGGGAGAAGTACCTGTAACAGAAACAGAACAAGAATTATTAATTGAGTTTACTGTTATGAAGTTTTGGTTTTTGTTATATGAAAAATGAAATGTTTTCTTGCATACATTATATAGAAAAAGCAAAATTGTTTTAATAAAATAGTTAACATTTTTTTTAAAGAAATCTTGAAGTGTGTGTTTTCTCAACCAGAACAAATTGGGAAAAAAATCCAAAATTAGTTTTTTTTTCTCTTCCACTCTCTGAGAGTGGAAGACGAGGTCAGTTTTTTTCTGCAGCACCCCCGGGATTCTGAAGTGCAACTCAGGGACTGGCCTGACTACCGACATCTGTCCTGGGGCACTTAAATTTCATCCGGAATTTCAGGGGTGCATGACAAAATGGCTTGGATTTGGTTGTTTCTGAGATGGGCGTCCTCGGTTACCTTTATCGGCGAAAATCGGGGACGAACATCTCTAAGGACGAGCATCTCTAAGGTCGACCTAAATTTCGCGATATGGGCGTACCCGACTGTATTATTGAAACGAAAGATGGACACCCATCTTGTTTCGATAATACAGGTTTCCCCGCCCCTTCGCCAGGACATCCTTCGAGGACGTCCTCAGGAAAACGTGGGCGCCTCTTTCGATTATGCCCCTCCAGGACATTATATAGGTATGGTCTCTATTGCTGTATGAGCACAAAATTATTTAATTGTGTATATGATATGAAATATGGTCTTTAGGATTTGGTATCATTTTTGACTTCCACCCTTCTAATGTGTTACCCTCTGGACTATGAAATCTACTTCGAGGATCAGCCTATAGTTTAGAGTCCCTGGATGATATCCAGAGAAACCTGGTTCAAATCCCTCTGCTGCTTTTTGTGATCTTGGGCAAGGCACTCACCCCCTAATTCTATATAGTGCGCCACAAGTTAGGTGTCAATTAGGCTTCTACCTCTAAGGATTTAAATGGAAGTTGGGCACCCAAACAAGGGTAAGCAGCAGTCAGCTGCTATTCTATAACTGCTTTAGTGCCTAACTGAAAAGGGAGCCTACATGTGGGTGAAGCATAGGTGAAGCATGGGCACCAAACTTATAGAAAAATGAAATGTGCATGTTCAGTGCCATACCCTACCGACCCAACTTAAATGCCTGAACCCTGCAAAACTTCGAAACCAAAGCACAAAATGGACATAATATAACTCTTCCTCTATACGATTCCCTAATATGTCTGTGCCACATGAACCTCATTCTACCACAACACCACTGTGTAACTGTTTATACCGGAATTGGCGAATGCCTTTACGGTACTATGTAAGCCACATTGAGCCTGCAAATAGGTGGGGAAATGTGGGATACAAATGTAACAAATAAATAAATAAACATTTAGGCACTAACATTTACTCCTGCCTTTTACTAGTTTAAGTGTTGATGCCTAAATAACAGCACTCAAATTCCAACACAGGCTCTGTTCTATAGTAGTAAGATGAATGCCTCTTATAGAATTGCCCCCTTAACCCTCCATTGCCTCAGGTAGAAATCTAGAGGTCCTTTTACAAAGGCGTGGTAAAAAGTGGCCTGCAGTAGTGCGAGTGCACAGTGGCATTCCTAGGGGGGCTGACACCTGGGGCGGATCGCTGATGCGCCCCGCCTCCCGGTCCAGTGCCCTCCCGGTGCAGTGCGACCCCCCCCCCGGGTGAAAGGACACCCCCCCACCCCGGTGAAAGAACCCCCCCTTCCGGGTGCACGCCGCTAGGGGGGTGCCGCGCGTCGGTCAGCTTCGTTCGTTTCCATGCTCCCTCTGCCCTGGAACAGGTTACTTCCTGTTCCGGGGCAGAGGGAGCATGGAAACGAACGAATTTGACTGGCGTGCGGCACCCCCCCAACGGCGTGCACCCGGGGTGGACCGCCCCCACCGCCCCCCCTTGGTACACCACTGTGAGTGCATGTTTCAGACACACGCTGGGCCATTTCTTTACCGCATCTGGAAACAAAGGGGTTTCTTATGGGGCGGGAAATGGACGTGTGGCAAAATTAAAACAAGCATGCACCTATTTACAGCATGAGCACTTAACACTACCCATTGACTTAGCGATAAGGGTTCACGTGCTACCTGCGTGGTAACTGTGCAGCATAGGCCAACTGCCAATTACTTCCAGGAACACCCCCCGTGATAGAAAATTATTTTCTGCCACGGGATTTGGTGCGTACCAAACTCGGAATTAAGACCAGGCACACGCGCAAGCCCGGTGGTAGTGCCAATCTGGTGCTCACAACTGTGGTTATAGGAGGGGAAATGGGCATTCTGTGGGCATTCCAAAATTTACGTGTATAGTTATAGAATATAGCTCAGTGTGCCTAAATCTATGTGCTGGGATTTACGGCATGTTTTCATTGGAATAAATGGACGTGTGTAGTTTTAGGAGCTGGCATATCAATTAAGCGTATTCTATATACCACACCTAAATCTAGGTGCCACTTATAGAATATGTTTAGGCAGAAATGTTTTCCCACACGGATTTTTAGGCACCATACAGTGGGGGAAATAAGTATTTGATCCCTTGCTGATTTTGTAAGTTTGCCCACTGACAAAGACATGAGCAGCCCATAATTGAAGGGTAGGTTATTGGTAACAGTGAGAGATAGCACATCACAAATTAAATCCGGAAAATCACATTGTGGAAAGTATATGAATTTATTTGCATTCTGCAGAGGGAAATAAGTATTTGATCCCCCACCAACCAGTAAGAGATCTGGCCCCTACAGACCAGGTAGATGCTCCAAATCAACTCGTTACCTGCATGACAGACAGCTGTCGGCAATGGTCACCTGTATGAAAGACACCTGTCCACAGACTCAGTGAATCAGTCAGACTCTAACCTCTACAAAATGGCCAAGAGCAAGGAGCTGTCTAAGGATGTCAGGGACAAGATCATACACCTGCACAAGGCTGGAATGGGCTACAAAACCATCAGTAAGACGCTGGGCGAGAAGGAGACAACTGTTGGTGCCATAGTAAGAAAATGGAAGAAGTACAAAATGACTGTCAATCGACAAAGATCTGGGGCTCCACGCAAAATCTCACCTCGTGGGGTATCCTTGATCATGAGGAAGGTTAGAAATCAGCCTACAACTACAAGGGGGGAACTTGTCAATGATCTCAAGGCAGCTGGGACCACTGTCACCACGAAAACCATTGGTAACACATTACGACATAACGGATTGCAATCCTGCAGTGCCCGCAAGGTCCCCCTGCTCCGGAAGGCACATGTGACGGCCCGTCTGAAGTTTGCCAGTGAACACCTGGATGATGCCGTGAGTGATTGGGAGAAGGTGCTGTGGTCAGATGAGACAAAATTGAGCTCTTTGGCATGAACTCAACTTGCCGTGTTTGGAGGAAGAGAAATGCTGCCTATGACCCAAAGAACACCGTCCCCACTGTCAAGCATGGAGGTGGAAATGTTATGTTTTGGGGGTGTTTCTCTGCTAAGGGCAAAGGACTACTTCACCGCATCAATGGGAGAATGGATGGGGCCATGTACCGTACAATTCTGAGTGACAACCTCCTTCCCTCCGCCAGGGCCTTAAAAATGGGTCGTGGCTGGGTCTTCCAGCACGACAATGACCCAAAACATACAGCCAAGGCAACAAAGGAGTGGCTCAGGAAGAAGCACATTAGGGTCATGGAGTGGCCTAGCCAGTCACCAGACCTTAATCCCATTGAAAACTTATGGAGGGAGCTGAAGCTGCGAGTTGCCAAGCGACAGCCCAGAACTCTTAATGATTTAGAGATGATCTGCAAAGAGGAGTGGACCAAAATTCCTCCTGACATGTGTGCAAACCTCATCATCAACTACAGAAGACGTCTGACCGCTGTGCTTGCCAACAAGGGTTTTGCCACCAAGTATTAGGTCTTGTTTGCCAGAGGGATCAAATACTTATTTCCCTCTGCAGAATGCAAATAAATTCATATACTTTCCACAATGTGATTTTCCGGATTTAATTTGTGATGTGCTATCTCTCACTGTTACCAATAACCTACCCTTCAATTATGGGCTGCTCATGTCTTTGTCAGTGGGCAAACTTACAAAATCAGCAAGGGATCAAATACTTATTTCCCCCACTGTATATAGAATCCCCCCTCACCCCTTTATGTGCAACCCCTAGAGGCCATCAAGTTGGTTGATAAAGGAAAGGAGTGAAGTCACGCTTTTCATTACTTCCTAACTCCATTTGATCAAACTTGGTTATAGCTATCCTGGAATTCATTACCAGAGAATGTGGTAAAAGCAGTTAGCTTAGTGGGGTTTAAAAAGATTTGAATATCTTCCTAAAACTCCAAAAGTCATTATTAAGATGGATGGGAAAATCCATTGCTTTTTTTCTAGGATAAGTGGGGAAAGGCTATTTTGCTGCCCAGAGTGTGATCAATCCCTTGAGAAAGCCGCGTTGAGCGAAACAGGCACCTGTCGGGGTGTAACCTGCACCTGGAAACTTAAGCTAAGTTAAAATTTAAAATTTAGAACTGAATATAAATATAGCTGAGCCCAATTGTTCAACACAGAAGTTCTATGTATGTATGCAAAGATCTTGAAGATATCAAGTGTAGACCTCCATGCAATAGATGAATGTTCCAATCAGAGGCATATCTGAAGTTCGGCGGTAGGGGGGGGCAGAGCCTTTGCTGGCAGGGGACCCCAACCCCCGCCAGCCAACCCGAGGACTTTTAAGTTCTTCTTCGATCGTCCTCCGTGCTGTTCAAAGCTGCTGAATCCAGTTTCGGAGTCTGACGTCGCAGCACGTTGTACGTGCAGGACGTCAGACTCACAGAAACAGATATTTGGTTTTCTACTAGTTTATGTATTGCTTATTTCTAGGATAAGCAGCATAAAATGTATTGTACTATTTTGAGATCTTGTCAGGTTCTTGCGACCTGGAATGGCCACTTTTAGAAACAGGATATTGGGCTTGATGGACCTTTGGTCGGTCCCAGTATGGCAACACTTATGCACTTATGTAAAGTTTCAAAGCACTCAAAGAAATACATAACTCCAGTTCCATTTATTCTAATGTGGAGTCATAGCCAAAAGTTTGAGACCATGTAGTTTTCAACTGTTATACTGGGATTTTTTTTTGTTGTTGTTGATTTGTTTGTTTTTGGCTATGGTTGGGCTGTAACTTTGGGGCCCTCTTACTAAGCTGCGCTAAAAGGTGGCATGCACTGTAACTAGCTCAAGGGTTTCCCCCGCACGCTGAGGCCACCTTTATCACAGCTGTAAAATGGCTGAGTTTTCATTTCCTCAATTAATTTTCTAATTAGCGCGTGGCCATTAGTGCATGAGCCCTTACCGACACCTATTCAGTAGGTGAAAAAGGCTCATGCCCTAACAATGCACTAATCAGTAGTCACTCAGCAATGTAGTTGCACTAACCAATTATAACTGGGAATGTCTACTCTCTGATGTGAAACAAAAAAAAGTGAGGAAAAACCAAATGAGGATACCAAAAACACTTTATTGTATAAAAAACGACCCGACACCCCTAAGGCCTGCATCTACTCTCTGCCCTCAAATATGCCTCCAGTACTAAAAAATAACAAGCATGTTTTAGAACTGGGGAAGCTTAGGCAGATGCCAGAACTAGCATAGGATGACTGGATGCACCCCATTTTGATGTACGCGAAGCATATGTTAGTGTTTACTGCCGCCTAGTAAAAGGACCCCATTATTTGTATGAGCTATATGGTATTGTGGGTGAGGACGGGCCACACAGGGTTACCATATGGCTCCAGAAAAAGGAGGACAGATTGAGCAAGTCTGGATTTTACTTTCAGTACTTTCAATGTAAGCAAAACCCAGACTGGATCAGTGTGTCCTCCTTTTTCTGGAGCCATATGGTAACCCTAGGGCCACGGAACCCAGTAAGACAAGCCACATACACTCCACAAGTTACGGTGAAAATAATGTTTTATTAAAGGTGTTTCGGAAGGGCTCCTGCTTACACCACAGGATAGGAAAAAACAATATCCAAAGATAATTCTGTAAATGTACTTGAGTGGCCTGCTCCTGCAGGGCTACAACATACATGAATTTCCTTTCCTTGGCAGCAATTCCTACTAGTCTGTAGCCTAGTCTAAGACAGTCTCTAGCAGGTACACAAGACTGGCCTGCAACTGGCCAGGTCAAAACACAAACTCTTCAAAATTCCAAGTTGAACTTGATCTACCTGAATGTAGAAGTTGTCAGATTGGGGTGGACTCGGAGGCATCTGCAATCAGCATTGCCGCTTCCCTCTGGGCCTCCTTAACTACTCTGGCCCAGACTTTTATACTTCCTGGATCATGCCCTCCTGGCTCTACCCCTCCTGTGTCACTTCCCCCTTGGGTGGGGCTGGGTTTTAAGGTGGCCCTGACACTGTGAGGGAGTGTTCTTAAGGGAAAGTGACACTGTCCTACAGGCTCTCTCAAAGGCTACTACTTTTTTGTTATGACAGCTGAAACCATCTTTATATTTATTTTCACAATCCACAATATGAGCTATTTCCTGGAATGAAACATATCTAAAATTCAGGGCCCATTGGCCATATAAAGAGGAGGAAATATAAAATATCAGATATTTAATGTCACTGTCATGGTTTTTTTACTTTCTATCTGAATCACAAAGGAAAGCATTTGCTACTCTAGTATTCTTTATCTTTAATATTATTTCAGACCTGCTGTCTATACACACAGAGGTCGATATTCAAATCCAATTATCCAGTTAACTTCACGCATTTACTGGATCAATTGATTGTTTTGAAATTTGAAGCCTGCCTACTGGTTAACTTTTCACTGGGTAATCTAATGTCTGGCTACAAGTTAACCTGTTAAAACTGGAAAAAACAAGACGCTTGGGGGGAGGGAGGAGGAGGGAGAAGAGAGTGCATATAGTACAGATAATCATTGCTATCTGTCTAAGATTAACCAATTTAAATCTGTCTGTAGTACTGAAGATAACTAGATATCTAGTTACAGTGGGGGAAATAAGTATTTGATCCCTTGCTGATTTTGTAAGTTTGTCCACTGACAAAGACATGAGCAGCCCATAATTGAAGGGTAGGTTATTGGTAACAGTGAGAGATAGCACATCACAAATTAAATCCAGAAAATCACATTGTGGAAAGTATATGAATTTATTTGCATTCTGCAGAGGGAAATAAGTATTTGATCCCCCACCAACCAGTAAGAGATCTGGCCCCTACAGACCAGGTAGATGCTCCAAATCAACTCGTTACCTGCATGACAGACAGCTGTCAGCAATGGTCACCTGTATGAAAGACACTTGTCCACAGACTCAGTGAATCAGTCAGACTCTAACCTCTACAAAATGGCCAAGAGCAAGGAGCTGTCTAAGGATGTCAGGGACAAGATCATACACCTGCACAAGGCTGGAATGGGCTACAAAACCATCAGTAAGACGCTGGGCGAGAAGGAGACAACTGTTGGTGCCATAGTAAGAAAATGGAAGAAGTACAAAATGACTGTCAATCGACAAAGATCTGGGGCTCCACGCAAAATCTCACCTCGTGGGGTATCCTTGATCATGAGGAAGGTTAGAAATCAGCCTACAACTACAAGGGGGGAACTTGTCAATGATCTCAAGGCAGCTGGGACCACTGTCACCACGAAAACCATTGGTAACACATTACGACATAACGGATTGCAATCCTGCAGTGCCCGCAAGGTCCCCCTGCTCCGGAAGGCACATGTGACGGCCCGTCTGAAGTTTGCCAGTGAACACCTGGATGATGCCGAGAGTGATTGGGAGAAGGTGCTGTGGTCAGATGAGACAAAAATTGAGCTCTTTGGCATGAACTCAACTCGCCGTGTTTGGAGGAAGAGAAATGCTGCCTATGACCCAAAGAACACCGTCCCCACTGTCAAGCATGGAGGTGGAAATGTTATGTTTTGGGGGTGTTTCTCTGCTAAGGGCACAGGACTACTTCACCGCATCAATGGGAGAATGGATGGGGCCATGTACCGTACAATTCTGAGTGACAACCTCCTTCCCTCCGCCAGGGCCTTAAAAATGGGTCGTGGCTGGGTCTTCCAGCACGACAATGACCCAAAACATACAGCCAAGGCAACAAAGGAGTGGCTCAGGAAGAAGCACATTAGGGTCATGGAGTGGCCTAGCCAGTCACCAGACCTTAATCCCATTGAAAACTTATGGAGGGAGCTGAAGATGCGAGTTGCCAAGCGACAGCCCAGAACTCTTAATGATTTAGAGATGATCTGCAAAGAGGAGTGGACCAAAATTCCTCCTGACATGTGTGCAAACCTCATCATCAACTACAGAAGACGTCTGACCGCTGTGCTTGCCAACAAGGGTTTTGCCACCAAGTATTAGGTCTTGTTTGCCAGAGGGATTAAATACTTATTTCCCTCTGCAGAATGCAAATAAATTCATATACTTTCCACAATGTGATTTTCCGGATTTAATTTGTGATGTGCTATCTCTCACTGTTACCAATAACCTACCCTTCAATTATGGGCTGCTCATGTCTTTGTCAGTGGGCAAACTTACAAAATCAGCAAGGGATCAAATACTTATTTCCCCCACTGTATTTTTTGTCTGGCTATATTCTGCAATGTCATCTTAACCAGTTGTCTCTTTCAAACTCCAGTGAAATCTGATCAGATAAGGTATCCAGTTATCTTTAACTGAATAAGTGTCTGAATTATCGGCCTCACTCTTTTTCTGACTTCACAAATTTTTCACCTTTTTATTGCCCCACATTTTTTCAATTTCTCGCTTTCACTTCATTCAGCCTTCCACAATTACAAATTCACTCACATTTATAAAACTAAACACAATTGCCTTTATTTCATAATTATAAATATATGTGGCCCTCCTTCATGAACATATATAGATGCTTGGGGGATTGTTGGTAATTCTAAGATCATTATAACACACCCAGAAATGGGTCTTGGTAATTAATCATATACATTAATGACTATAACTGTTTACAAATTAAAGTGTTCATTTTATTTATTATATACACAGCACTATCGGATAGGCAAATAAATTCAATTTCTGGCACCAGTGATTCACTACAGATGGTGGCCATCACTACTGAATAGCAAACCCTGTTACAATGTAATGGTTTTAAATTACAAATGCCAATACAGATTTTTCAAGATCATCTTTGTTATTAACCTTGCAAATATAGATCCTCATCCAGCAATAAGCACTAGGTTATGTATTATACTTTAAAAATGTGTCATTGCAGAATCATACAGTCTGAATAAAGGATTGATCTACTAGAGGGAGGCTGTAGTCAATGTACTAGGCCTAAGACAGTCCTAATATTTTCTATAGTTTACATAGGCTGTGGTGCAAGGGTATTTGCCATGAAGCTGTCTCAGAATTTAAAAAAAAAAAAAATGCAGGCAGTTATGGCCAGAGGCCAAGACAGGGTCAAAATCTGAGTAGTGAATTCAAGGAGAGTCAAGCAAATAAAAGACAGAAGGCAAGTGGGAATAGGTCAGGGTCAAGATCTAGGCAGGCAAAGATACAAGAGCAGAGAAATGCAGGACAAAAGATTCAGAGAGACAGACAGGACCAGTGCAGCTAAGCTGTTGTTCTAGCAACAGGCCTCCCAGGAAGAGTGAGTGTCTGGTATAGATCTGTTCAGAAATCCTCAATGAGGACAGAGTCACAGAAATCCCAGAACAAAGACATTCCATTGAAATTCTACAAGGAATAGACTTAAATACATCTCTCAAATGTTAAGGACACATGTTCTACAATTTTACAATTTTCTGGTGGCGCTCATGATAGTCCTCTATAATAATGAAGAATGTCTGTCTTTTATCCCTTTTGTTTTAATTGTAAAAAACAAAATAAAACAAAGCAAAAAAAAAAAAAACAACAACAGACAAACACAAACAACTGTTCTTTGTTTCTTATAAGAACCTGTAAAAAATTGAGCTTATTTCTCCTACAGAGATAATTTTGTGAGGACTAGATAAAGCCTTATATCATAAGAGACCCAAAAATATTAGTATATTATCCTGCTTATAATCGAACGAGAAAAACGCCCAAGTTCCGACCTAAATTGGGAGATGGACGTTTATCTCACAAAAATGAATAACACGGTATAATCGAAAGCCAAACTTGGACGTTTTCAACTGCACTCCATCACGGAAGCGTACAAAGTTGACGGGGGCGTGTCGGAGGCGTGGTGAAGGCGGGACTGGGGCATGGTTATCACCCGAACAGAAATGGGCGCCTTTCGTTGATAATGGAAAAAAAGTATGCGTTTGTAGCTAGAATTTAGGGCACTTTTCCTGGACCCTGTTTTTTCATGAATAAGGCCCCAAAAAGTGCCCTAAATGACCAGATTACCACCAGAGAGAATCGGGGATGACCTCCCCTGACTCCCCCAGTGGTCACTAACCCCCTCCCACCACAAAAAATGATGTTTCACAACTTTTTATTTTCACCCTCAAATGTCATACCCACCTCCCTGGCAGCAGTATGCAGGTCCTTGGAGCAGTTGTTAGGGGGTGCAGTGGACTTCAGGCAGGTGGACCCAGGCCCATCCCCCCCTACCTGTTACAATTGTGCTGCTTAATGCTTAGTCGTCCAACCCCCCCAAACCCACTGTACCCACTTGTAGGTGCCCCCCTTCACCCCTTAGGACTATAGTAATGGTGTAGTGTTGTGGGTAGTGGGTTTTGAGGGGGATTTGGGGGGCTCAACACACAAGGGAAGGGTGCTATGCACCTGGGAGCTCTTTTACCTTTTTTTTGTTTTTGTAAAAGTGCCCCCTAGGGTGCCCGGTTGGTGTCCTGGCATGTGAGGGGGACCAGTGCACTACGAATCCTGGCCCCTCCCACGAACAAATGCCTTGGATTTATTCATTTTTGAGCCGGGCGTTTTCATTTTCCATTATCGCTGAAAAGCAAAAACACCCAGCTCACAAATTGTCGAATAAAACATGGACGTCTATTTTTTTTAAAAAATATGGTTCGGTCCGCCCCCTTCACGGACCCGTTCTCGGAGATAAACGCCCATGGAGATAGACGTTTTCGTTCGATTATGCCCCTCCATGGCACTCATTTTCTTAACATAAAAAGATTTTAAAAGTGGCATAACGCGACATTCAGCTGTTTTGCTTGCCAAAACATTCAAATCGCTTTTTTTGAAACCCATTTTCTAAATGTTTTTTCTATGCTGTTCATCCATAGTACATTCAGATCACAAGGGGGCATGTCGGACGCATGTTAAGGGCAGGGTTTGGCCTAACACTATCAACATTTGGAAGTTTTTCTGCCATAGTGGACCAACATAAAAATGTCCAGGACTAAAAATATGATGTCTTGAGCTACACCTGTTTTAATAATGACACCCACAAAAAGTGCCCTAAATGACCAGATGACCACAGAAGAAATAAAGAAATGACCCCCCCCTTTCTCCCCCAGTAGTCACTGACAACTTCCCACCCCCAAATATATGAAAGAATCAGTACATACTAGTATGTTTGGCAGCATCAGATGCTATGGCTAGCCCTATTAGTGCAGCAAGCAGATTCCTAGAGTAGCCTAGTGGTCAGTGCAATGCACTGAGGAGAAGGGGGCCCAGATCCATAACCCACTGTAACTTTTACACTTGTGGTGGAAAGTGTGAGCCCCCCCCCCCTTCCCAAAACCCACCAAAAACCTACTATACCCACAAATAGATGACAACTGCACACACAAGGGTGATTTTAGTGGTGTATAGTTGGGTACCGTAGGTTTTTGGTGAGTTTTGGAGGGTTCATCATACAATATAAGGGAACAACAGTGATATATGTACCTGGGACTCATTATGTGAAGTCCACTGCAGCCCCCCCTAGGGTGCACCACTGCTCTGCTGGGATGTCTATGTGTCCAGTCTACTAAGAATACTGCCCCCCCTACATCCCAATTGCTTGTTTTTGTGCATTTTTCACTTGACCATTCTTGAAACAAAGAGATAAACGTTTTTTATTTTTTGAAAACCATTGTATTCACCAATTGAATTTTAGACATTTTGAGCAAAACTTTCAGTTATAATAGCATAAGAATATAAATGTTACCAGACTGGGACAGACTGAAGGTCCATCAAGCCCAGTATCCTGTTTCCAACAGTGGCCAATCCAGATTAC